>NW_026623346.1:1667333-1901672 GCF_030028575.1 Malurus melanocephalus | reverse complement strand
ATTATCTGTTTATTTACTTGCATTTTTGATTCTGCAAAGAAAACATCAATTAACATAGAATAGGTTTTCTTTGATCAAAACTATCATTTGTGATAGTTCAGTTGCATTAATACTTGTATATGAATAGATAAAATGTATGCAGGTTATCTAATGAAAGTGAAAAATAACCTAATTAAAATTATAGTTATTAATAACACTGCAGTTCTTCCTGACGATTCCCTACTCCTTTTAGCAAACAAAACATTTTTTCTAAACTGGACTGTTGAATTCTCTTACTGCAAGTAGTAGTCTTGTGCGTTAGGATTGACAGTTTATATTTCCAAAATATGAACTGTATCTGCAATAAAAATTCTGTGAAACCTTGCCCACATAATATATCTGTGAGAATAAGAACTAAATCCTGACACCAGTGAAGTCATCTGTTGAATTTGTTTTTAATGTTTCACCTGTAATTTGTAGCCAATGTTTTGCACATAGTTACATATGCCGACTTAACAGTTCTTGGGTTAGTGTTTTAAAAACCCAAATGACTCTAAAGTTTCTGTCATTTTTTTTCTGGATTCATTATGAGCTTAGTCCTGGAGGGTGATGAATGCTCTTGGTATGCCTGAAAACTGACTTCAGTTATTCTCAAGAGGGACAGTGCAGTGTAGAGCATTACTTGAGCAGTATTTTTAACAGAGCATTCATGCATCACTGTACTGCCAGAAAGGTATGGATCAAGAGCTGCCACGTTCAGCTTTTTAGTTTGGGTGCATTCATTGCATGCTACGGTGACTTCATGCAGTAGTCAGGCCTGTGGAGAATTTTGTGTATTTATGGTGTTCTTGAATGTAAGGCAGAATTGGATCCCACGTTTTTGGCATACTCGGATTTCTGTAGATTATTAAAAATCTGGTGTCTGTTTGAAAAGCTTACTGGCCAAAGCAGAATGGGTTTTAACCCAGGAAGATACTGTATCAGGTAGCAGTTAATGAGGGAGACTATCAAGATGAATTTAAAAAGAAAATTCTGCCTCAAATGTTATCTAGATTTTCCATACATGTCTTCTAGATTTTTATTATGTGACTAAGAGACAGATGAAATCCCTAAGTGTAAGTTGTTTAAAGGAGTAGGAGAAGTAACTTGTGCTATGCAGTCACTGTGCTTCACTGTGCTTCACTGGCTTGGGCCTGCTCTTATGGGCTGTCAGAAGGGGCTTAAGGGCCTTCTTGAACCTGGGCCTGCACATTTAGTGGCAGGTCAAGGAGTCTCCTTTTCCTGCGGGGCCTTTTCCTGCCTGTTTATCACTAGGACCACACTACATAGAGCATCTCAACTTCATGGTGATGTACCTTGTTCTCCAAGCAAGAGTTGCATGCAGTACATGTTCTGAAGTCAGGAGTGAGGAGCAGGCTTCTCCAGCACCAGAAGCCTAAGCCTCCTCCCAGATTCCAAAAGCCACTGATGCTTCACCATGGCAGCCCCACATGTCCAGCCAAGCAGTCAAAATCCGTAACTTCCAACCTCTCTGCTCTTCAATCTTATGACAATATCTAACTACCACAGTTTTGCTGCATATTTAAACTGATTAGAATATAAAAGTAAATCATATGCATTTGTCAAAGTAAGTGATGTAAGGAAAAGCATTCTTCTTTTATTATTCGTCAATTCAGTGTAGCAAAGCTATTTTAAGTGCACATGAATTCCTGTAACACTTCCAATGTGCTACAGAGTTCAGCAACTGTCTGGATATATGATCAGTATGGCCAGAACAATGTGCCAGGTTTACACTCAATTAGGCATGGATTCAAAGCAGTACTCCTCATATGTCATGCTGGAAGTCTGTATTTCACTGTCAGAAGACATTGGTTTTTGGTGATTAATTTGCTGAAAATAATTTTTGTTCCCCAGCTGTGGTTCAGCTTCATTTTGTGCAAATTAGGTGGAACAGCTTTGATTATTTTATGCTATTTGATTTTTTGTCTGCTTCTGCAGCAGCAGTAAGGGATATCTTTCAGAATTGGTAAAGATATTATATGTAAGTCAGCTGGCCTGTTATGTTTCAGGAGTCTAAATTAATTGCCTACAACACATACAATGTTTCCAGTACTTTGGTTTGTCTGTAAAATTGAGAAGCTGAGATTTCAGTGCAACATCTCTTTTAACTGTGGGATTCTGTCTTGCAGCTACAAAGCAGGTAAACAGGTTAATTAGTTCYTCTCATCTTAGAACAACAGTGTTATAATTTATTCCTGAGATCACTTTATATTCCTTGTCATATACTGGAGAAGAAAAAAATAAATATCGATAATACTTCCATACTACAAGTCCATGTACTGCTGACATGGAATATGTGGAGAATTTCATACTTGCAGGAAGAAATGAAAAAATAATCTAATGTGTTGTTTATATGGTGATATGGTTTATATATGGTTGATATATATCTTTGAGACATATGTTAGCTCTTGGAGCATTGAATGCTCTCTAGGTGAAGATACATGGCTCAGTTTTTATAAAGATAATTTTATGTATATTTTGGATAAAAGCCCAAACTCTTTCAAATAATTTGAGCTAAGGGATTAAGTAGGTAACCTGAAATTGAGGATGGATCATTTTGTACCTGGTTATAAATAATCATGTGCAGAAATAAGATATGTATTTCTTTGAAAGCTGTTGCACATTCTTAAAGATTGAAAGGTTGAATTTTAAATGGAAAATGTTCTTGTTAAGTGAAAAAGTGCTAACAATATTTATCATATATTAAACTAAAAATACGTGTGGTAAATTCCAAATGCGGGCTAGGGGTATGGATAACAATAGAAATAATGCAAAAATTTAAAATTAAAAGCAGCTGAGGCTATGTCCTTTAGCCTTATGCTTCTGAGGTCTTACAAACTAATTTGGGTTTGTTACATACATGTTGTAATACTAAGAGGCGTCATTGAAACATGTATTGAGTTTCTGAGTTTGTTACTGTTTTCCTCTACCAGATTGGAATGTGTTATGAAGTGTGAGCACTTGCCAAACTCTTGTTGTCCATGCACAGTTAGCATTCATGCATTTGTGCACTTAGACACGTTGAAACTCTCAGTAACTGTGAAGAAATAAACCTTCACAATTTTGAACTTGTATCCTTTCCAGAATCTATGTAAGCAGTTTTCTAACTGTTATGACGTTGGTATTCTGTTTCAATGAGCTTGATTAAAGTAACAGAAGATGAAGTATTACTAAGTATTAAGAAGTTAATGTATTATTAAGTATTGTGAAGTTACTGAAAAATCACAAAGTTTGAAATAGGCCTCAAAATTATGAGAAGCCAAATAGTCTTGCTACGAGTTTTTTGGTCTGTTGTTTTAAACCTGCAGTCCACAGTCACTCAGCAGCCATTTAAGAACAAAGAGTGAGATGGATGCAAATAACATTCTAAGGATCCTTAACATGATTGCTTTTATCATGTAGATTTTATATTTCTGCTATCGTAATTGGCTGGTGCCAGGTTTTTGCTAGTTTCTCTGTTTTAGAGAACTCTGATATGAGATAAAGGCGTTAATGTAAAGTCTGGCAGAGGAACTCTTAAGATATTTCAATTTTAGCTTTTGGTCAGATGCATAATTAATGGGAGTGTGGTTTGAGTTGGAGGGTGCCCACTGTAACAATGGATGTTAAATATATTAAAATAAATTTTTCAACTGGAAATGTTGGTTTCCCATTCATCCAAGGGTGCAATGGTGATACATTTGTCTAGGACAACTGTGTGTGTTATTGTGCTTTTTAATGTTGACAAAAAAAGCTTTTAAAACGACATGATTACTTTTTTTTTAAAGATTCATTTTTAACTCTTGATGGGTATTTTTTGTTCTTTTTTTTTTAATAGTCATAAAAACTCAAGTAGTTTGTTTTTCATTAAGTTGCATTCCAATTCTAGTTTCTTTTAAAAGACTTCCGTAATAAAATCATGACTTTCATCAGCACAATTACTAGTTGATTTACTTTGGCATGCCCTTCTCTGCCTAGAGAGACATGAATGACACACTTGACTGTTGAATGAGGCATTCAGAGACTTGAAGAGAATGAGTTTTCATCTTCTTTTAAAGTTAACCTTGTGCCAAACTTTTATAGAGGCTGTGGAGGTGATTATTTCATATTGCGTAAATGGCACTTCCTTCATGTAGACATTTTGAAAGGGCATTCTTTGGTCATCACATCACTTCCATTTTAGTCAGATTTGCTGTTGACCCAAATGGAAGCAAGCTACCTTTCTRTTGTTTCCTGAATGAGGAGAACATTCCTTATTATGTGCAAATTGTGTCAGTGAATAGTATTTCAAACATAAAGAGTGAGAAATCGGCTAGTACATTTCTAAAGTGGGAAGAATCACAGCAATCCCTGTCTAGGAGAAATCATGAGAAAATACACGTATACACACATAAATATGTTATTTTTATATGATATCAAATAATAAAAAACTACGTTCTGTGTCAGAGTGATACCAGAGGGACTCCATAAGGCAGAGATTAAATTATAGTGCATAAGATGGTTTTGCTTATTTTTTTCTGTTTTTTCTTGCAGGATTGTTCATCTTCTGAAGAATACAGCATTGCTGCAGCACTGCTGCCCCTGACAACTGCTTTCTATAGGGTAAGTTTGTATTGAAAGCTATTTGGTATATTGGGGTTTTTTTACATCACATACATTATTAAAATGGAGAAATGGATGATAGAAAATACGTGATGAGTAGAAAGAGTCATTCTAAAATTTATTGATGTTAATGGAAATCATCTAACAGACAATGTCTAATGGACATTGCTCCTGAATGGCATTTATTGATGTTGAGTCATTATGATCATGAGACATACACCCGGAATTAAATCCAGGCTTATATGAGAATTATAAGTTCCTGAATTTTAYTGAATCATTGAATTGTATTTAGTCACTAAAATAATAGAAAATAATAATTTCATATGTTACTATGTAAAAACTATTTATTGCAGTACTGTTTGGTTTAATTTGGCGTGTTAAACATATACTGGCCAATATAGTACAATGGTAACTGAGTATTTGGCCAATATAGTATTTGACCAAATGTACAAGTTTTCAATCTGTGTAGTTGTTAATTTTGGAGAATGTTATGAAGGGCTTGTTTCAACTGTATATTTGTTTTCAATTTCTTGGTTTGGTTTCTTTTGCGGGGGGGAAGTACATAATTTGTAGTCATAGCAAAATGCAGTATGGTAGTAAATATAAAAATTATGTAAATAATGCAATTTTTGTAAGTAATTATTTCAAAGGAGAACTCTTGTACTATGACTGTTTATTTCAGTATCTCAGTACAGTAGTATTTTCAGTGCTTTTAAGTAGCTCAAGTCCTGCTTTTTAGGATGTACATACCTGAGGAGATAAGTTCAGAACGTGGACTATCTTGCAATATTAAATAAACTTTGTATATGTTGTTATACAACCCAGTTTGGAAAATAAGTGTTTAAGTCATTGGTAATTAACACACTGTGCTATTGCAAAACAGTASTTGCTGTGACACCTTATGTAGACATTAATAATACAGAAATTGAAAAATACAATCTTGTGCCTTCCCCCTTCAGATCGTGTGTGAGGTATTTAGGAGTAGCCATAAGTAAAATGCAGAAAGTTGCTTGTTTTAGCTGAATGGCAATCAAGGTTTCTGCAACAAAAAGCTGAGAAATCAGTCAGTAATTTTTATTTTAAGTTACACATTCTAATAAATTCATGTTTTTTCTTTGAACTAGAAATAGATTCTGTCATGTAGTTTCTAGAATAAAAATATTAAACTTCACCAGTCGTAGAAAGCAGATTAATCTGTTTGAAGGCAAGAGCAATTTTGAGAAAGTTATATGTGACGATTTCTTGACATTTCTCATTTAAACTAGTACTTAACTACATGTATGGAGCATAAAGTGACAGATTTTGTTTGTCTTCTAATTATTTGAACTGTAAAGAACTTAGTTAAATAGGTTTTATTTTATAGCTGTATGTAATAACCCAAGACTACTTTTGGGGAAGAGTCTGCAGAGTATTTTCATTCTCTTGTATAAATTAGCATGGTGAGATACTGAATTTTTCAATGCCAGCAAACAGACTTTCTCCCATCTTTAGTTCCAAGTTTACCTTTCCCTGTTCCCTCAGTTTTGAGTCCTTGAGTAGCAGAATTGTTTTTTCACATTTGCTGCTGCCGTGAATACTTTATTTGAGGTAAGAGCTGATGAGCTATAGAAATTTCCCCCTTCCCTATTTTATTCTTACTACTGCATAAATTCTACATTTGGAGGAAGCTTTAGTTTTCTTTTTTGTTCTTGTTCTTTCTCTTTTGTTCTTCTTATAAAAATAACCTAGAGAGTCCACATAGTTCTTTAGCTTGAGGAGGTACAGGGAGTATTTTGGAGTATTTGTAGAAGTTTGGTTAGATTCCTCAAACTTGGTAAAGTTTGATCAAGTAGGAAAATAMAAAAAAAAAAAGAGAGTAAAAAGAGACTATTTTTAATGTAGTATCAGGAGTGTTGAAATAAGCTTGGACAAGTTTTGATTTCACCATCAAGCAGAGCAAAAAGCTGGGTTGAATATAGAATACATTTAAGTAGTTTCATCTATACACTTGTATTCTTTGGTAGGGGTACCAAGATTTCACACTATTTCTCTCACAGAAAGTTCTCTGAAATCTTTTTTTAATAGCCTAGACTATTTAACTCCAAAAATAGATTCAGGAAACTGTGAGTCCCTGGATGGAAGAAGCATGATGAGTTTTTTAATGTTCCTGACCTGAATTAAAAATTAAAGTAACCTGACTGTTAACTTGCAAAACCCAGCTGTTAATGCATAATAGAAAAAGAATTTTGTTTTTCCCAGATCTAATCCTCAGGTTCAGTGATGGTCCCCTTTGGTGTGTCCCATTAGATACAATTCTTTGGCAAAAGTACTTATTTTGGTATAAAACTATTCATACTAAACACAAACTGACATCCTGTTCAGAACATAAGATCATTAGACAAACTTTGCAGTGATTAGTTAAAATTAACAGTTTAAGGTTCAGTTTGGAGTTTGAGTAAAAAAATGTACTTTTTTGAGCATTTTTCACCTTCTCTAGAGGTTTTCAAAATTGTATCATAAACTGGAGTGTTCTACCTGGCATGAAACTGTGCTTCACCATGCGGAGCTGTCTGATCTCTTTCATGTGGTTGTGTTATGTTTCCCAAGGATGAAGCAGTGCTTGGCAGAGTGCATTTGTTTTATTGGTGTTTCTGTTTTCAGAATACCATGTTTAATGATGGCAGCATATTAAATCTCATTTCACCCACCCCTGTTGAGACTGGGCAATGTTCTTGGTAGCCAGGAATAGACAGGGATTGTGTGTCTGACAGTGATGCAGGGTTTCATTTGTGTGTGCATTGATGTGATTGCACAGGCAGTGCTCCAAATCAAGTTAGCAGTGACAAAATCTGTAGTATATCTAAAAATGTAGTAGAGTTCTATCAGTCATCTATTTTACCATCTATGTTTGCTACAGCACTTTGATGGGAAATTACGATGGGATTTCATGTCACAGCATTTCATTGTCAATGTAATTCCTGTTGCCTCCAATGAAGTAATAAAAAGAAGTTACACAACATCACAGTTCCCTTATGGAAGGACTGTTGTGTACGTGATATTTTAAGTTTCCTTTTAGTTATCTAAGACAAAGCACAGATGAAACAAATTCCTGTTCTTCCTGAGTAGCTTTACTGTATTTTACTGCAGATAGTGCAGCCACCAAGAGTTTGAGGTGTATGAATAATAACAAATACGTGGTTTTGTTTGAGTTCAGCAGATAAGCCAAGAAACTGAGTAGTAAGCAAACTTACAACTTGGAGGTGATGTTGGTAAGATTCTGGTATGGTTGTGTCATGCATTAGCCTTGAGGGATTTTAAAATATTTTTTGTAAAACAGCAGAAAATTTAAAGAACAGAACAAGCTGGCATGATGTAACCCTTCTTGTCTTAATGTCTTTGCTTATTTAAAAGCTAGTCTAGGGTATTTCTACACAGATCCAATTAAGATTACAAGACACATCACACTGTGTACAGCATGCTAGGAGCTCTTGGGATTTCTGGTGAAATTTCAGAATTCTCCCCGAAGTCTGGTGAGTGATCTATTGTGAAACTTGATCAGGCAGGATTTGATGGCACTCTAAGTCAGAGCTGATGGGATTAAAGTCATAGACAGGAAGTCAGCACTGGTTGCATATTTGTGGCCTGGAGTAATAATTGAATTTCTCTAGTAAAAAGAATCCCAATGCTTTTAAAAAATTTTAAATATCAGACACAAGCTGTTAGCAAAATGTGACTCATCAGTGACAGTGGACTTTGGTGTGTACTGTTAATGTCACAAAAACAAACAAATTTTTGCTTTTAGGTTAGAAAAAGGTTTTAGTTTACCATTAGTAATACTGTTGGAATTTTGTTTAAAATTGAAACATTATAAATAAAATGTATTTATACATGAAGATAAAAGAATTTTTCCATGTTTTCATGGTACAGATGACCCATGCTTATTTGGTATGTGGTCACTTTTTCTGTGTATAAAGTAGAAATGTAGTATTCCTTGGTGCTGTGGAAAAGAGGTCTTTCTCAACACGTGGGAAGAAAGGATAAGAGGAAAAGGATGTATTTTAATCATGTTTTCCTTTTATTAACTCATCAAGGAAGACAATTTGACAATTGCCTAAGTGGTATTGTCAAATCCRAGGATTTGAATTGGCTGTTTCATTATGGGTCCCTGCCAAGGTGGCAGGATGTGGTGAGCGCCGCGCTGCATTTCTGGGAGGCTCAGAGAGCAGCCAGGGAGGGTCAGTGGCAGGCACCAGCTCCAGCATGTCCTGGACAACAGGCACAGGGAGCAAAAGCTGCTCCTCACTGCTGCTCCAGGCAAAGGCCACTTCTCCATCTTCCTCTGTTTGCAGCTAACGTGACATTTGACAGTTGGATCAGACATTCTTTCTTGCTTTCCTCAACTGCTGAATATTATGCAGAGTTATGTTCCCCTCTGAACCTGATTGTACAAATTATAGTACAGTTTTCTAACTCTGAAGGATCTTTTCCAAAACCTCATAAACAAAATTTTAAGGTTGAACTGTATATAGATCCATGTTTCCATACCTTTCTGTGTGTATTCTACCACATTACATAGACCATCCATTTTAACACACTTGTAAATTTGATGTTGTTCGGGATTCAGAAGTGTTCGAATAAAGGAAGTGGCGTAATAAAAATACACTATTCTCAGAGTAGTTTTCTTTGTGTGGATGTATGAATGGGCTTCCACATTTATAGACAAGCATTTCTTTAAATTGCAGTATCCAGAGCAGTATTATTTTGTAGAATCAGGGGTATTTAATTTCGATTTCTGAATCAGTTTTTTATAATGCCTTGATGTTCCCTTGGAGAGTGCTGATCTAGTTTAGGCAAAAATAACCCAATGCAGTAAAATGTTTCACAGTTTGGGTGTGTTATATTCAAATTGACATTTGTCATTTAGCAAGATGCACTGGAGACTGCTTTGAAATTTTTATGTGACTAAATTATGTAACTCTTGGGAGGGACAGGAAGAGATTGATTTTTTTATTATTATTATTATTATTATTATTTTAATGCTTCTAAGACACAAAATTTCGAATAAAATTTCAGTTGGACACTGATGCTAATTTTCTGTACAGCTTGAAGTGGAATGAGAGAAATGAGTCTGCAGTTTTTCAGACTGGGGCTGACTGAAATCCTTAGGATATGGCATCTGGGCTGTTCATCTGCATGGCTGTCCATTTTCCATTTGTACTCCATGTTCCTGTACCTTTATTGAGAATGAAATAAAGGAGACTTTATTCAGTGTTTTTAAGTGAGCAAAATTTGGTGTAAATCATTTAACTTAAAACCTCTGAATATTTGAACATTTATTCAAGTTATCTTAAGAATATTCCTTGGTAGCATCTTTGGGATGAAAACAATTTTAGTCCAGGTTTACTGGAAGTGGCTTTTGTTTGGTTTTTTTTTTTAATATGTAATTTTCAAGGTAAATACAAAAATTGTGGGTTAAGTACAAAGTACAAAGTTGAAGTAAGAATAAAATGTGAAACTGGAAGTATTTCAAGTTAATACACCAATAGAAATAATTCTGATGTTTTCCATAGTGAAATATATATGCTCTTTTGCATAGCATAATAATAAAACAAAAGTAATTTGAGTGTGAACTTTTCTAGCTGAAATGGATTATCATGTTTCAGTAACATTTGTGCCAGATGTTCAGTGGAAGAAAGTCTTTATTCCTTGAAATACCTGAATAAATGATCACTCTACTCCAGAGCCTTCTAGGTGTAGGAGGGATTCCCTGTTACAAGGATAACTTACAAGGATTACTTTCTCTTAAGACTGGAGACAGTACTAGAGAATTTCAGAATAGTTTATATTTTAACTGTTATCATGAAGCCCTTTAACAAGAGAGACCCAATTCAACGTTAATTATGTAACAGAAGCTTCATAATTTGAAATGTACTCTCTGTTGTGTAACAGGAGCTAGAAAGTCACTGGAAAGTTACCCAATGAAGGGCTGATGTGGAAAATCTACGATGGTGGGTGAAGAGTTGATTCCATTTTTATGTCCTTGACAGGCAAATTTTACAGTTAGTATCAGCTGGAATGAGTGGAATATTGGTCCACCTGTACTGTGGAAAACAATAGAAAATTTGGTTCTGCCATTTCCTGTTACCATACAACAATATTATATTACTGTTTATTTTAGAATTTGTGTAAATACCAGGGAATTACATAAAGCTATTGGATTATGAAGTTCATTTAGAAAAGCAAAATCAGTGGGGTTTTCTACATTTAATAGGAATTTTGATTCTTAACTTCAATTTTTGCACAACTGTGATTGTCCCAAATAATTCTCATAACAATCAGCAATGTTTTTAATCTCCTGGAAAGCTAGAAAGACTTCCTGTAATGTTTTAGCTTTCTACATGACATATTTTCATTCTTGCACCTAGTTATTATATTTCCTTCTAAAAGTTTCTGTCCCACTCCAGTGTGCTTGGGTTGAAATAACTTCTTTAAAATTCTCCACTCATGAATTGTTGGCTTTAATTTAGGAAACTCCCACAGTGAAAGACTTCCTTTATTGTCTTGGCAAGGAGTTTTGTCTGCTTTCATTAATTTTCTTCTTGTATCTCTATCCTGCCAGTTCTGATACTATCTTAGTCTATGGAAATGTTTTTGTGACTGAAATAGTACTGAGTAACATTATTTTTAGTACTAAAATTATTTTTATTTATCCATTCTCAAAACACTAATCCCTTTAATATAGAAATACATTAAGTTGCCTGCTTGAAAAGAATATGGCTGTATCGGCTAATAGATAATATGGAAGAAGCTGAACCACCAAAGAATATTTAGAACATTATCAAGTGTGTATTATATGGGCATAATTTGCATTCGTGGAAAATCCAGGAGCCTTGATTGTGGACCAGAACTGATGGCGTTGCTTTTGTACAAAAGAGCAGAAAAATGAAGATGCTTACCCTCAAGAGCTTACAATGTGTATTTGAAATTTGTAATACTTGAAGCCAGGCAGCTTGAAGCATTGGAAGGAAGCTGTGGAGTCATCATTATTCATAAAAGTCATCATTACTCTTGGTGATTCTGTCAACCATTAGGTTAATTATGGCTGAAGTTTCTATAGACATGACCTAAAAGCAGTATTTTATCGACTTTGGAGAGAAGGTAATGTGGTTACTTGGCAGGTACTTATGAATATGATTGGGGTCATGGACGAGCATTTTTCAGGCACTGGTCAGTTCTGTCAATATTTCCAAACACTCCTCTAGACAAAAGTTTTTATTACATCCATTAGAAGTTCTTTTCATATAAATATTATAGTTCAGTAAATTATTTTTGTAAAAGCAAACATACTTTTTAAGTTAAAAAAGGAATCTGAGGATTCTTTTTAGTTATGATCAAGTGATTTTGCAGTATCCCTTACAAACACAGGCGCCAAAATGTTATCTCTGATCCTTAAGATTTCAATTTGTGCACTTTGGTTTTGAATGGATACAGAATACTTGCCAGTAGGATATGTTTTATGTCTTTGCAGTAGAGAATATCTCACTTCCAAAACTATTTTTAGGTGGCGAAAAAGAAAATCAAACCTGGAAGAAATTAAATAGAAAAATATAATGTGACAGGCTAGCATATTGATAGGAGAGACTAACTAAATAATGTTTTTAACATGTGTCTTTACAAGGAATTTTGGGAATYAATTACTAGTAGTAAGTTTGCTCTGTTGAAGAAGCTGGCTTTCCCAGAATGATAACAGAATTTTGGAAATGAATTACTGAGGTAACTTTGTTCTGTTGAAGAAGCTGGCTTTCCCAGAATGCTAACATAATGGGAAACATGGAAGAGAACTTTGCAATCTGTAAAGTTCCTTTCCTTAGTGGTTTGTGGGAGGAAATACTTTATTTCAGGAAGAAGAAAAAGGAAATTCCCCGCAATTAAAAGAAGATGTAATGATAAATTTTGTAGGCGATTTCTGTAACTGAGGAACTGATCCACTGTCTCCTAGAATAAACAGAAACCTTTCTGTTGCATTTCCACTAGTACTGGACCACATAATTTGTAACTGATTTTGCTTGATCTCATTTTCTAGAAATTATATGGAACTCTGGTTTAACGCTTTTAATTAAATTATAGCCCATCTCTTGATGTTGTTGCTTCTAGGGGGGATTACAGTGTTAGAGAAATTCTAATTCACTTAGAATTTTCACCATGAAAGAATTTCTGGTGGTTTAATTAAAATCTCTGGTAAATCTTCTGACCTTAAAGTGAAGGAATGTAAATGAAGTAACAGAGTCTCCCATGCATTTTCCATATGTGTAAGTTTAATTTTGCCTCCTCCACAATGATTCCTTATCCCAGCAGAATGGAACTTCATGCATGAAAACACAATTTCCTTCATTGAGTTCAGTTTCATCGTAGCATTACTACCCATCATGATTTGAGCAGCATTATTTTATGTTACCACAAGAGAGCAAATGCTTACAGATGGTGAGGAAGTTGTTGATGTATTTGTGTGCGTTGCTTGCTTCTGTGTGAACATCTTTGTTGCTATCCAAGATACCACATCAACAATTTAAACTCAGTGGGATCAAAGAATTGAGGTGTCACAAATGCTTTTTTGTATAACAGCTTTTCCTTACCCATTATTATCTGAGTGATCCAAGCCCACGATTGAAGTTTCTGTTTCCTGCTCTTATTTTCACCCCTATCCCTGCAATTTTTCCATTTGCTGCTTCTGTTCCCTTCTTGACAGTACCTACAGTTGGAATTCTTGGATGCTCTTCTTGGCTTCCTCTGATTCATCACAGCTTTCTCAACTTGTTAATACCAATATATATTTATATATATAATTTGTATTGCCAACATGAGGTAATCTACTGTTAATATTTTATTAATTTGCAATTTATATTCTGTATTRTCTTAGATCTTTCAAATTTGCTTATCCTGTTCTTGAGGGCTACTTGAGGACTCTGTTGTTTTAATAGTTTCTTCAGATAAAGGAATGCTGTATGTCAAGAAAACTTCAGAAAGTATTTGACCAATGAAGACAGAGACAGCTGCCATAGAAGAAGGAAAACAGTAATTAAAGAAATGCTAGAATTAAGTGACAGAAGAACTTAAAAATAGTTACTTTATCATCCTTTGGAGATTACTTGGATGATCTGTTTAGCTGGGGTTTAAGTTATGTATCAGGTCATAAGTAATTCTAAGAACTACCTAAATATAAATAAAACCCATAAACTTGTGAGATTTACAGGGTTGATTTGTTTCTGATCACAGATCTAGGTGGGGTTATTTTTTATGGTGGAGCCAATGCCACCATTCCAGTGCACTCACAGATGCACACTCTCTGCTGATCCCCTTGATGCCAAAGGCATTTGATAATTTTTTAGGAGATTTGCAAAATAACTGTGTCAAAAATTTAAGAACTCTTCAGATGGATTCAACACTGCAACAAAGAATTAGTGAAATCTGTGTCTTAACCCACCAAATCTTCAATGTGTGGTATAGAGGGAAAAAAATCAACCTATTTCTCATCTACTTCTTGGAGTTTAACCTTATTTAGAACTTTGAAGTTCCAGTATTTTCTCTTCTTTGTGGGATTTGGACATCCTTCATTTTAGATTATATTAGTTTCCTTTCTTTCTTTGTATAACAGAGCTATTTAAGTCATTTTTTATCTCTTGGGAGAAAGTATGTTATTTTGTACAGTATTTAATTTTACAGGGAACTTGGTATTAGCATATATCTGTCTTGATACATATGTGTGGAAATCTGTGGAATTCTGCATGGCTTAGAGTAATGTCTAGTAAATTATACATGATCTTCAGGAATCTAGGATTAGAGACATGAGTAGTTAGATGTTTAAGTGACTTTTTCCAGAAATTGTATACAGTAAATAAACCTCCATCCAGAATTGCATCCCATTTTTGCAAAATTCTAGAATTCTATTGCCCTCTGCTGGTTTAGTGTATCTGTCTGTGATTTGGTAGCACTGAATTATGAGTGAATTGACCTTCATTTTCTTTTTCATGGTGAAATAATAATAGATAAACAGTGTAATGGCCCACTTTATTACTCATTTTATTTTAAAATAGATGTCCATCTTGAGTCTGGTCTGGTGGCTTTCTGAAGGCAGGAGAGGTGGCAAATTTTTCTTTCTTTAGATTTTCAGATTGGAGATGGAGCTTGATTTAGTATTTCACCTTTTTTTCTCCTGAAGCAATGAAAGAACAAAAGCTTCTTACCTCATACTTTTATGACCTTTCCCCACATTTGTGTGCATAATGCATGTGGGTATAATTTTATCCTTTAGACCAAATAGGAGAACCATTCACTGGATTGAAGTTTTGCATTGATGTTATCCATGCAGCACACAGTCAGACCCATATTCATATACATGCAGCAAAATCTTTTGAGAAAAGAGCAATCTTAGATCTATTCATATTCCAGTTTTTAGTCTTTTCGTTTTGAAAATCATTTTTTGACTTCCTAATCAATAGCTAGATCCTTTGCTTTGCTAACATAAACTTGCTTCCTCTTTTAAGCTTTTGAGGTATAAAGGATAGTAACTGCTGAGTGATCAGCACAATATATGCTTTTTCAGAAACAAGCAGTCTAGATAATTCAATGTTACAGAGAAGCTCTTTGAGGGCCTGCACCTCACAGCAAATTTGGGAGTCTTCGAGATGGTGCACATTTCTTACTGAGGCACAAGTATCATTTCACAATCAGAAGAGTCCAGTGTCAGGAAACAGGGAAAAAATTCTAGGCAGGTGTTGCCAGTACCCCTCAGTATAGTGGAAATAATGGAAAGATAATTCCTGAGTTCATGAATTTGCTTATATAGTCATACATAGCAAGTCCCAAACCTATCTTGTGTTTTCACAAACTGCAGTATGTAATTAATTATTTTGATAGGGGTAAGGTCTGTTTCATACATAATTTGGCAGGGAAGTGTTCAGGGATTTTAAATTCTGTTAATCTATTGAAAGGATTCAGTGTCTTTTGCAGAAGGTAACTGATTTTCTCTTGGTTGTTACAATTTATACCTCAATGCTCTTTTTGTCATACTGACAGCTTTAGAATAAGGACTTAATCAGTTCAGAACTGTTTTTATTATTTTCTTCTGGGGTCTTTTTTAAGCTGTCAGCCCTAAATCCTCCCTTATAAGTTGGAAATTCTTTTGCTGCCACCTATATTCGTTCTGTCTGGCTGGAGTGAGTTATTGGGACAGAGAGAAAGAGCACAAATATCAGTGTAGTTGAGCTGCCCTGTGGAGAGCTAGGTGAAGATATGTTTTATGTATGTGGTATTGCTTGATGGAAAACACCAAACTACTGTTTTAGTTAAATTAGAGAAATTCTGAGCAAATTCTTTTGAATGCAGCAGTAAACATTGGGGCCCTTTTAATGAGCTAAATTAGCTTCCATTCTAGGGAAATGGGCTGACTCAGCACTATCAGGGCAGAGAATACAGACTCTGTATGCAAACTTCATGGAATGCTTATATTTGTACCAAGAGTATTTTTAGTATATGGATTTAGACTGCATAGGATCAACAGAGTGCTTCTTGAGGTTGGTGTTCTTACTGCTTTTTTTTTGCAAACAAACTAACCCAAACAAGCAGAGAATCCAAAGTGATTTTGCCCATAATAAATGGCAGAGCCAGGAACTGCAAGTCCTGATTTTGATTCTGTGCTCTGGCCACTGTCAGGTTTTGCCAGTTGTTTCAACACATGCAGGTGATGATCACTGAGCTTTTTGATGTGTTTTCTTTCATGGTTTTTTTTAAACAAACTTTTTTATTTGGTCTAGAAGTTATTGTCAGTGTTTATTTATGTTGCTATATTTGAACGTATATCTCCATTGTTTAAAAATTACGTTTTGTACATGGCTGTTCATAGTTTTAAATTATGAGCACAGGAAAAGTATGTAAAAAGCCCTTAAGTTTTCCTGTAATGTTTGTCCCCAAGTGAAAATTGTTTGTTTCATTTTTATTTCTATAGACCCAGAGTTAAGAGCTTAAACTTCCTTTTGAGTTTGTGTCAAAGATCATCCCATCTTTACCCAGTTTACACAATTACCTGATTTGGGCTGAGGTATCAAAGGCAACTGAAGAGGTTGATAGTTGATTTACTCCTTTGTGTGGCATTTACTGCACAAATTGACAAGAGTTAACTCTACCCACTAGCTGGACTTGAACAGACTTTTTTTTCCTTTCCCCTTTTTCTTTCCCTTTTTTCCTTTCACCTCTTCTTGACATCATACTCACTTTTCGCAGATCTGTTGTAAGTGGGAATTCAGTGCCAGTGAAAAAATCAAATAATAGCAAATAAAAGTACTGACCTTTGCTGTCAAGATGTATTGTCCATGTTTTTAGTCCGTGATTTACCCATTATCCCCATTCCTCTGTAACACAGGTTTTTGTGCTTCTGGATTTTGAGTTTGGTGAAAGATTGGGCCAGATCCATTCTGTGGGCCCTGTAGTGTGTGTTTTATATGTCTTTGGGATGTCCAGCAGTCCTTACAAAGATCAGTAGGACACTCTTTGTGCTAACCTGTTGTGTGATTTAATAGCTGGATCAGGTGTGGGAGATTAGTTACCATTTCCTGCCATCTGCCATAATCTGCACCATACCTGAAACTTGGGCATCTGTTAAACAAACTGTCTTCTCTTTCAATCTGTATTGACTAAACAAAGTCACATTGAATCTCATTTCAATCTTCTATAGATGTAGATTTCTTAATAGATTACCAAGAAATTTTGATGACATTCTGCATGATCAAATTAAAATTATACCAATCACTTTTAGATGACTAATCCCAAGAAGGCACTTATATTGGGTAAATTTTATTAGCATGCCACATAGCATTTGCTCAGACAGAATTTTCRAGGACCTTTGATAGGGAATAAGTGCATGGCACATGATCAGGATTTTCAGTTCATGCTGTACTTGGAAGAGCATAGTAAGGAAAACACGGTTTGAAGAATTGCAAAACCGGATATCTGTAAACTAGACTTCAAAATTTTCAGTTGTGATTTCCTACCCTTCCATTTGAATGCCCAAGTGCCAGCTAGGGAAATATTACAAGTACTGGCTGTTCTGTACAATTCTACAATTACAAATATTAAATTGATTAGTATTCATGCTCTCCAGGAAAGTGGTTTACAACATAATCACTAAAGTAAAATCTAAGTTCTAGATACAATGTGTGTTTCAGGTATGGGTAGTATTGTGAGGGATAGTCATTAAATAAGGACCCAGTAATGTGCTTTATTCTTCAGTTCTGCTGCAGAAATAATCATAAGTACATATTTAGATTGCCTCCTTCTTTGCTGCATGCAATATACCACACGGTTCTTTTGTGGCCTTCTTTTTTCAAAAAGTAAGAACATATGATAACGGATTTCATTCTTCATGATTCAGGTCATTGAAATAAATTTCCTTTCTTTGTATGTGGTTATCAAGAATATTAAACAACTCCCTGGGAGAGTGGTGCAATCTAAATAAATAGATGTACTTGAAAAAAATGGTTAATTCATAATGACTAATGCTGTAACAATTCTGGATTTGTTTGAGACTTTACAGTGATCCAGACCCATGTAAGTTCAAAGAACATACCCAAATTAGCACTCTTTCAGGAACTGGATTTGGGTCATAGAGTTCAGTAAATAACACTGAAGATAACAGTTTATCTAATCTTCTTCTGTGGTAACAAATGCAGTTTATTGGAAGGACTCAGTTGATGTTGTTATTTTAAATTTCATTACTGCAGTTCTGAATTCTAAATTAAATGAGAAATAATTTTCATCTTTTTGAATACTGATTTCAGTGTTGTAGGAGTAGGTTATTAAAAATACTGTGGTTTGTTGGCAAGGAAGACATTTAATATCACAAATGTGTTTCTTTACTGTTACCACAAAATTCTTATCTCGATTCCCATTTTTCTGCTTTGAAATGAAGAAAACCATGCCTTACACTGGCATTAGACTTGTATACAACTGTATTGAATGGCACAAAATTGGAGATTATTTCTCTTTCTCATATTGCAGTACAAAAGTATATTTAATACTTCAGTCTGTACAGCTAATTGTATGTATGTGTGTATATATATAATCGTATATATATACACATAGGTCTCAGTTCGGAAGTCAYACTCTTTAAAAGAAATTGAAAAATAGGAATGATCTGTCAACTTGGCACACCTTTTGCTTTCAGAAATTAGCACCTGGAGTTAGTCAGTTTGCTTACACCTGTGTACAAGATCATCCTATCTGGACTAACCAACAGTTTTGGGAAACAACCTTCTATAGCAATGTGCAAAATCAAGTTCGCTCCCTCTACCTTACAGCCAAAGATGACAACTTTGCAGTACAGTTAAAACAAAAGGTAGGAGAATATATGAAATATTAAAATAGTATTTTTATTCACATTTTTATTGTCTTCTAGGTTACAGAGTTATGGCTTTTCTGATTTTATGTATATTTCTTTCATTTTCTCCGCATATTATGCAGTATACAATAACATGAGAAAAAAGTAAAAATTACATTTATCTACAAAGCATTACAATTTGATGTTAGTCCAACTTAGTGTGGAAAAAAACATTTGCAAGTCATTTATTAATCTAACATCAGGCTTTAGGTCACTAATATCAGCTGCCAGATTCCTTTATTATGATTTGACTTTGTGCCATCTCCCTAGTTTGCTTCAAGCTAATGCTAGAATTGGACTCCAACATATAAAGCATGAATGTTTCATCTGGTCTGGAAACTATTTATGTAAAAGTTTCCCTCACCTGAACATCCCAGGAATTTGGAGAATATTGCCTGCATTAGGCCATGTTGTTTCTCAATCTGATTTATGCTTGTTCTTTCATGATCTAAGTGGATAAGCTGAGGAGACCAGCTGTGTTAAAATCAGTAAACCACACTGAAGAAATGTGGAAGATCATATGACATAAAAAAGATCTTAAAAGAAATTATGTTACTTGCACATCATGTTACTGGTGCAATTCACTAACCTGCTCTCAAAGCTCAGTTCCCATAATCATAAATCTCCTTAAATCCTATTGAGGGTAGTTATTTGCTCTTTCTTTTTATATAAATGTACAATTTAAATAACTGAAGAAGTTTAGTAAGCAATTTAATAAATAAAGTGTTGACTAAGCTTTTTTTATTTTTTTTTAACATACAGCTTTTTTATTTCTTCTCTGTCTTTACATTCCTTTTTCTGTGTCTTCTAGGAGAAAACTCCTGCAGACCAGGATAAGACAGCAATGGACCTGGCTGCTGAGCAGCTGAGGTTGTGGCCAACTCTTAATAAACAGACACAGCAGGAGCTAGTCCAGAATGAAGAAAGCACAGTTTTCAGCCAGGCCATTCATTTTGCCAACCTCATGGTCTATCTGCTGGTACCACTGGATACGAGTAAGAACAAGCTGCTGAGAACATCAGCCACTGGGGACTGGGAGAGTGGAAGCAACAGCATTGTGACAAACAGGTGGGTGTCCAAGTCCGGGGCTCATCTGTCAGGATGGGCCATTTCAAGTTCAGTAGTTAAAGAGAGCAGAAATCCAGCGTGATTCCTCTTAAATAGCAGAACTTTGTCTGGAGTGATTTACTTCCATTTAAAGGAACACTGGATTGTCCTAGTAAGAATTTTTAATCTGGTAATGCAGATATTGAAGACTAACACAGGTTTCCTGAGAAAGAAAACAGCAACCCCAAGACCACTCTGTTAGTTTTTATATAACTTGAGAAAAAACTTAATGTTGGTGTACTTAACTTAGGTGTATGAACCTAAAATCAAGAAAGCATTTATGTTGCATCTATAAAATCACAATTTTTGTGCAACAGTTGCAAGGAGGAAAAGCACTGAGGTCACAAAAAGCAAGCGGGCTAAACCACAATGGCAAAGTTTCAATTACTAAGGAAGCAGTAGGAGTATAACACCAGTTCCATTCATTCCTTAGCAAGCAAATCCAGGACATTTCATAACAAGCCTTCCTCCTCTTTGTTTATTGTCTTCRTTATCACCTCTCTGTAGAAATTCCCACTTGATAAAATTATAGAACACTATGTGAGAACACTGACATCAAGTAGAAGACAAGCTATCAGGATGAAATTCCCTGTGGAGTTACTAATTTCTGCTGACTAAACACCTCTAATCTCAGGCACTAGGACATGCTTAGTAAACTGGTCGTCATGTATGTTGCAATTTATGAATTTGGCCCCTAATATTTTGGGAAGCATTTTTAGACATTCAAAATACATCCCCCACTGACTTGCTTATATCATGTACAAAAAAAATTTCTTAGGATCTTTTTAGCTTTTGATTGCTTTGCTCTGCAAACTAAATATGCATTTAATGTAACTCTCTCTGTATAACTGGATATTTGTTTACCATGGGTTGAAAATACTTCACTTGACTTTACAAACAGAAGACAGAGCTCACTTCCAAAAAGATTCTTTTTCTCTTGTAGGCCTATTTGTACTGGACTCATGGATAAAAAATAATCCTGGGTCATCATTTATGAAGTTTTGTCAGTGAAAATACAATGTAATTGTGGTACCACCATATGCTTTTAGCAAGGTTTATGAACTGTAACTAGAAAAAAAMCCCCACAGCTTGTCTGTGTCTATCCAGGTGTCATATGTGCATCACCAGGTGAATTTTTCACCCTTGTTACTGCTTTTATTTCTGCCTATAGCATTGCAGGCAGTGTTGCAGAGAGTTATGACACTGAGAGTGGGTTTGAGGACTCGGAGAACAACGATGTTGCAAACGCAGTCGTGCGCTTCATCACCAGATTTATTGACAAGGTCTGCACAGAAAGTGGAGTCACACAGGATCACATCAAGGGTCTGCACTGCATGATACCAGGTAGGAATTGTTATAAAAAGGTGCTTCTTAATGAAGCAAATGGACTTTCTAATTTGAGTTACTTTCAGATAAGTTAAGAGTATTACATTTCTTTTCCAGACTGTAATTGCTGTTGAATCTCAGGTAATTATTTACCTAATGTCAGAATTTAAGAATTTCAGAATTACCAGAGTTTTAATTAGATGGCAGCTTTCTTTTCCACATTGTGTGAGACTTCATTTATGGTGTTACTGCTTTCCAGGCATTGTAGCAATGCACATAGAGACTCTGGAGGCTGTCCATCGTGAGAGTAGGAGACTTCCACCAATACAGAAGGCAAGTGTTATGAAACATATTTGTATTCTTTGCAAGTATTAGAAACACGAAATTTAGTCATCTTTTTTTCCTTTCATAATGTTATGAAGAAACATCAAAATGTTAAAAGAAAAATTCCACCAGTGATAAATAAAATGCTTGGCGTTGGTCTCATGAAATATGAACTTACGAAACTAGTAGAGCCAAACTTCTGATGATAAACAAGCTGTTGCATGCCCACTGCTTTTTGAGACTGTTTCTCTTCATTGAGTCTGAATTCCATCTCTTTCCTTTGGACTCAGGGTCATAACAATTTTGTTTAGAAGCTTTTAAAACCAAATATTTTAACTAGCCTGAGGTGTAACAATGATTTATGCTTATGCTTTCATTTATTTGCGTCAGCCCAAAATTCTACAGCCCACTTTACTGCCAGGAGAAGAATTTGTTTGTGAAGGTCTCCGTGTGCTACTGGATCCTGATGGCAGAGAGGAAGCCACAGGAGGCCTGCTTGGAGGTCCTCATATCCTCCCTGCTGAAGGAGCTTTGTTTCTTACCACTTACAGAATTATATTTAAAGGCACTCCACATGATCAGCTGGGTAAGAAAATCCAAATACTGATAACTGTGGTCCTTCAGATAAGCAGGATTTTGAGCTGGCCAGTGCACCTGTTCAAGCATCAACAGCATTGAACAGTTTTTTTCAGACACTGGAAGCAAGTGAAAGGAAAAATGTCCATGACCTGGTATGCTACCTAAAATTATTGCTTCTAAATTCAGTATTTTCTTAATATGTCATGGAAATAGTTCTTCTGAATGATAAATTTTCACGATTTGACATCTGCCATTTCTAAACAGATTGTCATTCAGAAGTATAAGTTTATTGTGGAAAGTTCATGGTCATATGTAAAGATACCACTATATATAATTTCTGTTTATCAGTTGTATAATTTATTATGACATTTGAATAAACTTGAAATTGTTTCTTTACCCCGTACCAAGCTAGGTTTTGGGGGTGCATTTCCATTATGTAGAAAGACTCAGAAGGAAAGAGAATATTTCTCTGATCATCACAATAGAAATTAAGCAGAAATTCAGATTACAAATGATGCTTTAGGAATTTGCCAACTTTTCAGAATTAAATCCTGTACCATTATGTTCGTGTTGCATTCATTCTTGTCATTCAAACAAGTGTGAGCAGAGCAGACCAGATTTTGTAATCTAACAAGTGTCTGTGTGTTGTGTCCTCAGTTGGAGAGCAGACTGTGATCCGCAGCTTCCCCATTGCGTCTGTTACCAAGGAGAAGAAGATCAGTATCCAGAACCAGCTGCAGCAGAGCATGCAGGAAGGGCTGCAGATCAGTTCAGCCACCTTTCAGGTAAAAGAAGTTTTTGTGAAAATTTATGTGGCTGCAGTCAGCTCAAAGTATTTATGAGCAGCACTTTACCGTAGTATTAATGTGGAGATCAGTTTTCTGCYGTGTAAGGCAGATAGACAACACAGAGCTCATAGAAACCCAGGCATTTCTTGGCCCGCTTGATATTTACAGAGGGTTGCTATTCTCACCTTGGATTTCTTTCACTGCTTTCCTCACCTAGTTTGCATCCAGTAAAGGGCTGGTTTGGGTCCAAAATCCCTTCATGTAAGTAGAGGCCTAGGCTGGCTAGTGGGAACGTGCTTTCTCTCTCCTCCAGCTACATGGAATCAATATGGAAAAGCTCTAAGTATTGCTTTCTTCTCAAGGTTTGTCACTTTTCCAGCTTTCTGTTAAAATCCAGGGCAGAAGGTCATGATGTATCGCACATGGATGCTGCACTTCCAGGAATATTTAGGGTAGAACCAGTGAGCCTCTATATGACAGAATGGATCCTGGAATCTTCTGTAGGATCCCTGAGTGTATTCAACAGAAGCGTGCATTGCAGAGCAATTGACAGAGATGGACTTGTAAGAATTAGGAATTCTGAAGTCTTCCCTGAATTTTCTTTCTTGGTTTTGATCTTAACTGTGGTCAAACCTTAAGGGACCGCAAGTTGCAAGCAAGGCATTTTATGTCCTGGACTGAAAGTAGATTGCAGTACTTAAGATGTGAAATGCATTGCTGGGTTAACTGACTGCAGAAGCATATTTTCATTGAGAATAGTAACTCTTAACCTTTGAAAACATAACAAAACCCAACAAAATAGCATTTTACTAGTTCCTTACAATAATGGACATTATTTAGCTAATCATCTCTCAGTATCCTATTCAAAAGCACAAAATTGGGAATGCAAGTGAGTAAAACAAGCAAAAAAAAGTTGTTCTTGTGGACTTTTGAGAGGACTTTTATTTTACAGAAATACTTTTACCAGAATACTTAGCATGCTTCAATGATGTGATAAATACAGACACAGCTCAGTGTTTTCAGAGCTGGATTCAGGTCAAACATCATCTTTGCTTTTGTTTAGCATAGTTTTGTATTAGGTTATGAGAACAAAAACAATCAGCAAACAGTTTATTCTCTGTCCCCTATGTAACAGCTAGGGTTCACTACAGTATGAAATAGCCGTTCCCCTTTGTTTATTAATTGTGATTTTCACTTGGGTTTGTGTGCAGCAGTGCTATTTCATATCTTTAAAACTTCGGATCACTGTAACCCCAAAAGATTAAAGAGCTCCTTTCAAGGAGGTCCTAGAACAGCAGTCATTAGTCATTTCGAAAATATTTACAAAACAAGTGAAATTGGAAAAGCAAGGATGAAATCCACCTTCTAGATGGCAAGCAAAAGGATTCAAAAGGTGTCTAGGTATGCGCTTAGAGCTCTAGGATTTGTTTGCTTTCTCCACATTCTTAGAGTTCTTTTGGGCCTTTTTATGGATTCYGTATTTTCTGTCTCTTTTTTGTTTCCCCCAAGTTGTTGACTTCCTTTCAGCTGAGGGTGATTGGATGGGATTTTTTTTTTATCCAGAACCTTTCAAAAAAGCATTTTAGTCGAGTGGATGGATCAGTGTTGAATAGCAAGGTTATTTCCTTTTTAAGAACCAGATTTCACTAACACATTTTTGTTATTAGCAGTTTTCTATACTTTGAAAGGTGAGGCCAAAAGTGAAACGTCTAAATAATAGAAATATAATGGTTGTGACATATGAATGCTGAAATTGCTGGCTTGGTGAGAGTCTTCAAAGTGCATTACCAACCTTGCTTCCCCGTATAGGGGCAGAGCCTGGCAGGCTATTTCCAGCTAAGCCTGTCCCATGTGGCCAGAATTGAAACTGTTGTAGATATCTTAGTGCCAGCACTATGACCTGGATTTACCAAAATATTTTGTATTTGATTTTATGAGAAATCCAGATGCTGCCTGGTGAAGATACCTTTTAATTTATTATAAAAAATAAATTTAAAATTACTAAAATGTTTAATAGCCCTGTAAATACATGAGACATAAGTACACATATTTGTATTTTCTGATGAGTATATTACTGCGAAAATAATGGAATTTTGCTAATATATTTTAGAGTCTTTCAATTTCTGTTATTCTAAGATTTTTTTTCAGTTTCTAACATTTCATGTCTTTAATACACAGTTAATTAAAGTAGCATTTGATGAAGAAGTAAGTCCTGAAGTGGTGGAAATATTTAAGAAACAACTGATGAAGTTCCGTTATCCTCAGTCTATCTTCAGCACTTTTGCCTTTGCAGCTGGGCAAACAGCACCACAAATAATTTTACCAAAACAGAAAGAAAAGAACACTTCATTCCGGTACAGTTTTTCTCCTTTTCTTTTCTTACTGATGTTCTTGTTTTGTATTAGTCAAATACATTGAACAGTCTGAAAGCTCTGCACAAGTGTAGATCATGTCAAAATAAGTGATTGCTATTGTGCATCTGTTCTTATTTAAGAACATTGTGCATCTTTTAATTATTCAATTATTGTGCATCTGTTATTATTATCTGTCTCTTAGTAAGAGACAGATTGGTAGGATAAAGATGTTTATTTGGTATAGGAATTACATTATTTAGCTAAATTTCTGGCTGCAGTAGATTTGAACAAACGCCTTATTGCATATTGAAACACACAAAATAGAAGTAGCATCTTGAGCTATGCAAACTGTGCCAACATGGAAATAAGATTAATTGTGTATTACTTTATCATTAATAGCCTAATGTAGATCATAGTTCATTTTATCCTGTGCATTTGTCCTACTGGTTTTTAATTTAGAGTTTGAGCTTTAGGTCCTCTTTTGASTTTTACGTTACATGTTAATTTTTACTAGACCAGCTGCATCATTAGTGTACTCCAGAGTGGTAGCTCCTGTGATTCTTTGTTGAATATTGCATTGTTGACACAGGAATCTAGAATCCCAAGCTAGTCATGAAATCCTAAAACTTAAAGGAAATTTCTGTCTTTCCTTTCTTTACTTTGGCAACTTTCTAGATTTATCACATTACTAGCAAAGTGGAAACATCTAAAGAAAGATGATATCTGCTTAATCATTACCAATAGACAAAAGACATAAATTTGTCTCAAAATAATACAATTTTTGTTTAAAAATTAGTATAGTAAGTTATTTTTCTGTGAAAAATTACTACGTATGTTTTATTTGCCTTCATCATAGAACTCTGTAAATGCTATTAGGCAGAATTATATGAATCTTTCCAAATACTTTTGTTGATTTGGATTTATAGAACGTTCTCCAAAAGCATTGTGAAGGGAGCAAAACGTGCCGGGAAGATGACAATTGGGCGCCAGTATTTATTGAAGAAGAAGACAAGCACAATAGTGGAGGAAAGAGGGAATCACGCAGGCTGGAATGAAGATGATGATATCTCTGGTAATAATACAACTTCTTCTTCCATGTTGGTTAACATATCTATCTATTATGCTTCCATTCTGGTGTATGGAATAAGAAATGCCTTCAGCAAGGAATTGAAAGGTCCTCCTAGACAGGAAAGCAAAGGTTTTCAAATTTGTCATTTAGTGAGTGTTTTCTTCTGCAAGGACGAGGCGGAAGAGGAATTTGACTTAATTCAGTGGTACAGCAAAGTGCTAGATTATTTTTTAATTGTCAAACCCTTTAGATGTGATATTTTTTAGATCATTTTTACATCATGCTAGTGTAGATGAAGCAGCACAGAAGCATGCTGCAGCTTCCATTTATCACTAGACATCTGCAATTAGTCTATGGTGAGAAAGCAGTAACCGGTGAGGTGCAAGATTGAGCAAATTGGAGACTTTTGTGCTTGTGGAACTGACAGAGGATTTCTGAGAGCAGCAGAACTCATTACTACTGGAAGTATAAATTTCCAGGTTCTTTTTTTTTTTTAAATAATTTTGGTGTAGAAGGTAGAAAGGGGTTTGGGTACTTTGTGCAGTTTGTGTGATGGTGTGGAATTTGAGTTTCCCCAGAAAGCTTTTCCTCCCCTATGCTGCTGTCATTATCTCGTGATCTGGACCACTGCTAATCTATAATAAACCACTAGAGGGAACCAAATTCTCCTATACGTAAGCAGGTGTTGTTTTGTTATACCATTCTTTTTTTTAAAAAAAAAAACATAGACATCCAGATAATGAAGTATTCTTCAAACAATGATAATTTTTTTCCAAACATCAAACAAGGCAAATTTTTCTGTTGAATATTTGGTCACTGAGCAAGGCAATTTACGTGACTTACAGGCTGATATATGAGAATTGTCTAAAGCAGGACTGAAGCCTCTCTTCTCTCCAAAATGGAAGAAAGCCATTCCAGGCTAGCTAAAAAAAAGTTTCTCTTTTTTTCATTCCAGATAAAATGATGAGAAATAGGAAAAAAGAAAGGTTTGGAAAATACAAAATGTCTTTAGAGTGCTGAAAAATTGCATTAGTAATTGAATTTCCAGCATCTTCYTGATGTGCTGAGTTAGATGTGTTCTGATATTACTTATTCTTTGAGTCAGAAGCAATTTCTCAGGTGCTGCCTGTGTGATTTTGGGATGACTTTGTATCTTGCACTCAGAGACACCAAGCAGTCATACCTGTGTATTCATATTCCCTTGATGATGAAGAAATTATATGAGTTTTTGCATTGTTGATATACAAAACAGCTGTACTCTTTCATGAACACAGAGATTAAAGATTAGTGGTAGTCATTTTTTTCCTTCCCTAACAAAAATACAAAATTACAACTTAACTTCAGGCCTGCTGCTTTCCAGGTGCCTTGGCTGGGAACGTGTTAAGGTGACCAAAGACTGAGTTTGCTTTTCTCTCCATGCAGCACTGGCACATCAGGTACAGTGAGCTGTCAACAGAAGTGATTCTGCTTCAGACAGGGAGCCATAGGGAGTGATCACTGCAATTCCTTTTGTATTGAGTGCTGTGGCTTTGTTGTTGACTTGTTTGAAAGTCTCAAAAACTGAAGTAGAGGAAACTATGCAGCTCTATCAGCAATGAACTGTCTGCAACAGGTGATGCTTTCTTAAAAAAGAAATGTTGAAGATAGGGCTGGAAAGGACTTCAAGAGGTCAAGCAGTCCACCTCTCTGCCCCAAGGCAAAATCCAGCAATCTTCATGTGTTCCTCATAGGTGTTTGCCTAACTTCTTCTTAAAAGCTTTCAAAGGTGAAGGTTCCACAGTTCTGGGCAGCTGATACTAATACTTTACCCATCCTTAATGCTGGAGAAAAAAAAGCAACTTTCTGAGATTCAGGACTAAACATCATCTTGCTGCAATTGAAACTCTTTATTCCTTCCTCTATCACTATGTACATATAGAAGAGATGATTCCCTTCATTCTGATTGCAATGCTTAATGTATTTGTGGTCTGTTGTAATATTTCTCTGTTGTTTTCTGGATGGTCAATATCTGCTGTTCTTTGTTCTTTGTGTATGAGCCTTGATAGACTTCTGATCGTGTTCATTGCTCTTTTCTCAGACTTCTTTAGCTGACCCTTTAATTTGCAATTTGATTTCCAAAATTGGCCATGATACTGTAGTTATTAGTTGTAGTTATTAGCTCATTACCAGTGAACACCTAATTTCCCTCTTATTCCTCCTCATCTCTTTGTTTTCAGAATTTAAAATCTCTAAATCGTTAGTAAATTTTTTTTTATGTGATCATGTTGGTGTGTTCAATAAAGCAAGGAAGTGTGAAACCTGCTTTTGCAGATAGTCATATTTCAAGAACAGTAAAATAGAGAGATTATTCCTTGTTTTTTCAAAATCAAATAAATCATGTTAAACATGAGACACAAAGTATCTTCTTCTCCCTCTTCAGGTTGAGGACATGGATAGGAGCTCTCATCTCTAGCATTTTATGAGCAGGAAAATGTTTTGAAAAGTCTGATTGCTAATATACCTGCTTTCATGAGAGAAAAATCCACTCAGAAAAAAGCCTTTTTTTAAAATGCGCTCTCAGCTGAGTGAGTTATAGCTTTCCATTCAAAGCTGTTTAAACCAAGTTTTTGTATCACTAAAAAAGTATTTCTAAAACTCCTTTAATGTGTTTCTCATTCAGGCACTTGAAAAGATGTATGTCTTCTTTCTTCCCATGACAAATAGAAAAACACAGGATAAAGAGGAGAGATCCAGAGTATTCAAATTTGTTATTTAGATCAAATAGAGAATTTTTTTTGATTAACTGAAGTGGCAAAGAAAATTATTCATTTAGCTTTTATGCTAAGATACACAGAAAAAAAATTATACAGGTGCTCTTTCTGTAAATTCTGAATGTCGTCTATTGACAGCAAAATTTTAATTACCTTATAACTTCTTTTTTTTAGATCATTTGGAACTCCAGTTTTGTTAAGTCCTGCTTTAAGTTCAAATCCTTACATACTTTTCTTCTCATATGCATGTATTTCTATGCTTAGGTGGTAGCAAGTAACTGATACATGCTGTGAGCAATAAATCTGCTCTCAGAAGTATTTGGAAATGGTTGAAAGTGTCACTAGTAGACAGGTGGCAGGTTTTGTACAAAGACCTTTCTTGACTTGAATTTCAGAGTAGATTGAACTTGTGACAGTTTTTTTTATCTCTCATGGCTGAAGTTTTCTTCTTTGGAAAGGGCAGGTGATACGCATGGCTGAAGAAAGCTGCTGTCTGACATTGAAACTGAGATATTAATAACTCAGCAGTCTCTGTTGTGAAATTGCAACACTGAAATGTTTCTTAAGCTGAACCAAGACTTGAAAAGATTGTTACTTCTTTTGAAGACCGTTTGAAAAAAAAACCAATAATTGTGTGGTTGATTTTTATCTTGAATGTGTAATGAATTTGTAAACAATTTGTAAATTTGGAAGGAAAGATTATCTGTCTTCATTTGAAATGAATATGTGAGGTATCTTTCTCCATGATTTCAGCCATGCTAGTCACAAGCACAATAGGTAACTGCATGATATAGTCAGGTTTGCTGACTGAAATACTATTTTAGTGTTTATAAATTCAATAAAATGAGGTTTGCATGTATTGGATTGTGCCATTCATCATTGAGAGTAGGACAAACTTGTTTAGAAGTGGCATTGTTTGTTGTGTAACTCCTGGCCACCCCAATAACATTTTACCTTTAGTTTCAGATGACAGTGAGCTGCACACAGGTGGTACCCTGAAAGCATCAGAAAAATCAACCATGGAGCACTTGGTAGAAAGAGCCTGTTTCAGGGACTATCAGCGTTTGGGCCTGGGGACCATCAGCACTAATACTTCTCGCTCAAAAACAGAGTACCTAAGAATAACTGCACTGAACAGGATGTATTCAGTTTGCAGGAGGTGAGTTAACCCATTCACCTGCAGGGTTGAAAGTAAAGGCTCATATATGTAGAGCTGCATTAATATATTTGCATTTAAAATCTATTCTGATCCTGAATAAAAAAAGCAAGTTTCAGATACAATAATAAATAACTATTTTCCTCAAATTAGAAAGTATGTGTTACAATTGCCTTAATGAAAGTGTCTACTTTAAATGTTTATCATGTGCTGAAAATCACATGCCATGTTTTAGCACATGAGTGTTACTGAGTCCATTTTCTTGTTGTGAAAGCTGATTAGTTTACTACCACTGCCCACAAAAATTCTATTTAATACAAAAGCCTATCTGCATGAGTCATATCAGAAGATATTTGCATTCTATAAAGTCAGTTTGGGCTGGTCATTGCTTTCATTGTGGACAATGGAATTGCCAGGAAGAAGGGCACAGAAGAAAAACACTAGATTCTTTCTTGTTTTCTGACTTGTCTAGAGTACTGGTTTTGTTTAATCACCATGGAGTACAATGCAGACAAAGGCATGGAATCCATCCATTGTCAATGCACTTTGAACATTATGCAGACACCTCTTTCCTCCCCTGAACCCACAAGTTTATAACATTCTTTAGGGGTTTTTCTAAATATAATCAATATCTGAATGAATTAGGAATCTAAAGGTAGAAATACTTACCTACTGCTATATTACTGTGGTTACTGTGTAGACTGTAAATACCATGTGCATTCATTTGTTTGAGGGCAGTTCAATAAATGTCCAAGAACTGAACTCACAGAAACAGTGCATGGTATAGAGAAAATAAAAGTTACTTAATAAGCAGTAGCTGTTTCCTATTCCCCCTCTTAGTTTCTTCTTGATGTTTAAAACTGGCATTTAAGTTGTTTTTTTATTTTTTGGATGAGATAGAAAATCATGTTTATTATTGCTTGAATCCTTCTTTCACTAATATGACTACAACTACCATGTTGCTGGGTTTTCCATCTTTAAAGATACTATATCAGTGAATTTCCTAATCTTCAGGGGTATTGCAGCATTTTAGAAAGAACACAGTTTCAATAGTTTCAAGCACACTATTCCAAGGAATCAGACTGAAAAATCTAAATGTATTTTTCTGTAAACCATAAACTGTTGTTTTCATTGTGATACTTTAGGCAATCTGACATTCTTTCCTTTCAGTTCTCATATTTCATATACAATTGTCAAAACAAAACTACTGCATCATTTGCATACCTCAAAATTCTGTTTTCTGTCATGCTTAAAAATACAGCTTCATTATAGTGACAGATAAGAGACATGCAAAGAAGAAAAATACTGCCAAATAAAATGTAGCCTTAAATGGAAAAAGATTAGTAGTGATAGTCTTACAAATTTTTCACAATTCAATTCCCATTTTAAGTGCAGTTTTCTTAAATAAATGTATTTGCTAGGTTTGCAGTAAAAATTACTTTCAAAATAGAAGTAATTCTAACAGTTAAGTGTACTTTCATTAAGATGGATTTTCAGCTTGTAATTTTAGGATTTTTTTTTTCACTGTTGAGCATATTGGAAGCAATTTTAGTTGTTCCATTTTTTTCCCTTCCCTGTCAATGCAGTTACCCTGGGTTGCTGGTGGTCCCTCAATCTGTTCAGGACAGCAGCCTTCAGAGAGTGGCTCGCTGTTACCGCCACAATCGCCTGCCTGTTGTCTGCTGGAAGAACATGAAAAACAGCACTTTGCTGCTGAGATCTGGGGGCTTTCATGGCAAAAGTGTGGTGGGCCTCTTCAAATCCCAAAACACACATCCTACAGGTGAGTTGATGCAGCCAGGCTTTCTGTCGAAGGAGTTTCATGTAGAAATACTAATTTTTCTAGAGGAAAATCAGTGATTCGATGGAATCAAAGGTTTCAGGTTATAGATAATTATCTGATTTTATTAGTTACTACATGTCAAAATCCTGAATGAKATGAAAGCAGTTTCAAAACTGTGAATGAATAATTTGGACAGAGCTTGGACCAACACAAGGTGTTCATTTTTCAGAAGAGTATAATATTAGGGCAACATTAATTTTGGAGTTGACTTCCATCATTCACAGGCAGCGTTTGGGATGCTTATGACTGCCTGTATTTCCATCTTTTATGTTAATAGCTTTTTCAGAATTAATTTCATGCCAAGAATGAAAGAGTCACTATTTTCTTTAATTGAAATTGTTTAGAAATTATTCCAGAATTAGACCATAATTTTTCTTTTTGGAGAAAAAGGAAATGTGAAGCAAATTGGAATACCAGGCACTCATTAAGATAGCAAAGAAATTCCTTTGTCATGTTGATGTTTGCATTTGTCCCTGGTAATGACTAAAATACAGCTCAAAGGTTTGACTCAACCCAAGTTTGTTCTATAGAATTTTTCAAAACCTATAACAGCCATACTGTACACTTCAGTACACATGCCATAAAAATAGTTTGAAGATAGATGATTTAAATATTTTTTACCTAGTCCTCCATAATTTTTCTTTTACAGAGCATCTTTATGAAAACCATGTTTTTTGTACTTTTTAAGAGCAATTTATATCAAACATAATGAGGTTTTGTGTGTATCAAATGCACCTTTAAAATCTCATTATTTCAGAGATATTAGAAAAATGTTTGTTAGACAATGTCTGGATGACTGTTAAGGGTAATTTGTGAATCGCTAATTATCTACTGAATATTGCTATAGTACTGGGTGTGTCTTTTCAGTGTTTTGTGGGAACATTTTTTAGTTGGAGTGATGAGCAAGGCAGTGAATTGAATTTTATATAATGTGTTTCTGTTGAAAGGATTAATAAAATAAATCAGTGGTGTACTACCAATACACAGGAGCTGCCAAAGCTAATGGCTGCGCCAGTTCTTCCACAGGCTCGTGGTGTGAATCCTAGGCATGGCAATTTGACTGTTAGTCTTAAACAGATTTAATGCTCATTGTCTTAGCTGAAACACAGATGAGGCATCATTAACCTGGTACAAATAGAATAAATCAGGAAAAAACTGCAGGAATAGTCTCGAAATTATGTAAAGACAAACATTTGTATATTTTCTGTAATAGCKATCATTTCTTTGTGCATGGGTGTAGAAGAGCTTTCCAAATCAACATCTCCAAAACCTGACCCATGAAAACATGTTTTCTATGTGTGATCTTAATGCTTTCTTAGGTGGTTTCTTCTCTTAATTTTATATAGCCTTTTGTACTGCCATTGCCATACTTCCAGCAGAATATTATGGACTAGGTGAACAGATTGACAGTAACTGTGTCTAACAGATACTCGCCTCTGGAATTACCATTTCTTTTAAAAAAAAGTTAAGAAAATGGAGGCTCTCCTCAGGAAGGTACAGCAAGGAAAATAGAAAATATTTATGGGATATGTATTTTATTCATAATGAAGTTGAAGCTTGGTGAAATAAAAGCGATCAGCAGAGGTAGATATACCGAGGTGCCTCAGCAGGAGTTGTGCACAATGAAGGAAAGTCTGTATTTCAAAAGATAATCTGAAATTAAATTCAGGTTGACAGATTCCTACCTTCCTAAGCAGAGATTTCATAGGAGTGGGTTTCTTTTAGTCAATTCTGGATTGAAACAGAGAAACAAAGAGGACCTGCTGGAATTTAATCAACGTTTCTGGGATTTCCTGTTATGTGGTGTGTTACGCAAGTTTTCAAAGTATAGTTGGAGGTCAGTATGTTATATAAGAAGCACAGAACAGATTTTTCAGCGAAATTATGCACAGTACTTAATTTCTGTATGGAATCAAACTGTGTGTGCAACAGAATTGTATTTTTCTAACATCTGTAAAAAAAAATAACAGATGTTCAAATATGAGATGGAGAGTATATAGATCTTTTGAAATGTTCCTCTGAAACATGCAAGTTAGTTTCTGAATTACTTTGGCCTCTGTGAGTTTTTTGCAGAGCATTGTAATTTTTAATGTGACATTCTACACCTGAGTTACCATTTATTGGTCAGCTACCCGTAGGAAGAACATTTATRTTTCTTGTACACAGTAACACTAAGAGAGCAGAGCCTTTACCAAGACTCTTGATTTGTTGTCTGTATTAGGACTTTCAGGATAATGACGGAGAAACCTGTGGCCAGGCATACAGAACACATATTAGGAGTGAGTTACTGCATGATTAAGCAAAGCATTCCTTTCCTGAGATAAAAACACAATTAAATGGGATAAAATTGCTACTGGGATCTCCATCCTCATCTTTTGTTTAAATCCATTTTACTGTGATGACATTTGTGTGAAACAGCACTTGAAAGATGATTGTTTCTTAGAAATCCCCATTCACCTACCGTGCAGGTAGGGGGTAATGCTTTGAGTTATCTCTTTATGCTGATGGGATGATTGTGGTAAGGATGAAGGGCAAAGTTTTCATCTCTAATCTTCCACAGGGTCATTTTTGCCCTCAGTTTTTAATTCCAGTACCTGTCCAGTTCAGTGACAGACTTTCATATAGTGAAGCTGTTTATTTTCTGAATCCTTTTCCTAAAACATGCACAATACCCTTAATAAAATAAAACTTTGTAAGCAAGAGTTATAGACATTATCCTTTCATTTTGACAATTTAGACAATTTTTTTTTTCATTTCATGAAAATGTTAAGATTTAAATTGACTTTTTGTGGCATTATTTCAAGGACTAGGGGACGGAGAGATCATTCCAGTGGATTCCAGGATGTGTATATCCTGCTTAGGAGTTGAAGAGAAAATAATGTTCCTCCTCAGGCTTTTTCCACTTGGTCAGACAAGAACAGCATGATGTTTCCTGCATATGAAAGATCATTACTTCCTGAATGTACTTTCAATTCAGACAATTTCTATCTTGAAATTTCCTTTGCCCCCTCCAGCCAATTAAGTCACTGTCTATTAGTCTCCAGCAAAGAATCTGATTGCATCATCATTGGAGAAAACTGTTTATGAATTACCATTGTGTTTCATCAAACTGTGCTCAGTCAAATTCTTTGTCTCCTTATTTGGAATCTTGGCTCTTGTGATCAGGATTCCAAATCCTGGTTTAAGCAGCTGTGGAACTTTGTCCTATAATAAGTTCAGAGGTGGCTACAATAGACTAGAATTGCAAAAGTTTTGCTTGGCATTTGAAAACAAAGTAAACTGACTCACTCATTCTGGACCCTTTCTTGTCATTGTAGTATGGTCCAGGACCCGACTTACATCTCCTTTTCTTCTTTTAAGACCTTGCACCTGGATACTGTGGGTGGAGTTTTTCTAGTTGGGATCATTTATTATTATTGTTACTACTTTTATTATTGTTGTTGTTGTTGTTGTTATTATTATTATTATTATTATTATTATTGTTTTTTCCCTTGGTTGTGTGTTTTGTTAGTGGTTTCCTAACTTCTTTAATGGGCACTGTGTTCCAAGGAACCTCCAAGCACAGATGAGTAACCTTCCATTTCTGGAATGAGGAAGAGCTGGTTGAGTTTGGTTTTGACTTACTTTTGTTAAAGCAACAAAGCTGTCTGTTCTCTGCACATTTTGCTGACAAGTAGCACAAACTTAGAAACTTAGAATTGGGAGAGTGAAAGGAAAGCTGCACCATCTTCACTCTGCTTATGCTGATCACATAATGGCTAATGGTGAATGTTCTATGTAGTGACCATGAGGTAAAAGTTTCAAAATTTCAGCTTTGTGTGGAATGGAAAAAACACTGCTGGATGCTGCTGTGCAGCCAGGTGATGAACAGCTTGTCATCAAAGAAAAGGCTTTTTGAACCTTTGATACAGAAACTAAGACATTTTCAATGCTCTGCTTTACACAAAAGCCTTTTACTCTATGTATTTACAAAATGTATTTTGTAATTTTTAACGTACTCTATTCTTCCTTTTAATCTAGCTCCCGCTTCTTTGGAATCTTCAAGCAGTATAGAACAGGAAAAATATCTACAAGCCTTACTGAATGTGATATCCGTCCACTGCAAAATGAATGGCAGCAATACTCTCACTGTTAGCCCAACAATTGCTCTGTCTCCAGGTAAAATTGGTTTGTACAATGCTTTTCTCTGGTTAAGCTGACAAGTGACTTTTCTTTGATTTGGTGCTAGCTCCATGTTTGATATGAATTCTGTAATTGCTTTATTATTAAACTTTCTAGGTAGCCTATTTACTCTTGGTTTCAGTGAATGTGTTTTCTGTAGGTAAAGAATGTTAGTAATCTTCCCAAAATATTTTTCAGTATTAATCTGACATTAAAGTCTTTTATAACAAATTAAGATTAAACTGCGTATTGAATAAAAGACTACCAAATTTAAAAGAATGCAAAATGCTGCTCTATTTTATATAATGAGGGAGTGTGAGGTTGCAAGCTCAGATTTTATAAGAACAGCTACACCATTTAGCTGCAGCAGCAATGGAAGATATGTAGGACTTTTTATGCATTGCATACTCATAATAGGTTTCTACTAATATAATTTCCAAGTAGAGCTTTTCTTGCAGTGAAAAAATCTTCCAAAATACATTATTTGAGTAATGCCTAGGTAAAACCATGAAGAAATTACTCCCATGTTTTATTTTAGTTATTTTATTATGAAACTTGCTAAGGTTTAGGTCAAGGTAACCCCAGCATGTCAGGAAAGACTATGTGACTTGAAAGTGTCTGTCTTGTCTTACTCAGTTGTTTGTATTTGACCTAATAACTGCCAAACAGTGGCTTTTCTTGTAAAGTAACACCATCCCAAAAGTGTGTGCTTTGCTTCATTTATTGTAAAGTATGTTGATTGCTTAGCTGTATCTAACACCTCCATACTGTTGCCAATGTACTCATTTGTCTTAAAAAAGAAATCTAAAGTACAAAATTGGCAAGAATTAGCTGTACTGGGTGAAAAAAGGCATTTTATCAGTCATATTAAGTGTTAGTCTGGTTAACACTAGTTTTTTTTTATCTTCTATTCTTTTTTTGGCTGACTTTAGGCACTCAAAYGAGGGCTTCAAGAATGTCTACTGTGTTTAAGCAGGTAGTGCCAGGACATTTGGATGTAAATCTGTCCAATAGCTTTTCCCGAGGAGGTTAGTAAGACTAGCTCAAAGTCTATTATTTGAAGTAATAAATTACAAAAAATGTTAGTGAAATAAAAAGGATTCTACTCTTATTGGTTCATTGCTCTGTGAAACAACAAAACAGAAATTACAGATTGGCTTCAGTCCATAACATTATCCAAGTATCAAATTTCTGTTCAAATCCTTTACTTACCATTGAAATAAAGTTGGTTTCACGTTGGAATTAGTGAAAAATTAGCACTCAACTAGGGACTATGTTTCTAAATAATTTGGGATTCATCCATATTTTTAATTTGCCCATATAAGGCTTGAAAATTAGTATTTTTAATAAGCATTTAATGCACTTCAGAATTTCCAATTACAGATCATTCCAATATGTGTCTGAAGCTTAGCTGATGTTTCATGTTTCAAATAGTCTGTGAATAATTTTACTCTAAGTAGTAGGGAGTTATGTGGCCAGATGTAGTAGGTAAGGAGATACAGTGCATTCTTTGGAAATAGTTATTCCTAATTACAGGGGCTTATCAGTCTCATTTGTACAAGAACCCCACATTCTGTTAAGAGAATTCCTACTACTTCTACCCTTCTAGTCTGATGAAATTGCTGTGATTTTTTGTGTTCAACATGTGCTTAAGTCAGTGCACCGTGTTCCTCACCTATAGGTTTGTTAAACTAGGGATGAATCTACTCCCTAAATGGGAGCATTTAATATATCTTTTAGCCATTAATGTTCCCTTTACAATTACTCCTAAAAGTGTTTTTCTTCCCTTTGGATACCTCATCTAAAATTAATTAGATTTACTTTGACCTGCTGAGGTCCATTTCAACCCACATCTTCCTGTGTGATATAAGACCTATCATTTCATAAGGGGAAGGATAAAAATACTTTGTAGAGAAACATTTCCTGAAGAATTGGGTACGATTCAGGAAATGGAAGAAGGAAGAATGTGACAGTGAGGGAGAAAGGAAAAGATGTATAGGGAAGTGATGAGAATTGCAGCAGAAGGGAGGAGAGGAAGGCAAGGAGARGACATGGGGATCACCAAAGAATGAAGAGTTCTGTGCATTTTCATTAATCATAGTAAATGCATATCTCTTACATGAATTCTGTTTATGTTCTGTGCTCATTGTGTTGTTACTGTGTTGTAGCTGGAGATGAATAAAGCTGGTGATTTTAATTGGCTGGCTAAAATAGCTGGGTCTGAAGAGAGCATGAGGGAACGGTGGCTGCAGTTGTTGGATGGCTGGTGGCTGTGGCCAGCCTGGGTGAGCACTGGAGCAGTGGCAGTGCTGAGGGGCTGACAGCAGATGTTTGGTTGTGTTCCATCCCCTCACGCTGGCACAGAAGCGCCAACAGCCAAGGGGTATTGTGAGGCTATGAAGGTGCTCCAGATAAGTCAGGGAAAGCTTGCTAGTTGTTGTGTGGAAGTTGTCTTTTGAAGATGAAGGGATTACTGAAATAACTCTTGCTGGTTTCTAGGAGCAGAGTTGGTGTTAAGTGTGATAGGATGAGTTTGTTGCTAGTCAGAGCAGAGGAAAGGAGCCTGAAGGCAGTAATAGGTCACAGATGTGGTGTTTTGCTGGACATTGAAATCCCTTGGCTGAATTCCAGCAATGATCAGGAAGAGGGCAGAGAAGTTATCTTGTGTCTTGCTGGATTGCTGCCACACCTGCTCTGTGTGTCTGAAAGGTGTCTGTTCACAGTTCAGCAGGATACGTGAGGACTTAGCTGAAACATAAGAATGTTTGACACGTACAGTGGGAGCCCTGGTGAAGGTGAGAAGTTGACAGGGGAAGAGGGAACAATGAAAGGGGATATCTCCCTGGAGAGAAGTAAACACTAGGGTTTTTTAGATTAGGTGATACAGTTTTTTAGAAGAAATTCTAAAATACACGTAGAGTATATAAAATCTCTCAAATTGTTCTCAAATCCATTATTACAAAGTTTCTCACTACTTTTTCACAGCCAGATATATTTCATCTGTGAGGCAGCAAGCAGCTATGGATTATGCACTACACTGTGCAAAATAAAATAGTAGTATTTTTGTGATTTGGATTCTGGATCACTCTTTTACGCTGTGTTTATTGTCACACATACCAGAGCTCAAAAGCCAAGTTCAGCTATGATACACCAGTAGAAAATGACATTTTCTATTTTTGTGTGCCAGACAATGTATTTGTAATACATGTAATTTTAAAATACAAGTTAGAATATATATTCCTGTGTGTGAATAGTATTTCTCATTTTTAAAAACCATTTCTCATTTTTAAAAACTCTTTGTCACTTTTAAAATAGTATTTCTCATTTTATTGTTCTGAATACTCATCAGTTCAGAATATTTATGTCTGTATCAAGTATGGGGTTTTTTCCTTATCTGGGACATTGTCATGAAGCATCTGCCCAAAGCTCAGTCAAGTTGGTTTTGATCTGAAATATTTGGTTAAATACTTACGTTTCATCATATATTTTCATTCTTTGACCTTTTTTTGGCTGATATTTTTCATGAGAATTGCAAGTTCACTCAAAATCCATAGCTTTTGCTCTTACATTACTTTGTAATTATAATGATATCCTACAGAGCAGCACTTCTAATCTGGCATTGCTGTATAATTTAGCAGAACAAAAAGTTTTCTCAGTGAGGTTTACTGCTGTTGAAAAAATACTAGGATATTTATAATTAATAAGTACAGACCCATCTCAGGGAATAATTTTCAAAGCAGAAGACATGAACATTTTTAATATGTTTTAATAAAGTATTTGTACTAAAAGGACTTGGTTGTGTTGATGTGGGTTTTGAGCTGAATATAAATATATAAGGCTCCCACTGAAAACGAGAATTTTTGCAAGGGGAGAGGAAGTCTCTTTGTGTGGTAGATATTACATGTTCTCTAAACTGTACACATACACAGGCCTTTAAAAATGTTTGTAGGTGTATAGAAATAATATCTTGCACTCTGCTTTAGTTTTGAGGTCCATCAAATTATGTGATGTCCCTAGACTGAATCAACTTTTTATAAATAGCATCATTGTTGGAATTTTTAATTAAACTAACTTTCAGCTGCATAAAGACTTTCAATAAAATATTCAGCAGAATAATTTAAATACTACATTTCCTTTGGTGTTATAATTATAGAAAAACACATGATGGCTGTTGCTACATGTTTGAAGCTATTGCAATGACAGTAGAAATTATTCCTGTTTGATAAATAGATACCTCCTTCCCATTTTATATTGTTTTTGTGGCTTGATTGATGTTTTGTCTTGTGATGACTAAGATTTATGCTGTCTGATAAATCGTGTACTATAAAGAAATGCAATATATACTAGATCTTTGGAAATTAATAAGTAACCCTTTTCTTCTCTCCTGCAATGTGTTTCGCTGCAATGTGCATTCCATTCCTCCTCCTTCTGTCTTAACTGTTATCTGCCAGTGCTTGGCAACAGAGATAAATGTCTCACTCATTCAAATTCCAAATCAGCAACTAAGGAAAGAGTCCATCAAGGTACTGTATTCTGTGTCCTGAGAGCTCATTCTTGTCTACCATCTTCATAACTGCTGCAATTCCTTAATTCATTCTAAAGTAATACTGACAGAAAGCCTTGTTTCTGTATTAACAAAATTGTGGGGGTTTTAGTTCCATGTTGTGGTTCTGTTATGTTTCGGAGTTTTTTGCYCATTGAATGTAGGATGCAGTGACAGTGATCTAACACAGAGGGACACATAGAAAAATTTTAAACAGCTGCAATTCTGTTCTGGAAAAGAGTGTTTAGTATTCCTGCTGCTGAAGTAAAATAGCTAAGAAATAATATTATCTAGTCAATTAATTTCTTTCYATAATTAAGGTTGGTGAACAGGGGAAAATTGATTACTGTCAAATCAGGAAGTCATAAGGATGCACCATAAGGCAAATAATGAAAGCAAGATACTGCTAACAAAAATAAACTACTAGACAAAATTATAGTAGAAACATAATCGTGCCTTTTAATCACTGCTGTCCAATTCTGGTAAACATTTTCATCTGCGTGTATTAGTGACCAGTTCTGTTACTTTTGACATGCCACAAGTGCTAATAATGGTGCATTTGTGAAATGCTCAAAAGTATCTTTGTACATTTCATCTTTGGGAGCAACAGGCTGTGTTGGAGCTTGCATTTTCATTCCAAATGAATGACAACTTATTTCTCTTATTAAGTGTTTGCTGTGATTTCTGATTGCTAAAGTCTTTAATATTTCATCTGTAGTTGCTGAGACGTGGAACAAAAGTTTTTACTGAACACGCTCCTTTACAACGTGAGGTGTTTTATAAAAGTGGCTGGCTGTGAAGTGGGARCTGTTGAGAGCTGTTACTGCCTCAGAAGCTCCTTGCCAGCCCTTCTCAGTTGCTCCAGTTCATTTGTTCACATCTCTGACTAACAGCCAGACAGGCAGACAGGCTAAGCTGTACAGACAAGGCTTTGTTGAGGGTTATTGTACAGAATTCTTTTTTAAAAGAAACCTAATCCTGTTTCTAAAAAAAATAGAATAAAATTATTTTGCTGACTGAGCTATCTCAGTGGAATTTACTGTTATCTGCATCTTTTTTTCTTCTATGCAAGAAATGCTAACTATGCACAGTATTGGATTTTCCTGAAGAGGGKTGGGTGTTGGCCCTAGAGTATCTAAATTTCTCGTACTATTTCTGGTGCCCCTTTTGGATATCTGGTTTACAGATTTATGGACAAGAGTCTCTTCTGATAATCTGATTTACTGCATACTGTGATAAATAATTTCACACTGCCATTGGATGCCGAATTTAGTGTACTTTAAGGGATTTGATTTTCAAGTAGTGCTATTCATACTCTGAAAATCCAATACCTTTCACATGCCTCACATTGGACACACAAAGACAATGTCATTAAATCCTGGCTACTACTTGAGGTACAAGAAACAGACAATTATTTACTACCTATTTTTTCTTCTAGCACTAATCAGGCCTTGGCAATCTGGTTTATCACTGCTTTATCTTATGTTAAAATCACAAAAACTTACTCAAGCATGAAGAGACTAGCGCAAGTCTGTGTGCAGTAGAAATTTCCTTTGGCAATGCTTGTAGAGCTGCAGCAGCAAGGTGTACAATATGCAAACTCAAAGCACTGTTGGGCTGTTGGTGTAATGCTGTTCAAACATTGGTGCTTTCAGGTGCAATGAGTGGCTCCACATCACGCTGCACTGTTTCAAGCTCATGTTGTTGCTAGCTTTGGGATTTCTGTACTTTTCTGACTTCTATCCATCTAGAAATTTCATTTCCATGCTCTTACATGGACATTAATATTTGCAGGTTGTGATTTATCACTGTATTACTGTTATCATAGCAGCTGTTTTCTCTATGGTAGAAAGCACCGTGCAGAGTTAGATGAGTGTCTTAGGTTAAACAACAATGCAGCAGGATGGTTTGACAATCTTTGTTACAAAACTATTTCTTTCCAGTGCACACTGTTAATTCTGTCCTGTGAGGGATGCATGTGACATATTCAAGCATATGTCCTAGTAATTATGGTCTCCAGCACCTCACACACAGAGGTTTTTAAATATTCTTCATCCTTATGAAGGTGTATGGGCGAGTCTTCGTTCAAGCAACCGATTTATCAACACTCAGACTCCATTCATTGATGTTGGTGCAAGACTTGCAGGGAAAGATAACACCCCTCCCTACAGTAGCAGCTCTTTTCTGCAAAGTCAGCTTTTGAGAAGACAAGCAGCCCTCTATATATTTGGAGAAAAATCTCAGTTAAGGGTAATGGCAATTTTTTTCTTGTTTATGTTCAACATAGTTTTTATTTGGTTGAGTTTAATTGTTCTCATTGTTACAAATTGTTACAATTGTTACAGTAAATAATATTCAAGATAAACTGCATGGATAAGTCTCTTAAAGGTATAAAGTCTTATAAGAATTATCTCTATATGCATAATAACAATGTTGTATATCTAAGTGAGGGACTGGGGTGGTGAAAATCAATCTCTGTGACTATTTAATGCAACATAAACTATACTGAATTATCTTGAAGAGCAGTTAAAGATCAGGCTCACTCACAAAAGTTCTGTGCATAGAGCACTATCTGTCACTATTGGTCAAGTGTTGTTGTGTAGTTGAGCTGAGAGATGCAGATGGGCAGCAGACAGAACTAGAGAGGAGTTGAACTCTGTATTTRCAAGTTGTTGCTTTCAGAGCCACACTTAATGACAACAAAATAYGTTCTGCTGTCCTCTGACCCTGCTGGCTGCTCGTCTCATATCTTCAGCTCAGTGGTTTCTCTTTTGGGAAACAAGAAACAGGCTAATTTGGTCATTTAAAGTGCAATTTTATTTTTCCTGATGTGTTGAAATATGTTATGAAGGAAATGGAATGCTGTTAGTCAGGGAAGCAATTATCAGAGAAGGAAACCTTCATTGCTGTGGGCAGCCTAAACCCATGTAAAGCCAAATTGATGAGACTAAGAACAGCCCAGAATTCTGAGCATCCTGGATGCTATAATAATGGATTACATTAAAAGGACCATAATGTGTACAGTTTTGTACATATTTTTGATAGATTTTAATGTTTTAGATGCAGTTGTTTGAGAAATAGATAGCCTCTAATTCTTAGTTGTTTTACTTGTTTTCTGAAAATGTTTTCAGATTTTTTTAAATCTCTGCATTTAAAAATTTAAAAATTAGTTGTTTTCTACTTTCTTATTCAAAATGTGAATATTCATAAAATATTACATATTTTTTGAAATACAAAAGGTCCAAAAAACATTATTGGTAGTAGGAAAATATATCACTATTCACTTTTGTCTGAAATTATGTTCTATCTGGAGATGGAGGGCTCATGCTGTACCAGAATAATGCATCAATTACATAGAATTAAATTGCTATAATCCAATAATAATGACTGTTTCTATTTGATTTCTTAATCAATGTGAAGACTTCAGTTATGCATCTAAAGTTGTGTAGCAGAAACTACTGCTGTATTCTGCTAAATGTCATGTCATGTAAACTGATGAAGAAAACAGAAATACATGTTTTAATGAAATGTTGCTGCTTTCCTCAATTGCTTTTGTCATGCGTTATTACAACTTACCGTTGTTGAATTACTGAATTTATTTTTGAGCCATGCCAAAATATAAACAGAATTAAACCCAGGCTTGCACTTCCCTACATTTTCACTTGGCATCCTATGAAGGAGCTTAATGAAGATTATTTGCAGACCAAGTTTAATTCAATGAAAGCAATTTCTGAAGAAAACTCAAATAGTTTGGCATGAACATCTTCAGTGATGCTTCATACATGAGAATTGTTTTTCCTAAAGATATTCTCCATGTTATCCTTTTCATCATAATCCATTGGGTTTTGGTAGGGGTTTTTTCAGTCAGCTAACTCATTCTCTTTTTTCAGTCCTCCTCTCTTCTTGCTCCTTTGCTAAATGCAGTAAATTAAATAAAACATGAGGAATTCTGCTAGGAAAACCATCCAACTGCTGCTCTGTGTTGAACTAGGTACTTCAGACAAACAGCTCCCTCAGTGTACAGTGATTGCTTAGATGAGTCAGCTGGTTTGCAATTATGGGACTTCTTTTGGGGTGTGGGGGTTACTTGTTTTCTGGTTTTTTTGAACTCCCAAAATCTGTCCTGCACTGTTGGTTTGGTATCCATGCAGTTATTTTAATTTTTATTTATTTATACTTGATTTKCTTTAAAAATGTTAAAGGAAGCACATTATGTCATGTATAAAGAACAGAACAGATTGTCACTCAACTTTGTTTTTTTACCACTATTACTGCTAGAAGTATTATTATTGTTATTAAAAATATGACTGCTGTGCATTATATTCTGCTGTTATGTTTATAGTTGGGTGCTTTATTGTGGTACATTTTGCAAGGATTTTTTTTACATTTTTTATTATCTTGGGCAGGTGTTAAGGTACACAGATTTTTCATGAGTAATTAATTATTTAGCAATAAAGCAGGCAAGGCTTTGTCATTTAAGGAGACTGTCAGTGAAAAATATGCTTCCTTTTTAAATTACATCTGCTGTTGTCCTTTTCATGCAGGGGTTCAAACTTGATTTTGCTTTGAATTGTGAATTTGTTCCTGTTGAATTCAGTGACATCCGACAGACAAAGGCGAGCTTTAAAAAGCTGATGAGAGCTTGTGTTCCCAGCACTATTCCTACCGATTCTGAGGCCACATTCCTTAAAGCACTCGGGGAGTCAGAGTGGTTCCCACAGGTAATTTATCTGACAGGTACTTCTGATAATCTATATGCAGTACTGCTCACACAAAATAAATTCCAAGCTCTTCTGACAGGGAACTATTGTGTCCTAACCAGCTGTTCTTTGCTCGCTGTAAGCACTTTGCATGCTATCAATTCTGGCATTACATAACCATTATTACTGTTTTAATACAATCATAACATTTAAAAATATAGGAGGCATTTTTATAGCAAAATTTATGTTTTGTAATGTGGAACACACACAAAATGTCTATCTATATAAATATATGGTTTTCTAGCTATATAAATTTATGGCCTTGTTTTTAATGTTATATTTTATATATTTTTAAAAATCAAGAAAAAATTATCAATAAATTAGCTTCTTGACTTAAAAACCACTATTTGACTTTTCCTATGTATTCCCACCTGAATGTACAAGTTAATAAATAAGCAAATATCTGTTGTGGGATATGGGGAAGTGTTTGTGGGGAAGAGAGGAATCTGTGTGTGKTAACCTGTTCTCTTTGAATCAGTACCTTTATTTCGCCATCACCTATTTTTTTACATAACTATTAACCAAACAAACGCAAGGCTGGAGCAAACTTTGCAAGGTTCAAATTAAGAAGGATGTGGGAAAAGCAGCTCTGTAAATCTAAAACCACTTTAATTATAGTGAATGTCTTTTTAACAGCTGCTTGTTATGTTTGGAATCCAGTGCTGAATATACTTTTCTCCAATGCAATTAATCATAGAAAGCAGAATAGAAACTTACGCTAATTTCTTAAGGAAGAAATATTTGTGAGTAACCTGTCAGTTATTACACATCAGAAAATGCACTCCTTGAAATGTGCTGCAAGGARTGGCTCAACTTCTTCCCTGTGGTGAGAGCAGGAGCTGGTCATGGCTGGGTCCGGCCACCAAGGTTTTCAGGAAGGGGACAAATGGGGAGAGCATGGAAAAGACTTGTTTTCTTCATCATGTGAACATTTTCAATCACAGAGTGGTTGAGCCAGTTGATAAGTGTAGATAAATGAATTTAATTAAATTTCATTATCAAACTGATGGAATAAACATGTCCCTATAGCAGCACAGGGATCAATGGGAGAGAACACTGGAGTTCCTCTCTTTTGGCACATTGGAGAGGATCGTTCTTTGCTGTAAGTGTATCACTCTGCTCAGGGCTAGAACATAATGTGACACACAAGCTTTGTTTCATTTAAACCATATTACTGTGGTTTAAATCATGTCATATGAGACTTACGTGATAAAGTTAATTTATGACTTACAAAGTTAATTTATGACTGATTTGGCACATTTTCTTCTATTCCCATGAAAGAACGCAGATCTATCATCTCAGAATTGTTTTTATTGTATTATGCTTTCTTCTTCGRAGCAGTAGAAGTTTAATATTACTGATTTTAACACTATGGACTCTCTTTATAAGAATGTGAATCCGTAAAAGAAATTGGAAGTGCTGCCCTATCTTCTGAATAGAAATTTTAAAATAGTGGTTTGCATTTTTAACAATGAATCTGTAAAACCAGATTGCATATCAGTTTCCTCACTAAAGATGGGGGAAAACAGCCTTTTTTCTATTCTACTGCCTAAGAAAATGTAGAAGAATAAACAAGCTTGGTTTTAAAAGTGGTTCTCTTTTCAATCTTTTCCTATAAAAATGCAGGGAAATTAGTCTGCTTGGATTGTTTTTTTTTCTAAATAATGGCTGTGTGAATGCTCAGAGGAGTCAATTGTCTATCCCAATTTCTTTAGCGATATTGATCAGTTTTTGAAAGAAGAAAAAAGCAGACTGCCCTGAATAAGGACGAATTTTCTAGAGTTTAACTGTTGTTTGGTTGATTTTTTTCCTCTGATTTTCTTCAATTTAATTTTCTTCTCACTTTCCTGTACCTTCTGTACTTTCTGAACTTATTTTTTCTTTGCATAAATGATCATAGATGATTCTTGCCATCTTTTATTTGTTTTCCTATATTATTTTCTTCCTTCTTCCAGGCTTTCATCTTTCCTATTGCTTCTATTGGTTGGATTATATTCAGTGCTCCACAAAGAACAGTTTCACTCTGCTGTAAAAAAACTGAATTGCTAATAGGTGTTACCTATTATGTTGTTTACCAAGAGTGCTGTCATAGTATACAAAAATGGTAAAATCATCATACAGATTTTTCTTTTTAGTTATAATAATGTGAAGTCTCATAGAAAAATAAAATTGCTCAGTTTCACCTGAACTTCTTTAACCTGCCTATTTTATCAKCATTTTGTAATGAGTATTAAAGTGCAAATAATTAAGGTGTCCTCTTTTCTTGTTTTTGCCTGTCTGCCCAACTATCTAAACTGTTTCTGGGATCATTTATACATTCGTGGTTTGATTATTTCTGGTGGTGTTGTTATTACTGTTCCAGTCATTAATTTCCAACTTCCATGGGATTGAATATTAGTAATATTATATTTTAAATATCTTACATGGGTTCTCCCATCAAAGCACTTAGTGACTTTATGGACCCTTAACATTTCACAGGAAATTATTTTATTGTAAAGCCCCGGATGGAATTTCCCTCGAGTAAATCCGTCAGCTGTGTTGTTCCCATTCTCCTTTTTATGACAGTTATTTTATTGCAGTACTCATTGGCTTTAATACTTTCAGTTCCTATCTTCAAAACTTCCCTTAGTTTTATTATAGTTCAGATGGAAATCCTAAGACTGYTACGTTTTATTGTTGGTTAATCAGTTGCATCAATGTATTTCTCTCTGCTCTTGGTAGATCCAGGAATGCATTTTTAAATATTAAATGTTAAAAGATTCTGGTTTTTGCTATTATCTAAAGATTTATCTAGAGTGTGTTACTCATTTGTAATACTTTATAGCTTCACAGGATAATGCAACTGGGTGTGATCATCTCTGAACTCCTGGAAAATGGTTCTTCTGTTATGGTTTGTTTGGAAGATGGCTGGGATATTACTGCACAAGTAAGCTGCTACAAAAACCTTGAAATAGCTAAATAGTAAGAAAAAACATCAGGCAATACTTTTTTACACAAGTGACAGATAATTAGGTATAATGTGAATAAATTTGTGTTGTGGCAGCAGAGAAGAAACCAGAATGCATGAGTCGTTGCATTCATTTGCAATTTACGTCATGAAGTAGTTCCTTAAAAAGAATTTGTTCCAAAGGTTCTGATGTTGTTAACAGTTCTAAGGCTTAGATATAAGATCTGCATTCTTGCACCTGACCATGTACATGTAAGAATAAAAGCTAAAAGTTGCCACAGCTGTTTTTTTATCTTTTTTTTAATATAGTACATTTTAAATACAGGAGGAATTGATTCTCTTGCATTCACTTTCCATAAATGGTTAGGAGACCACACAGGGAGAAACAAAATTTGTGCCAAAGTGCCTGTAACACCTGCTGCAAGGACAGCTCACCACAAAATATAAATTAGATGAATCAAGATCTRCTGCCTCATTTAGTAGATGCATTGTGTCCTTACTGTTGCTTCATAATTCAGAAGACAAACACACACATCCATAATTCTAGTAAATAAAAACTTCATGTGCAGCCAGTATCCTAATACCAGGTAAACAAACACATAAAAGAATGTGTCCGTAGTTATTGGCATCATTGCCAAACAATGAAGAGTAGAGAGGGGAGATACATAGCTGGAAGTGCAGGACCGTGCTGCATTTTAAAGTCTCCTTAGACATTGTATATGAAAACAGACTGCAGTTGGCTGGTGCAAAAATTCTAAAGTCATCCTCAGGACCAATTCTTTAATGCTTTCTTTGCTGAGGTAGAAGATATTATCGTTTAAATGTTTATTATAGAAGTTCTTTTATTTCAAACAGAATTTAAATGTGGTAAGCATTGTAATCACCTCCCAAGTCTATAACTGCTTGGGTTTTACTTCTACATATACCATAAAGTCTCACTGTAATTGAAAGAGTTTTCATGCAAAATATTATTTGTTTAGTAAAAGTAATTAATGTATGTGATAAAATAGTTGTCATTGAGCTTATACAAAAACTTTGGTTTTCTTGAACAGTAAACAGGTTGTTGAATGCTTGTATTCAGTTACTATGTGTTTCTTCTAAATTCTGTCACTCGTAACACAAAATATCCTGTTTTGTAATCTAGGTGGTATCTCTGGTGCAGTTACTCAGTGATCCCTTCTACAGGACACTTGAAGGCTTCCAAATGCTGGTGGAGAAAGAATGGCTCTCTTTTGGTCATAAATTCAGTCAGCGCAGTAACCTGACTCTCAATTGTCAGGGCAGTGGATTTGCTCCTGTTTTCTTACAGTTCTTAGACTGTGTGCATCAGGTAAGTCAATCTCTTTTACAAGAAGGCTTTGTGAAGAAATGTGTATATGCCAGTATTTCAGATGTAATAGATATGGGTTTGAGAGAAGACAAGTAACATCTTCCCCTAGATTTTATTAAGGGGAATGGATTTAATCTCAACAAGAGCTGGAATGTGTGTCCAGAGGAGAATGACCCAAAGCAGACTCAGAGGGATGGCTGAGTACAGATGGTAGTACAGATCTATTCAGGTCATTTATTTTTATGTTAAGACTTGGATTTGGCAGTCCTGGAGTACTTCTGCTCAGGAGGAATGGACTGATTTTTAGATCCATAACTAGACAGTTTTTAATTCCTTGTGCCTGATGAGCATTGAAGAAGCCTTGTACTTGTAACCAGTTCTGGAAACAGCTTTAAAACAGGGGTTCTGAGATGTTCCTGATTTCTATGTATAGTACATGTTCGGAAGAACTTGGGCACCAACAATTGTATTGTGTAGGAAGAAGTTAGGTTGAGATTATACTTATTTTAGGTTAGTTCTGAAGTCTGTCCTTTTCTTCGTCTCAAACCACTAAATGTAAATTCTTTGCAGTGTTTCTGTGTATGCAAACACAAGATAAATGCTTGCACAGTTTCTCTTGTACATGCGTTCTTTTTTTCCCCAATTCTCTTATTTTTTGCATTGAAAAAGCTGGAAATTTCCTTGACATTATTAATCTGTTAATTACTAATTAACTACTACTAAATATTACATGTTAAAATATAGGGATGACTGTGTATCCCAGAAGATAACTGTTAAAGCTCCAGCCTTTTTACTGGCAACACACAGTCATGGTCAATACTTGCACAAGTAGACCCTGAAAGTGAAGTCTCTGAGTAGCGTAATTCTGCTACCTGAAGAAAACTCCACAGATTAAATACCTTGCCAAACCAATGGAAAGCACCCTCCAAGTCTGTCTGTGTCAGACTGATAATGAATGAGCTTATAAGAAGATGAGAGAAAACTTGCTGAAAAACGTTATAGAAAAAAAAAAAAAACCTTCCTTTGTGTCCCAGTGTTGAGCATCAACAGCCATCATTGTTTTCTCAGAAGTTAATAAATCATATCCTTGCAATATGAATTTATTCCTACAGCATTCCCCTTAAGAAAACCTTAGAAAATAGGTTTAGAAATAACATCTCCTTTTATTGATCTCCTTCCCAGTTGTTGTTGTCCTCAGATTTCCCTGAAAAGAGTCAGTACTGCACTGTTCATTCAAATAAGTTAATCTGCCCGAATGTCGCACTATTTGTTACAACAGGCTTAGGGTTACTGCTCCCTTTCCTGAAGTAGGAAAAAATGTATTCTTGGTTGCAGTGGCTACAACAGGATAAAATTGCCATGTGCTCTAATTCTAAAACCTATCTGCCTCGTGGTTCATTTAGTTCTGTGTGTAAATCATTTGTCTTGGTCATGCTGCTGTAGTCTCTCTGCTGTCAGGTGCCTTCTCTAAGTTTAAATTGGCAGATTGGATGACACCATCCTTTAGCAGAATTATGTAAACCTACGTTTGATTTTAAGCAGTAGTGTAATTTTGAAGTGAATCCTTCCAGCATCTCCCTTACTGGGTTTTTTTTTGATGCTGGTCTGGTGCATGCGTACTAGATTTTTTGGGGAAGAATTTTAACTTGCACCAATGAATTGTCACTTGGCTTAAAACCATGGGGGTCATCAATATAGAGTGGAATCATCAACTCAACTGGACTAAATTTAGTCCAGATAAAACCACAAATGTGTAGTATGGCTGCAGGGACCTCAGCACTAGCTGCTTCCTCTGTTTGTCTACTCTGAGTTGCTTCTGATTACTTGATAATTAGACATAGCCTTCGTCCTGTTCCCGAGCCTGGAAACACTTTGCCTCAGTTTTACTGTAATAAATCTTAGAAAGTTTTCATAAAGAAAGGCAATGAAATTATCCATGCRTACCCATGCAGTATTTCATTCTGAAGTGATTCAGAGATGACACAAATTTTGGAAAATAAATGGGTTATCCAGAAGAAAGTTAAAAATTAAATTCAGGGATTTGGGTTTATTGTCATAAAGTAGAATGGACCGTGTTTTCTTCAAGGTAGAATTCTTGGTTTCTCTTTAAGTTACGTTTAACAAAATCTGCACTTCTAAAAACATGGAATAATGGATTATAATCCCACCTTTGAAAGTTWGGATAAATGCAGAGTGGGATAAATCCCTGCTGTTAACAGCTGCTAGGTATGATTTTGCCTCAGGCTACACACATATGAACATGTCAGGGGAGTACAAGAGCATTGCCTTTGTAATTCACCTCAGGTAGCAGCTTTGGTGCGTGTCACTCAGCAGGTATCTGACTTTATATTTCCAAGACATTATAAAACACACAGATTATTATCAGATACATTTTACAGAGAGATCTATATTTTCTGCTTTGTGGATTGAAGCTGTGTGCATGTACCCTGGCTGCAGCTGTGTCAGCAGGACCAGTACCTCCTGTAGCCCGTCTTGAGCTATTCACTGCTGCTCTGGTGGAGATACCACCCTTCCAGTCCCCTGGCTGAGCGGTTCTTGGGAGCCTGCCTGCTTTTCCCAGCCACAGTGTTGGAAAAAAATTGGTAGGAAAGACCACTAGAAGCAGTTCATCTTGTCAATCTGAAGGAGACAATAACTTCTCTTGAGGAAAGATAGGGCTGTGTAGGGGTTATAATCTTTTTACCCAGTGTTATCTTTGTCCAAGACACGGCATGGGAAGCATAATCGGTGTGATATAGATAATATAGACTTGTCTGTTACTAGAAAAAAATCTGTAAGCTAATTGACCTGCCGACACATTGAGAATGCAATTTTGAGTACCTCTTCTAAAGCTAGTTAGATTATTCTACTAATTTGTGATGATGGCATAGTATTGATTTACCGAATTCTAACAGCGTGGTTGTAAATTCTATGGAAATTGCTTTTGAAGTCAAATTTGGTTGAAATTTCTTACAAATTTACCATAAGAAAGGAGGTTTTATCAATATCTGTACTTGAAATTTTTAGTTAAGTTTTGTTGGTTTCTATGCAAATTGTTACACAGCTACAGAATCCAATTAGATTGCAACTTGAACCTGAAGTGTAGTGTATTAAAATCAGTTTTTAAAGATTGCCTATGAACTGGAACATTTGGTCCTTTCAAAGTATTTTTAACCTTTAGTCTCCATATATTAAGTGCAGTTTACCACAGAGCCAGTACATGCATTAAATGTCATGGGTTAAACTAAAGATAMAGGGAAAACAAATGAAGTAGTGATTCCTAAATTAGAACTGCATCATCTTATAAAAAGTCATTGTTTATGCCAATATCTCCAGGTGTCAGCTGAATTATTAATGCAAAATCAGTCTTTCACAATAGCAGCATCTGGCAGATACTTTCTCTGCTTCTAAGGAGACTGAGTTTATGCAAGTGATGTCAGTGAGAAAAGCTTTTCCTATTTTTCTTTGGAACCTATTTGGTAATTTATTAAATATAATTAAAACAGGATGGTTTTCTAGAGTTGTCTTCTTTTAAGCTCAATAAGGAGCTCTGTTCCAGTGCCCTGTGTAAGAGGAGGTGAGTGTGCTGCTCCCGTGGGAGATGTGTTCAGTTATTCCAGTGTCTGCAGGAGTAACCTCGTTGCAATTGCCAGCACAAGACATTTAGAGTACTATATTTCTCATTCATACTAAGTAAAAATTTATATATAATGGTATATATAATGGAATTTAAAAAACAAAATGTACTGCAAAACTAAGGAAGGCTGATAATTCTATGAGATTATTATGGAAATTACATGGTAATTTTAAAAAGAACTCTAAAATGCTGAGTTTCTCTAATCACAATATCAGAAACACATATGGGTTTAATCAGTTTTTAAATGTTAATATATTATGGAGATTAAGACAACAACATTTGTTTATTGGAGAAATGATTTACAGTTGTTTTCTCTTTAAAAGTAAATTCTATTAAAATAAGTTCTAGTTGTTACAATGTAATATTTCTGCATCTAGAAATCGCAAAATGGAATCACTCACAACACTTAGATCCATGAGAGGATTTTATTAGCAGCTTGTTCTTGTAACTCTTACATGTATTAAAATAATCATGGGACCATAAGTAGAAGTTAAGACCCTGTATAAATCATGTCAAATAGCAGAATGTTGCCTTTCCTTCTTACAATATATTAAAAAGAACCTTCTCCTAACACAAGGAGAAAATATATACTAAAGAAGTTATGGCCAAAAAGATTTTTTTTTTATAAAAGGTACTACAAATTTAATTTATCTATGAAATTGAATCTTTAATTTATTATGGAAAAGAATTTGCATAACTTTATTCTTAAAAATCACTACAGGAATGAGTATTTGTATCAGGAGAAATGGGGATTAAATAAGGTGAGACATATCTTAAAGTATCTTGGCATTTTTAATGCCTAGCCCCAAGCTAATACTGAGGTATGATAACAAATTCTCTGACTCAAACGCTCTGTGTGTGTTTATAGTTCTTTTCAAGGGATTTTCCTGTCACTGTTGTATGTTCAGTAGAAAACCTTTCCTTGTTAATCACTTTTTTCCCCTTCTTATTTAGCTGGTGTATGTGGAAATCTAAGTGTTAGGAGCTTCAAGTAGTCTTGGTAGCAGTACTGAAAAATCAGTACTGAAAAAAACCCCATTGAGTAACTGATAAGAGATTAGAGAGAAAATATGGAACAGGAAAATGAGTGGTGAGAATGCAAAATACATAGCATAGGAAGATTGCAGAACTAAAAGTGTATTACAGGGTTTGATGTGTAGCTAGACAAAGCACAGTGAGACCTATTTCAAAAGTGAAATTCAATCAACAATTTCTTTTTCAGTTGCAAGACTTATTTCCACTGTAATTAGGAATTTTCAGTTAATTGCCATGTTTATTCTGAAAATAAAGATCATGAGTCATAAACTTATTTGAAGAGTCAATTTTGAATTAACACATGAAATTTCTCCATGCACTATCTCATCAAGATTTTTAGAATCTTTCAACTTACATGGATATCAAGTAAAAATATCAATAACTGATGCCAAATTTTGTTGCCATGAATTTTAAATTTCATGCTTAAAATCTTACACCAGGCTCTTTATGATAATGTCAAAAAGAAGCAGATGTGAAGAACTACCCATTTCACAGTGCTTTACTCTCATAATCTTGTATAGTTTTCTTAAATAAATATCTGCTCCTGACTCATGTTGGAGACATTCAGTGATTTAGATCCACAGCCTAATGAGGGTAACAATTTAAGGAATGGCATAGCTTTTTCTGGTTTAAACGAATAAGGGCAAAATACCTCTTCAGTGTGGTTTTCTTTTGATACTGTAATATTTTGAGTCATATTTTGGAAAGGAAGAAATGTGTAGACTGGCAAGTACTTGAGAAATTGGCTGTTTCAGGAGTGGAGGATGAAATGTCATTTGCAGCATTGTCTCTATACATGTCTGCTTCGTGGGGTTCTGAGCAATAGCAAGAAATCCACTGCAAAACCTTCCAGTTCAAGTTGGAATTCCAGCCACATCCAGGAGTAGCGTCTGTAGCAATGAAGTTACACGGTAATTCAAGAGTTATCATAGAAGATTTAAAGCCAGTTGGATTTCCTGAAAGAATCATGGGGTTTGTACAGAGTATAATACTGCTTATTCACTCTAGCTGATCTGAAATGTTTTTGCAGCATAGACACTACATGAATACTTAGACAAAAAATATTCTGGACAAAATGTTAGAAGGAATTTGTGTGACACTTGCCATTTATTTTCAGCATTCATGAGGAAATTGTTTTGCTGTCATTTCATTTTATTATTTCTTACGTATCTATTTGTATTATACTTCAATATCCACTTTTTTCCTTTTCCTTTTTTCATTTTATTTTTTAGATTCATAACCAATACCCGACAGAGTTTGAGTTCAATCAGTATTATCTGAAGTTTCTGGCTTTTCATCACATATCAAATCGATTTAAAACATTTCTTCTGGATTCAGATTATGAAAGACTAGAACATGGTATGTGTGATCTTTGTGTATTGCATATTGCTTTCGGAGTTGTTGATATTTTTCTCCTTGATATTTGGCCTACGAAAATTTGCCTGGTTTGAGATGGTCCAATAGCTGCATGGTGACCAGGTAATGAGTTACATTTCAGGTCTAAAAAGCAAAATGGAGATAAAGAATATGTAGTATTTTCTGCAGCAGTGGTTCCTGAGCCATGCCACTGATGGGCTCTAAGAGAAAGTGGAAGGAATTAGCACCATGCCTCAGCGGGTTTTAGCAATTCATCTACATAGTTCCATTTTCCCTACTAAACTGTCTTTTAACAGAAAAAAAAGTCCTTGAGAATCCGTCAGAGAGTGCATAAAGTTTCAAGAAAGAGAAGCCTTTCCATCTATTACCTTTCACTTTCTCTTGCATTATTTTCAACATTTGTCTTTTTATACTTCCTTTTTTGCTCCATCTATCATGTGCAACCTTACTGCTTCCAAGGCTTTACCTCCCCCTTAGTGCCCTCTTACCAATGCTACACAACCACAGTTGTGCTCCAAATTTCTCTGCTTTGTGGGCTGGTTCTCATCGCAAGTGGTCAATTTTAATGCTTTTCTTCAAAGCTGGTGCAGCTGTGGGGCAGACTAGGCTTGAGCAACCATTTTATTTTCAAAAAATGTTAAAATCTATTATTTATCTTCTTTCTTTATTTCCTGATACATGGGCATTTGACAGTAGATTTTGCTATACCTTTAAACTGTGCAATTCCTTTAGGTTGTGCCTTAGCATTGTCATGCTAATATCATATCTTTTTGCTGCTCTTATTTTCCCCAGGGACATTGTTTGAAGATAAAGGAGATAAACATGCCAAAAAAGGCATTTGTATTTGGGAATGTATTGAAAAGATGCACAAAAGGAGCCCTATTTTCTTCAATTACCTCTATGCCCCTGCTGAAGTAGAGGTATGATTTTTTTTGAAAACACAGGTCGTTTGTTATTCTGAGTGTCTCCTTGAGTACATTTTAATATTTTAATTGTTCTTTACTGAGTTAAATATTTGGTGGACAAAGTTGACCCTGTTTGATTCATTGGATGAGTGTCTCATAGGCTGATATTCTAAGTCATCTTAGTCATGGAAATGTCATTTAAAGAGCTCAAATCTGGAGCATGTGCTTATGCATTCTGGTGAATTAAATGTGGTTCATTGTTTGATTTAATTAAATTATATAAATTATGGTTAAAATGTCACTATAATATCACTTTGTTTCAAATAGGCACTGAAGCCAAATGTAAATATGTCCAGCCTCAAAAAGTGGGATTATTATGTTGAAGAGATTTTGGCTACAGGTCCTTCTTATGACTGGACCATGGTACCTGCAAAATGCAATGTTTCAGAAGAAAACGACCAAGCAGATGGTTCAGTCTCTCAGACTAAGAGGAAAATAGTGTGGCCATGTTATGATGATGTAAAAAAAATACAGCCTGATGCCATCACCAGCCTTTTAAATGTACGTACATGTGTTGCACAGAACAKTAAGTTCTTTTATGCTCATAAAATTAATATTTACTTTTTATTGAAATTGCTGCCTTACAGATATGCTGTCATTAAAAGGATCATGGTAGATGTCAAAACRGGTCTTTAATAAGGCTGATTGGTTGATCTGGAGATGTGGTGGTGATGAATCAATCAGACTTCTTGCAAAGCTGATGTTGTTCTGAATGCACACTTCCCCTGGGAATACACTGTAATTGTAGTCAGTAGCTACTCAATTTTCACTGTCTGTTTAAAGAATAAATTAAATTTTAGTTTGCCTTTTGTAGGAAATTCAGAAACAGCTATTTTTCATTTGAGCAAATGATGAATCTTGCTTTCTTCAACTCTTTCTAGTAATTTTAAAGTAGGTGTGTGGTAAAATAATGACCCATATTTTTGGACAGATCAGAAAATAGAATCTGACACTTGTTGATTTTAACAATTGGGAGACAGATATACAAACATAAACTGAACAACGTGACCCAAATTTCTCCAAAAAGCTTTTCATTATTGCTTTTAGTTTATTCATGTTCACTAGAACCAAAATAATAAATTTAGATTCTTCAAAATTTGTTGGTTCTTGAAATAGATGCTTGGTTTTGGCTTTTCTTGTTTGGGCTCATTTAGGTTGCTTATGTTTTGTACTTTCTTCATTAGAAAATTGAAAATAAACTCATTCTCTTATTCGTTGTAGTTATTTAGAGTGATTTAACATGTGTCTTCTCTTAAGGAGGTGTTTGTTGATTATAATTAATTAATATTTGGTTATCATTATAATTGATAATACAGGAAAATGACAAGGATATTCTTCAGTTCCATTCAAGCCACATGTATGTCCAGATACACATCCCTACATTCAGTGTTCTATTTTGAAAACTCTTTGCAGACTTTACCTTATAATCAAAGCTGGGATTATGTAGCCAAATGTTGCAATTTTTGGAAAATCAGGATATGCTGTGGGCCCCCAACTCTCCTGAATCAAAGATGATTTTTAGCAAGTGTTAATGCAGGAAGCTTCTGAATGGATATGAATCCTTGAAGATAGACTTGCTTTTGATGTAGGGTTGGCTTTATTGTGGCACATTCCTCAAATTCCTTTTGGTCTACTCCTTCCAGTCCTAATTGATCAAACACAGGGAGAATGCCCAATTTAAAAAAAAAAATTTTAAAAAAATCCCCTTGTAAAACTCCCCTTGACTCAAAATGTAAAACTCCCCTTGACTCAAAATAAGACAGTCAGAACTTCTCCGAGCTTGTGACTTCCCAAATGCAAAGAAAGAGCAGCCTGTCAGCAGGGGTCACATCAGGGACACTTCAGCAAAATACAGAGAGCTTTCCTGTCAGGTGACCAGAGGCCAGAAGCACATCAGGAGAACACTGCTGTATTCCTGCCTTTTTTCCTGGGGCAAATGCCAAACTATCCATATGCACAACTGTGAGGAGCTGCCATGGAACAGGGAAATTCGCCATATTATAGGCTAAAGATATGTGGGTCAGGTTTTATAGAGTTTTGTCTTGGTTTGAAAGACAGGTGCTTGCCAATGAAGGCAGGGACCCCACTTGGAGTGGTGGTATAACCCCCCTTCCCTCCAAATTATTACAGCTTTGAAAATCACGGGCTTTCAGGCAAGAATATGGGTAAAAGCGAATAACAGTTTTTACTAAGATGTATAACAAGGTGAAACAATTAACAACAACCAACCCAGCCACAAACCCAGTGACAGCCTCACACACAGACACACCCTCCCCTTTGGTGCAGTTACAGTCCCAGTCGGCAGGGGCGCTGTTGGCTCCCGGCTGGGCAGGGTGGGTGTGATGATTCCCCGGCGGCTGCAGGGGACGCTGTGTGGCGGGTCCTGGCTGGTTCAGATCTCCCAGTGGCCAATGGCAGACACAAACCAGCAGAGGTGGACGGAGAGAAAGTTCCCCTGAAAACTCACAGGGGAAAATGCCAATCTCGGTGCTCCTCTGGACAGCAAGAAAACCTCAGAATGACCAGATGAGCAAAGAGACGAGCAGAATCCCACGACTGCAGATGGGATGCAGCAGAACTCACCCACTGCAGCTGGAATCTCAGGGGTCCCCAGCAAGGCACAAGGGTAGAAGATCACAGTGCATCAAACAGGAACCAACGACCAGAGATGCTGGGCTCTGCAGAAAAGAGCAGGCGAGCTCTCCCCCACAGGCAGCAGGTTGACCTTCCTCCTCCAAGCCAAGCAGGGCAGGAAGTGAAGCTACCCCCCCTGCCCCCCACCCAACCTCCYGGAGCCCAAAACTCCCGCGAGTACTTCCCTCTCTCCAAAGAGAGAGAAAAAAAAAACCTGCCAGGCAGGAGCAGTGCCCAGGGAGACCCTTTGGTGGGGCTAGGTTCTTTTGTCTTCCCCAATCGCCCAGCCATCAAAAGGGTGACCTGGCAATCAGTGTATCCCAGCAACAAAATGGGAAAGAAAATTCCCCAAGAAAGTAAACAAAAGGAGAAACCTTAACCCACAACAAGTTTGAATGCTATTTGTGAATTAGATTATAGTAATAAAAGATAGCAATGGAGAGAACATTTGGAAAACTTTGGAGGGATTATATAAAGGTTACAAAATTATTCTTCTAAGTTTAAGAGGCAAAGTGAACTTTCTTTTAAAACAAGTTATTAATTTAGGGCTATTGCTGATATAGGAGAAAGACCTCTCTTTAATCATAAATCCACTGAGAATGGGTTGGTATCCAAAAAATGTTTCAACTAAGACCATATTTAGCATCGTAAATTACTGGGGAAGATTGATTCTCACTTAGTCTACAATGATAAGCCCAAATTTGTTTGTTCTAAAGATATTTTTCAATTGAAAACTAGATAGTGCTCTTAAGGGTGTAAAAGCAGAAACTGAGCAGTTGTTGAGTACCTTAATTCAGAATTTTCATGGTAGAATGTGGTGCCGTTCTTTTAAGGGTGGAGCAGATTCTGGTGCTTTAAAGAATTGTGAGAGATGATCTTATATGCACACACATTGTGGATGCAAAGGGGGTGATCAGTCCCCCGAGCTTTGGAGCTTCTGCAGATTTAACTCCTGTCTCCACCATTCAGGTGTTCCAAAGCAGGTTATTTAGCAGAGCTTCTGAAAGGCACAGTAATGCTAATTGCTTTTGATTGCTAATTGCAGGAAATGGATACTCTCATAATTGAATTTGTTACAACCTTTCTTTTTATACATATATATCTCTGCCCCTGTAAGCCTGGACAACAGGAGATGAATCAGAGAGATAAATTGAGGAATTTTTTTTCTTTCAAGGAAATGAATCTATTCATAGCGCATTCCACACTTCCCTGGGAAGGAAAAACAAAATCTGATGCTTTCTGTAAAATTTAAAACTGAAGGGGCAAGAATCAATTGCAGTGATTTATTGCCACGTATGGTTTTTTACATGAGGTTTATTAAAGGAGAATTTATTCCTAACTTTTCAAGTTATATACAGGGAATTGTTGAAAGCTTTTCATGAATTTTTTTCATTTTAAATTCTGGAAGCACTACTCATTGCAGAGCCAAAAAAGAAGGAATGTGACCCAGTTGCTAAGTAACAAGTTTCAGTTACTTCCAGATTCTGCAGAGAAGGACTTGTGCTCAGAAGTCAAGACTAGGGCAGAAAGAGAATGATCAGATTAAAACCTGACTATTTACAGCAATCAAGAGCTTATATCCTTTTGCAGCAATTTGGAAATGCTTTTACTTTTAGAAGTGTGTGGTAAATTGATTCAGTTTTATGTCTCCCATCTAGAAGTATTTTCCATTCAATACTTTGAAAGAGTAACAAGTAATCTGGAGAAGCCTGTGTTCATGGTTCCTTATTTTTATATCTACCTGTGACGATAATCCAAACAAAAGTATTCTGGTTTTATTTCTTAACAGAAAGCATATATGACTTTCAGCTACCTTCAGTATTTAAAACTTCTGGTTTGATTCTTGCTGTTAAGCCACATCTCTTATATTGAGTTTCACTTCAGGGTTTTCCAATTTAGCTTCAGCAAGGAAGGGTTGGTAGAAATATTTTGTTCCTGTTACATTGTCAAATGCTGGCTATTTTTTTTCACCTAGGAGTCCAAAGTTTAGTTCAGAAGTTAATTTCAAAATGTTTTCTTACTTTAAAAGTATAATAATTTCCCGCCTTTCAATTAATAGCAATTTATTGAAGAATTTTTCAATCAAAAGACCAATAGGAGTTGGAGAACATTATTAAATCTACTTTAATGATAGAAGTAGAGACTTTCTCTACTTTGAAAATAAATGTGTTTATATTTAGTTGGCTTCTGTATAATGTAAAAAYTGTCCTGTGGCATTTTTTTATTACATCATTAATTGAATTGGCAAAATTGAGTTTTTAATTTTATTTCATTAATAATCAGATTTTCATAAAAATTTAGTTGTTGAAAGTAAAAATGCAGAAGGGAAGCATGGCAGGTGATATGGACCACACATCAAAGTCTTGACAAATATATCAATGAATGTTCACAAGTAGATATAAGCTAATAGAGTTGCCTCTTTTTACTTAATTTTGCACTGCCTTATTAACAGGAAATAACCCTAACTGGAGGTTATCAACATAGGTCATATTCCCAACATGAATATGTTCCACAACAAGAACATGTTGTTACAGTTTGGCATCCAAATTGAATAAATCTTTCTGTTTCGTTTCCTTCTTTTATTACAGCTTTGTATCACATTTTATAAACCAGGGTAAATGTTAATATTGGCACTGTACAATGTTGGTGTCACAGCACAGAATTTGTTCTTTGTAAATATTTTTATAAAATACAGCCTGTCCTTATCAGTGTTGTGTTTCTGTTATGACAATTGGTGTTGAATTTTGTGTGTTCAGAGGAYGGGGAGAGAATTGAAAGCCTGATGGCTCCTCCAACCTGGGGCATGAGGAAGAGCATTGTGGCTGATGCTGTCCTTGGGTGCCTTTTACTCCTGATTCTGATGGATCTGAGTTTATAGCTCGTATCACAGAGGTTCTTGAATATTACTGAACAATATGGTCTGAAGGGTCACTGTGTGAAAACATTGATTTGAGAATGGTTGTATAGAAATGATTGTAGGGAATAATCAGTTAGAAATGTTTATTCTTAAGGAAACCCTTGTTACTTGTTTCAGGAAATCGAAAGGTTGGAAAGTAAATTAAATCAGAGTCCAGAGAGGTGGCAGCTTTTGTGGGAAAGGGTCAAAATGAATCTAAAGGATGACACCAGACAAGACAATGTAAGTAGAAAAGAGCTTGTCCAGTAGAGTAATTCCATTCCTGCTATATAGGCTACCTGGGGCACTGACAAGATCACTGTATTTCTTGGAGTAAAACACGGCTTTTGAAAAACTGAATATGTTGTTTTAACCCGTGATACTGGCTTTTTATTTCTTCATGTTGAAAAATATATTTTTACTTGTGCTATTTATGTACTTGCTTTTCCAGAGTAGATTAAGGCATGCAGATAAAATGAGTGTCGTACTAATGCAAAAATCTATGGTTTTCATATATTTAAAAGATTGTTTAAGTACAAAAAAAGGCTCAGTTCCTGAAAGTAGCCAAAAGGATATCACAGTTTTCAGAGATAAGTAAAGATAATTCCGTGGCTAAATGGAGTTATACTTACTAAGTAGAGATAGGAAATATTCATGCTTGTGTTTCCAATTCCTGACTGTGGTTGAGGAGAAGAGCTGACAATATCGATGCTTTCTAAGTCAAAGGCTGCCTCTTTGCTCTGTGTGTGCACCAGGAATAATGGTAGATACTGCTTGTTGGGAGCTTTGCCTGTGAGCTTGGCACAGTGAATTACCAGTTCAAGACTGTATCTGTAGTGTTGTCATTTAGATTAGGACCAAATTCAGGATCCTTCTTATTCCAGGTTGTTGAGATTCAATTTAAATGGCATGGATCTATAAAATAGCTCTTGGAAACCATAGTTTTTCCTTTTCCCCTCTTCTTTCCCTTTGGAATCAGGGAAATTTATTGTATCCCAATGTCTGTCTAGTTTTAGATGCTTCTGAGAAACCAAGGCAAACACTGTTCAACATCATGTCACTGGAATGTATGAGGCTTTTCTGAAATACTGATTTCTAATACCTTGTGAACCCTTCTGCTTAAGAAATGCAGGGAATTGCCATCCCTTTGGCTTCTTCTCTGAGGCAACACTGACTTGTAACAGGAAGATTTTTTTTGGCCTTGCACTAATTCCATCATTAATTGGTTCCATTAATTAATTACGGCTTACATGGTGTACCATGTATTTATTGCACCGAGACAGTCTCACAGTGCAAGACAAATTGCATTACCTTTTTTCTTCTGTTTCCCTCTTGTTCAGCTCCGGAGACATCCTTCTGGCTCCTCAGGGATGATGTCACCTAATCTACATTCCTATCAAAAGAGGTCTTTGTTGGAAATACCTGACAGTGGGTTGGGTGAGGAGCAGAGTTCCAGCATTTCCCCCTCTAATGGAGTAGACAGAAGAACAACGACGCTGTACAATCATTTCGCATCAAAGTATGATGAAAATAGGTAAACTGAATAATCATGGAGTATTTATGAATATTTTAGTTGATAGGTACAAGTCTCTGCCTTAGGAAAAAAATTACATTTTCACATGCACAGAATGTTAGTGGCTATCTTGTTCCTTCTTTTTGGATTTGATTACATTTAGTTGTCTCAGTAGGTGGGCCTCTATCTTGTGCCAGCATCTTTCTCCCTTCCCTTTCATGAGATGCACAAGCAAATTGTAGTTGTATATTTCATGCATCCAAAGTACTAATAGGGTATTTTATCAGTGTATCACAGTTACCAATAACTAAACTATTGGTTTAAATCTTGCTTGTTTTACTGCAGAAAAGTAAGTGTTTAATATGGATATAATAATTTTGGAGCTCTTCTTTGTCAGCAGTATTGATATTATGAAATCACGTGCCATCTGTATTTTCTGTCCATCTCAGATCTTTTGAAGGTACGCTGTACAAAAGGGGAGCTTTACTTAAAGGTTGGAAACCTCGCTGGTTTGTGCTGGATGTGACAAAACACCAGGTAAAACCTTTTCAGATAATGGACTTTTTTATTATTATGTTGCTTCTTTTTTATTTGCTGGGTTTGTATATATTTGTTTTACAAACAATATTAGTAATGATGATTTTTCAGATGTGATGTGCGTTACATCATTCTAGACCTAACTATGTGTGTCTTGTATGTCTTGTAGCTGATACTGCATTCTCCATGGACAGAGAGGTTTTAGTTCTCTGATTTTATTTTTGAGAAAAAATATATAGGACTGTTTTATAAATTATTTGGAAGTATTTTATAAAACATAGGAGAAGCATTTCAAATAATATATAGGAGTATTTTAAATTAGTTAAAGTCTGGTAAATTTTGTAGCAAAATCATTCATAAATGTTCCACGTAATCATTGTAAAAGAAGCACCAAAAACAAAGAAGTTCTGATAGTCTAAACATTTTATCCAATTTACGTTTGCCAGAATTCTGCAGTAAAAATTTATATCCTTGTGTACCTCAAATAATCAGACAGTAATCTTCATTGAGATAATTATTCCACACAGTGGGACTTGTAACTTCTGAGTTATGTGTGCTTTTGTTTAAAAAATATTAATTTATTGTAGTCAATACACTTAAAAATATGTACTCTATATAGACAGACATCTCTTGAAATGCTAATTGAGTACTTCTAGATCAGTGTGGTAAATTCCAACAAATTATTCTTCCTAATATATCCTATATACCCTATATATAGGAGAAAAGGTTATTTTACAGGAGAAAAAAGTGCTTTTACATTTTTTGTATAACTAAATATCCTTCTGAGTATGATAGATGCAGGAGTTATGCAGGTCAGTCCTAGCTGGAATTATGTTGTTTGACCTTAACTGTAAAGGTTTCTTTTACTGTTTTGCATTGGTTTATGGGAATTTGTTAGGGTTTTGTTGTGGGAGCTTTTTTTGGAACTTGTTTGCATGCTGAAACTCAGTTTACAGCGTGATTAATATTCATGTCAAAGTATCTTTGTAAGGAGAGAAAAAAAAAAGCACAGTCTTCATTCAAACACTGTGCAGTATAGGAAAATGTGAGTTTCCTATGTGGGTTATAATTACCTAAAATTACACTTAAATTTTTGTTGATACCTTTAAATTCTTGGAACACAGAGGATAAGAGTTCTCTTAACAGCTTGATGAAGTAAAGCTTTTGTGTTATTTTATGTAATGACCAGTGAAGAGATGGTTCTTTCCTGCCTCGCATGTCCTCAATAGCAATCCATGACTATTTGCTTCTCTGCTCTGGAGCTCTGATGATAAAATACTCTTCCCCCACCTCCTTGGCTTCTAACAATATTTGTGCCTCCCACCCTTACCACTCCATGCCTCCAGGCTGTATCCAGAAAAAGGGAATTAAATGGAAATGTCCATCTAAAAGTATGTCTGGATTTTTTTTCTCTTGTCTCCAGCTGCGATACTATGACTCTGGTGAGGATACAAGCTGTAAGGGACATATAGACCTTGCAGAAGTGGAAACTGTGATTCCTGCTTCTCCAACAATTGGAGCCCCAAAACATGCCAGTGAAAAGGCATTTTTTGATGTAAGTATATCTGGTCTTTCCTTGATCTTTATGTGAAACATTCTTCCTTGGTGTGTTTATCTATTGCTTCCAGTCCTGCTGGAAGGTGTGAACTAGATTGGACGTGTCATCCCATCTCAAGACAAAAAGTTTTTATGTAGCTGGCATCGCCCTCAACAGTAGTAGTTCAAAAATGTTATGTTCAGACCCAATTAGCACATTGAGTATTACAGTTTAAAGTTTGCAARTTTTGTTTTCCATGTGCTGACTGCTGTCTTTGTGTCCTTGTTTTTCCTTCGCAGCTGAAGACAAATAAACGTGTGTATAATTTTTGTGCCCAGGATGCACAAAGTGCTCAACAATGGATGGACAGGATCCAGAGTTGCATTTCAGATGCTTAGAAAGAGGAAAAATGTTCCGTGATAAAGTCACATTAAAAGCACCTCTTCCTGGAAGAAACTGAGTTCTGGAATGTTACTGACACACAATCCGCCTTCCTTACATTTCAACCATAAAAGTTCATAAGTTCTGTTTAATAATTATAACCACTGTAACTACTATTTTTTTTTTCTGCAGGGAGGACTTGGAAAAATAATAATCCATTTAGCCTGAATTTCCTCTTTCTGCAGTACAATTCCTAGCTATAAAAGTGGGCTGTATTTGCACTATCATCTAATCCTGGTTTTCTTATTTCAGAATTATTCTGTTAGGAAACCTGTCCAAAGGAAAGCGTAGATATTTTCCCTTCAATAGGAAGTGTATTTCCACTTTATTTAGATTTTTAAGCAGAATGTTCTTATTTCCAAGCTAGTCATGAATAAGAGGGAACATGTCTACAATTCCTAAAAGCAAATAAATAAATGAGGCTTGTGAGTCCAGTGACAAACGCACCAGGTTGCCAATGTTTATAGACAGTTGATATTTTTAAAGACCAAAAAGTCAAATTGCCTGATGCCAGACATTCAAGTCTTCTCGGTGTGCAGGTCATTCTCTAATCTTGTGCTCTGCTGAGTGTTTCTGCAATGTTATGGAATTTCAAAATCTAGGGATTACCTGAAAACCATAGCACTTTTATTTTAGATTCTGTTTGCAATTCCAATGGGATAAACAAAAGAAAACTGGCTGACAGTATCCTGGAGCAATGGAAAACAACAAACTAGGAATTCAGTAGAAGAAGGATCTCTTGTGTGTGAGTTGTATGTGTTAATTTATATGCTGTTCTGCTTACTGTAAAATAAAAAATAGCGAACATGATAATGCACTAAACAATGAAGCAAGCACTTGCACTGAAATCTTTACAATGCAGACATTTTGCAGGACAGAGGTAAGTTATTTATCACAGAACAAAACTAGCTAGTTAACAACATTTACAGATATTAAATGTGTACATAATCAAGTTTGAGGTGTCGTGATTTGATACTTTTTAAATATTTTTTTGCACATTAATTGGAAGACTGTTTATAGATTTTTACTTTTGAAGAAATGTGTTTGTTCTGCTTAAAGTCCTGGAGAAACATTTTTAATAGCCCCAACTTAGTAGAAAGTCTACAAATAGTGAGGACTTTGAGTAGACTATGTAGGTAATTAAGCCATTGTTTTTACTTTGAAATGTTAATATGTTAAATAGCACACTAATATTACAAAAGGTCTGTATATATAATTCACTATTTTCTCATTTTTCCAGTTGTTCTGCTTGTAATTTAATGTCAGCCTAACCAAACTGACTATACTTACAAGATTTTTTCAGTTATTAAATTTTGTGGGGTTTTTTATAACTAATGTATTTTGTCAGAAAGGAACATAGATTTCTCACCATACACAATAGGAAATGCAGCTGTTTTTAATGCATTTGCAATTTCAAAACAAAAATAAGAAGGCTTTTTCTAGCATTTTTCAATTGACAAATTTCCACCTGTGACAATGATGTATGCACATTTGTATTTTTCTTTGTATATGAAGTACTTTTATATGTACTTTGTAAAATACTGATCCTGTTCTTAGGTTATATGAAGATATACATACCACTGCTTATTTTGTAACTGGTTAATTTTAACTCTTGTATGTTATGTGATATATGTATGCTAACCATCTTGTAATAAATACACTTCTTAAGGAAAAGTAAAACCTTTCCTTTTACTGTAAAAGAGAAAAAAGAGAGACCCACGTGTTGAAATATTCCATGGGCACAAGACAAATCCTTATTTACTCTGTATTAAGAATAGTGGGTGTATTTAAAACTATGTGGTCTTTTGTATACTTGTAAATATTCTTACCTGAAAGTTGCACTTGGGCATCCTTAACTCAAACACTTGTCAACAGTAACACTAAAGAAATCACAATTTAAAGCAAACTTATCATTCTAACAAGTCTCAATGTATAGCCTTTGCCAAAAGGCTAAATACATGTAATGGTCATACTAAGTCATTGAATAATGATGTTAATTATATTTTTTTTTAAGTTCTATATGGTATTGCACCATAAGTCAACTGCATACTTTCACCCTAAGACATATCTCACTCTTATCACCTTATGCAAAAGCGATCTAATTCCTAAAAAATAAACTATAAAAAAATGGCAAGGTCTTACTTGAGAATGTGCATCTAAATGGAATTCCTGAGTGTTGTGTGGAATAGCAGAGTTCAAACGGAGAGGGAATGTGTGACRGAGGTAGGGGACCTGTTGCAGTTCTTGGGTGCTGTGGTGCTTAGATTATATGGTTTACATATTGAGCTTGGTATGGATGCTAATGTTGCCTTAAATGTTGATCTCAATTTTTAGTATCTGTATTGATGGAAAATGGACTTGAGCAACTTAACTTAAAAATACCYAAATAAAAGCTGAAATAAGATATGTGATATCTGTGGTGTCTGTGTAAGGAACATACGAGGGAATGGTATGAAAAGGCTCTTGGTGTGAAGACACAAAGTTTGCAGTATCCCTGAGGGTCTCTCTTCTGCAAAAAGATGTTTCAAACAGAAAACATGGAGAACTCAGCAAAGCTTAAGCTACAGGGTTTGCCAGTTGTTAGCGTTGTGGCAGCAGCAGTAGAGAATTAGAAACTAAGAATTTGTTTGAGGAAAATGATATGTACAAAGGGATTCAACTTCATATTCCATGAAAATGTTCTAGAAAAAGGAACCCATGCAGGAGCTGGGGATGAGGCAGACGTGCTCCCTCTGCTGTGTCACATCACTATTCCCATACTGAGTATCACAAGGCTCCTGCTGTAGAAAATAGAATTGCACCAGGTCTTGCATAAGGGGAGAGGGTTGTTTGCCCTTCTGTTTAATACCAAAACATCCATGTCATARGTGGAGGAATGAAGCGAGTTAGAGCTTTGAAGGGCTGCTACTGGGGTATTATATCAGTGATTTCTCTTTCCTATCTAACAAGTGTTTTTTATAAAAACCATTATTTTTGATGGAACCTTAAGGTTACTCCACTAACAAATAAAATACTTAGCATGCCACACATGTGGGTCACTGGTTATGTAATGGTACACAAACAGCTAACAGGCCCAAGAACAAATGTTCAAAATTTTGTGTCACATCCCACACACATTATTTGTATCTGATACTTTGTGCATTTCAGACATAACAAAAATGTGGTGATCGTATCCAAATACTGTCATTTTGCCTTTCTGTCCCATAATATTCTTGGAGTATGTCAAAGTGGCTGCACCACATTTCTCATTTTTCATATTTGTGATCATCCAAATACTTTGTCTGTTCATGATTATCCTGTGGTTGCTTTGGAGAGTTAGAAATCTGAAATTAATCTGCCCATTCCCCAGTTATGCTGAAGTTCATGCTGAATATCATTGTCGCACCTACTTTAAGCGGGTTTGTCTGTATTTGATCAGTTTCTTCCCCAATTTTGGCTACTGTGCAAGCCAAGGGCAGTGGTAGCATCAACATTCTCATGCAGGAGTTTTTTTACATCCAACTTTTCATTAATTGACTGTCAAATAAGGATGCTGCAAGTTCACTATTGTTTACTCTCTTCATTTACTAGTCAACATCCAATGGGAAATTATATTTTTTCCAATTTCAGCTTGCATCATATAGATTAAGATTCTTCCTTTCTCTTCAAATTTTGCTTAGATGTTAGAATTTGCACAGTTATGAATAGGAAATGATGATTTTAGTATGTTTACAGTTTTTCCATTGTCTATTCTCTGGTAATGATGTTTTCTTTCAGTGTCTTCTAGGACAGTCATAGTGAGCTGATACTTTCATGTGTAAAACAGGCAATAGTAGGAGATGTAAATATTTAGGCTAAAAAGACCAGAGTGTTATCCTGGAAAGAGATAAGAAGGGAGCAGTTGTTTCAGGTATTTTGTGCTCCTTCCTACCCCTCTTACTCACCTAGAAGAATCTGAGGCATTGTCTTGATTGACTTTAAGGTGTATTTATTGATGTCTTTTTTATCAGTGTATATTGAGCAAATATCAATGAATACTTTGTTGTTTAATAAATTTCTCTCTCTGTTAAACTCCAAATTCTTGTAATTCTAACAATGCTGTCACCAAGGAGGACCTCCAAAACTTGGTAGTGTCTATTTGTGTTAGAAGTCTCCATTAATTGTCCAAGATTCATACCAGGTACAACATCCCTGTTCACATCAAGACTCCAGTAAGTTCAAAATGATAACTTCATAAAATTGTGTGTAATTATGAGTGAAGTTCAACATGGTAAGCAACATTACAGTGCAGGTAAAATCAGTCTCAGGTTTAAATAATTGCATGCACAGATTTTGCATATGTTGCATTGATTTTGTGCCATTACAGTGGGTAAAACTTAATTTTACTCCTGCTGTGGTCACATTACCCCTCACATTAAATATTTTAATGCAGTAGTTTAAGCAAGTACTTGCTTTTTCAATAATACTTTGACTGTTTAGTATAAAGCCTTGAAAACATTGTAGTGTTTCATGCAGGCAAATTATTTAGGATTGGAATTTGAAAAGAAACATTGGAGAGTTTGTACTGGAGTTGCCACTGATTTTTTTATGAAGTTGGTAAGCCTGTTTCTCCGAGATGCCTGTGAGATGTTTTTATTATATTGTTTTTAAATTTTCAAAGAAGTCTCATTGTCAGTGCCTCCTGAATTAGTGTATTTCATGTATTTGCTATAAAGGAAAATTAAGTTCAAAAACCTCTTTTACTTTTCTTACTTAAAAGAACTAGTTTTCATCATCTTTAGAACTGTTTTCTGACCAAAAACCAGTCAAAATTTTAAGTCAAAATTAAGTTATTCTTTTCCTCCTCAGGCCTCTGACAGAAAGGAAAGCCTGCAGTAAGTCTTCATGTGGTCTGAGTATGTATGAAAAGCTGGACAATATCCCATCAAGTGATAATAAACCAGAGCCAGCAATAAATTGAGGAGCTGGTTTTGGTATGTGGGATGGTGTCATTGACCACTGTGTGTGTGATGTATGTTAGCAATGTCAGGGCCGGCTGTAGCTCTTTTGACAGTCTCAGAAAGTATCATTCTGTGCTACAGCCATCAGACATCCAGTTTTAACCAGAAATATCTACGTTTTGCATGCCCTTCTCCATGCATAGGCCTTTGAGACTTTGTTTCTTCAGTGACACAAATTTCTGGAGAGAAAATAAATCTTTCAGATAAACTGATTTTATCAGTTATTGTTTCAGTTGTTAAGCCCACACAGCTGACCACACAGTGGCATATGTGACAAGTTTCTCAGCCTAGGAAAAAAACACAAACACGTAGCTATTTCCTGGGGTGCTGAATGTGTTTTAGTTCAAAGACTACTGCGCACAGGTTTTTGTCATGCAAGCAGATTTTCCACTTTTGCTATCAGACCTAAATATTGCTGTTAACAACATCATGCATACCCTAGCAACTTGCTGTCGACTGCCCCTAAATTCTGTTAGCTGTTGTCTGAAAGGCCTCAATTTAAAATATTTTTCCCCTGGCCTAGGTGACTGCATGCATGTTGCCTTACAGTGTTCAGGTATTTCCTGGAGATACAGTTCTGTGCATCCTTCCCACATTATCTTCTCTCAGACCTGCTCGCCATTTCACAGTGAAACATTATGCATATATAAGTTCTTTTAAATTAAATTCATATAATACTGGAGATAAGGACAGCTTTCCTTATTTCATGACACTATCTCAAGAAAACTGATAACTGTATTTGAAAAATATGTATGTGTAACCCAAACAGACAGAGATCCTTCAATTTATATTGGGATTCCCGCCCAGGGATTTCTGTTAATTTTCATGATCAGTTTGAGTTGCATGACAGAGTAATGAGGCCTCCAGTGACACTTGAAGTTACAAATGACTGTATTACTGCTCTCATTGGTGTATTATTGGAAGTTAGGATTTTAGATAAAACTCTTCTCAGCAGGATGAGCCAGGATGAACACAGGCTATGAAAACTATGGATGTCAGGAAGTGGAGAAGAGCAGGGGAAAAGCAAGCCGTGGCTGGTTGCTGGTGCCTGACACAGCAATGAGTTGGTGGCAGTGTAAAGCAGAGATGAAAACAGCAGATGTGAGCAGCTTAGTGCCTATTCAGCTGTTAGATGGAGGATCAGAGCGTTAGAAAGGAAAAGGGCAGTTCTGTGCCAGAGTGGAGTGTGGGAAGGCTCACAGTGAAAATGGGAAGGAAGAATTGCAGGTAAGCAGACCTTGGAAGTGTATCCCATACACCCACACCTCCAGCAGCAAAGGAAGGCTTCCTACCTCCTTTACTTTCCTCTGGGCAGTTGCTTTAACTGTTCACCAAAACCTCTCTCCATACTTGTCTCACTCCCTGTTCTGTTTTTGACCTTTACTTGTCTGATCATGTCTAAATTTAGATGAGGGATTTTTGAGAAGCAAGGATGACCCATGTTAACTCATTCCCAAGAGGTGCCTAGAATACTTGCAGGTGCTCTGATATTCTGCAAGCCAAATGGGGAAAATGTCTTTTTTTCCCCCAAGTACTCTGAAACTAGTGGCTAGTTCAAGTTGTACATCCGTATTTCTGAATTTTGGGGAGCAGGGAAACAGGGCTGGTGACTGAGTGTGGTCTGCTGGGCTGCCCTACGGGATGACCCTGGATCTGAGCCTGGATTTCAAACACCCTCAGCATTTGACATATGACTATCGCTCTTTGGAATTAGATTTAACAACACTGGGGAAAGAGGTTAACGTGAAGCCAACATCAAGTATGCTGAACTCTGGGCTTTGGAAATACCATTGCTAATGTTGCTATCAGTGTATTTCCAGGAGAACATCACAGCTTTGTTTATCAAGCACTGACTTGGCCCAATTATTGTCAGCTGCTGGAGATGGGTACAAAGGATACACTGTCAAGTCTCTACTTGAATTTCCAAATTTGGGCCATTCTTTCCATGATGTAACAGAATTATCTGCTATATGGGTATTCTCAAATGTGGAATAACCTATAATACAGGATTTTAGTCATATAGAGGATTGTGGATGTCTTTGCCTTATATGTGTTGCTTCAAACAAAACAATTTTTTTATGAATTTTCTTGATCTTTCTTCAGTGTAGCTGAGCATAAGGTACTGTCAGAGACAGCACAGAAGACAAAATGGACCAGTGGGCTGACCAAACATTGCCATTACACTGCTGTCTTGTTACTAATTATTGCTAATGTTATTTTGAGATATTATGTAATTAATACTGTCATTTTCTGTAGGATTCCTAGCATTTTGAAACACCAACAGTCTCCCTTGGCACATATACAGAAATTTTTTTAACCAGAAACCACGTAGCAAACATGCCTGTTCCATTTCATCTGCATAGGGAAAAAGCAAAATGTGATATGGCAGTGAAAGTGGGCCCAAATATCAGTGCTAATAAATCCTTGAGGAAAGTAATGCTACTTCGAAGTGCTACCTTTGCTCCTCTTAAAAGAACTTGGTAGGTAACACACACACTTGATTTTTAACTGCTATAAGGTTATAGCAAACCTGAGCTTCTGCTGCATTAGGTAAAGCTGTTCTCTTTAAAGAGAAAAGTGATATTGTGCACCAAACACTTTTCAAAGAAACAGTCATACAGCCCTTGAAAAAGAGGACAGTTAAAACAATATACAGGATTTATTGCTAAATCAGAAAATAATATTATCAAACTCTGGTTTGCAAGGCTTGAAGAGCATGGAAGAGGAGAGAGAAACCTGTAGTGTGTTTTTGAGAACAAACGTGGATAGAAGTAACAAAGGGAGATGTTTACTTGGGAAACAAAACCTCATAGCAGCCAACATCTGAATTTGTCACTGCTGTCTTACAAGAATAAATGCTAAAGTTTCTCTTTAATTAAGAGTGTTATCCCGAATTTCTCTATTAAATGTAAATTAGCTTTAAGGCGAGTCCAGGCCAGGGCAGGAGCCGGGGGATTCTGGGCAGGGGCTTTGTTCGGGCTCTGGTCCTCCGCGTGCTCGGGTTTGCTGTGTCGACGGAGTTACTTTGTTGTTTTAGCTAGCTTGGTGTTAGCTTAGGATAAAGAAGTTTTTCCCTGGACTGCAGTAACAATTCGTCTGCGGCTTCTGTTGTTTCTTCTTGGACTGTTCGGCTTGGCTTTTGGTCGGGGATCAGACAATCCCGGGAGCCGGTGGGTGCGGACCGGCGGGGACGCTGCGGGGACGCCCCATCTCGGCCCAGACCTCGGGAGAAGCTGAACCAACGAAAGAAAGGACTCCAAATGCACCAGCTTTGGCTGCTGCGAAGAGGAGACCACCGAAGAAGGCTCACCTGGTTCCAATATTTTTCTTCTTGTTCTCCCCGAGCCACCACATCTCCTCGTTTCTTCTTTTCCCAGACAGAGCCGCCCGCCGTGTTGTTTTTCCCTGGCACGCGGCCGGCAGCGTTTTCCCTTCCCCGGGCATTTTGAGTTTTTCTTCTGCTGGAGGTGTTCTGAAGGTTCAATATCTAAAAGTTACTCATTTTTCTCCCGTGCCATGCGGGCACCTTGTTTGTCAWGTACACAGGGGTTTTTTTCACTTTAACCGACTAATGTTAATTTCATATCAGCGGGAATGGATTGGTGGAAGCGTTTCTTTATTGGAAACATTCATTCCAGAGCATTTTCTCCTTAAATTGGCTCTGAACTGAGACTTCTTTGCATACAGAACTTGAAAAAGGCTGCCATACTACTTGGAATTACACAGGTTGGCAGAGACCTTGGGAGAATTGAAGACTAAAAATCTCAAAGCCAGGATAGACAGAAATTGCAAACTGCGTTTTTGTCTGGGGTCAGTGCATTTGAATTACGTTGCAGGAGTATGGCAACCTTTTCTTCTAAAGGGAAAGACTGAGAACAAAATTGGGGCAGAAAAACGTGTGATTTGCATTAATGTTGCAATTTTAGTATATGTTATTTAAATTGATATTTTTACGGGAAAAGAGGATTGTTGTGAGCAGCAAAGGTGATTAATTCCCTTCCCAGAAGCACATTCTGGATGGATGAAATGGCAGAAGCTACCATATTGGCAGAGCTCTAAGTGGGATTCTGCCAGAGGAGGTTCCAGAAGGTAAATTTTGACAGATAGTGCAATTCCAGGAATTCTTTTAATCTGAAAACTMCTAAAATATGGAGGGCTTTTGAATAGTAGGAGCTCAGTTTGTAGCAGACTTTTAATGTGGTATTGTGGAAATATGGTGTTGCTCTGCTTCAGGGCATGTTCTGCTCTGGATGGTTTGTTGCAGTTTGCATTGGGAAGAGAGTCACAGATGTCTCTGATGTTGAAGGACCTACATATGGAATGAGGAGTTCCCTGGTGATTTTTTTTGTGTGCCATTTAGCATGTCACCTTCAGCCAGCTCAGACCGCTTCATAGGGCACCCTGAAATATGTGGGGTAAGACTGAAATGCCATGATCCAAGTGATGAACTCAGCCCTGGGAAGGGAAGTTGCTACATATTATTCAAATAATTGTCCCAAGACCAGCTGGAGGACTCGGTGGAATGTTTGGGATGTGTTGGGCTAGTCTCTCACAGTATATTTTAATTAGAGTTTGTGGATACTGCATCCTGCTGGAGCCGATCTCCATCAATTCTGAAATAAATTCAGTGGTGTTTTCGCTTCCTTTTGAGTGGTAACACCTAGCGCTTTGCCAAGTCCTAGCAAAAGCTGCTGATATGCTATAGAAATAGAAACAAGTCAAAAGGTGGCTGCAGCTGTTTACGACATTAATGCACAGTTTGGTTCCATATGTGCCTCTGTGGAAAAGAARTGCTTCAGAATAAGCAAATAAAAATTAAACAAATTGGAGAACATAAGTGAAGGTAACCCACCTTCAGCATCTAATTTCCACATTACACCAGAGCCTTTCTGTATCCAGTCCCAAATTCCTGAAGGATTTTGTGTAGATCTTAAATACCTCTGAGCTTAATTATATCAGTGGAATTCTTCCACATTTAAATAAAGTACCAAATCTGCACATATGCTGAACGTGTTCAAGTAGAATAAAAGACAGTTTGGACATTCTGTCAGTGTGATGGAGAATATTTTGATGTTGTAATTTGCTTTAACAGCATGTGTAAGTAATTGCTGCATGAGGCAGTGAAGTCAGACTCACTGGTCACAGGTGCAAACGTTTCCATCTCGCTACTAAGGGTTCTCAGTTCATTTAGCATTACAGTGAGCTGGAAAGCACTGCTAGGTACCCAGCCTTTTCCTGTTGTTAATTATGTCGTATGTTTTACTTGAAAAAAAGGTCATGCTTCTGTTAGCTCAGAAGTTTTGTTTTTTTTAAACTGTTACCATCATGAGCAACAAGAAGTCACCTGTGTTCAAAAGAAGGGATATTTCTCAGTTCTGATCCAGGGAATAGTGTATTTGCACATTTTGTACTTTGTGCATTACACGTGTCATTGACATATGTCTGATTTCCCAGCTGAGGCAGAATCTTTTTTACATGATGTTGTCCATCCATGCAGCTCATGCTGGAAACTATGATAAGCCTTAATGTGTGGCATACTGGAGAAGTTTCTTGTAAGTTGCAGGTGAATTGCATTTAGCTGTCTGGTTTGGGAGGTATGGAATAGGATGGATTGTGCAGTTAGCCCTTTTTCTGTGCAATAGCATGGATACATTTTCTTAAAACACTTTTTAAAGGTCCCTTAGCTACTGTTTTATAATGACTGTAGCAGTAACTTCAGGTAAGCCAACCATCTTCCACAAGATGGATCTTTCCTTGCTTTACTTCGGGACTTTGGGATGTAGCTAACTCTCAGAAGGGATCAAATGCTCTTCTCTTAAGTGATACTSTAGCCAGCTAGAGCATTTCTCTGTGATTACATGAATATAAACAGCATATATTGGATACTGCAGCACTTAGTTTGACTTATAACTGACTTCCTGAATAGTATTGTCAATGATAAAAATATTCAGAGCTCTCCATTTTCTTGGCACATTGTTTGACAGGCCTGTTTCGTTGCTGTCATAGGTAGCAAAATTCAGGAAAATGTGCAGCTGCACAGCTGTCATATATGTGGGTCCAGGAAAAGGTCTATTCTTAGTTCCTTTGTTTTTTTTACTGTTATTCCTGAAATCTTTTTCAGGAAGTGAAGTTATGGCCTACTGAACTATTTGGCATAGCTCATCCTAAGTTCAGCAAAGCAGAGGTTCCATCCCTCATGAAGGTTATCATATCTGTTGAATTGAGTTTGAGCTCTGGTCACATGGAAACCAGTATTTGCTGTTATTATTAAAGGTTGCTTTTCTTTCAGCAGAGTACTTTGGAACCATGTTTCTGTTCTCTCTGGATTTACCATCCAAAATTTCCAAAATACTGTGTTTTGGGAAAAGTGCAAAAATAATACATGTTAATAACCATGGGATGCTGGGAAACTTCGGATGGGTTTGGAAGTGACACCGTAAATTGCTTCTAATTTTGTGGATTTATGATTTCACTAAAGAAATTATGAGATTGTGTTCATTACAAGAAGTAATGAAGATGAATATATGTTGCAGAGATTATTTTATTGCAGAGTCAGCTGGCTGGATGGTAGCTCTTAAGTAACGCAGCAACTGTAGAAAGTGGTTAGTGCTTCCTATGTGGTGTGCCTTGGTTATCTGTAAAACACATGCAAAGCTTTCATGTCACAGCATCCAGCACAGTGCTCAACCCAAGGAGAGATCTGCTTCAGATTGGTTGTGTTTGCTGTGTTAAATGGGACTCAGTCCTTCCTTCTTACCTATAGAGACATAGCTCAAAACAAATCTGCATAATTTACACTTTTTCTCCAGAATTTTTCCCATTTATCTGTGCAAGTATTTATACGTAAAGCCCGTATTCCTAGCTGTCAGGTATGGTATGAGGCTTATAAAATCCATTTGTGTTCAAGGACTGATTGCCCCCAGATGAACAGAGCCCTGAAAACTGCCTGCAGACCTCTAATTCTTCATCTTTCTTTCTTTCTCAAGAGGAATATAAATGCACAGGAGCATGAAGGAGATGTCCAGTGGTGCTGACTTTCTAGGAAAAGCACCACAGTGTGTTAGTGTTGCTCTCAGTGTCACTGAGGACCTGAGGATGGACAGCTCCAGTACTGCAAAATGGAGGTTGGTCCAGGGCATAGGACCAGAAGCTGTTCCTGAAGTGAAGTGAAGCACAGGGCAGCTAGTTGGTTCCTGTACAGCATCTTAGAGTGAGCACAATTATTCACAGCTAAACAGAAACTTCAGCAGGGCTGTTTGCTCTCCATGCTGGGAGATAGCCACCTGGAGAAAGAACTCAGAGACATTTCCTTGTGTCATGATTCAATGCAGGGCCAAACTTGATGCATCCCTCCTGTCATGTTAAAGGCCAGCTGTGTAATTCAAATCCAAGGAATTCTTTAAAAGCACAGGGAAGCTCAGATCTATTGCTCTGGTTCAAACCAAACTTTAGTGAAGTCATGTGATATAACTTACACTGTTTTATGGCAAAGAAATTCAGCATACCAAATAGTTTGTGAAGCTGGTTGGTGTTTACATAAGCTTGAAGGGCTGTGCTATGTGACATAGGTCCTGTTACAGCTTGGTTGCCAGCATGGTTTGCCAGCGATGTTTTTACTGTGGGAGTGGGATACGCAATACTTTCAACTTCTGTGTTGCCAGGATTTCTCTGCCTCAGAGCCTTCAGATGGAGAATTTTCATATGGCTTGCATTGAAAAAATTATTTGCATTGCATTTCATATGGTTTGCAATGCACATCCTGTATTGCTGTCTACTTAGACACAGCTTTGTATTGGGTGCTGGGGTTCCATTTCAGTTTTCTGAACTATTGTTACAGTGTGTCACAGATAAAATTGCTTTGTCAAGACACCACAAAAATGCTTCTGTGTCTTTGGCATCCATGCTCCGCATGTTGGAACCATTTATTTAATTTACTTTCTTTTTTTCCTCTTGAATATCCACTCTTTAGAATGTAGAAACAGTAGCACATCTTCCTTTTAACTCTGGTTTTCATACAGTTATAAACATTCCTTCTGAAGGGTCTGTGGCTCTGTTCATTGGAAAGAGTCCTGGAATGGTCTGGGTTGTGAGGGACCTACCTTAAAGATCATCCAGTTCCATCCCCTCTATCATAGACAGGGACACCTTCTGCTAGGCCACGTTGCTTGAAGCCCATTCCAAGCTGGCTTTGAATGCTTTCAGGGATGGGGCATCCACAACCTCTCTGGGCAGCCTGTTCCAGTGCCTCACCACCCTCACAGTAAAGAATTTCTTCCTAATACTTAATTTAACCCTGCCCTCTTTCAGTTTAAAGCCATTCCCCCTTGTCCTGTCACCACATGCACTTGAAAAAAAACCCTCTCCAGCTCTCTTGTAGCTCCTTTAGGCACTAGAAGGTGCTGTAAGATCTCCCCAGAGCCTTCTTTTCTCCAAGGCTGAACAATCCCAATTTTCAGGTTTGCTATTTCTTTAATTTTTCCAGACACAAATTCAGAGACATCATGAGGTTCAGCTTCATGATTTAAAACAAAACCAAACCAAAGCATGGAAACATAGCAAAATAATAGTCTTATCTTATGTAAAGAATTTGCTCAAGCCTACATGACTTCCAGCTGAATATGAATTATCTATGTACTTAAACCCATGCAGAATGGAACTAGTTCTGGAAGTGCTAAGTGAAACCACTATTTTGTAGTGGGACAACTTGTGAATCAAGAAGCAGAAACAGCAGAGAGTTGTACTTTATTTTTTTGTCTGTCCTCTTTATCTGCTTTTTATCTCAGCAGTCAATTTCCTCAGGAACCAACAACATCTGTGTCTCACCATGAGATTTAAGGAAGCTGAAACAGCCCAATGGATGCTCTAAGAGAGGAGCTTGACATGAAGGCCTGCAACTGTTCATGGATACCGAGCAGTCTCAAGGGGGAGTATCCCACGCCTGCTGCTCAGCAACAGGGACAAATACTCGGTCCTTCTGCCTTTTCCATAACAAAAAACTGTTGTCCATAATACCAGAGAGCATTTGCAGTCTCCAATGTCCTACAAAATTATACACCAGGGTCAGGCTTTCACTCTTGCAATGTGATGGTTTACGCCTACATTTTTTTGTAGTCATCCAGATGTTCTACTTACTCTGATTATCCTGAGTTTCTCATCTTAATTCTCAAGATTATCTTGGGACGTTCTTGGCTTGACTAAAGCAAAAATTTGCACTTTTTGTAATTTTTCTGGGTGGGCATTTCCGAAGTTTTGGCGTATTTCAAAATTATTTATGTCCCCTTGTTCTAGATATCCTACTGCTTTGTGCAGTAAGACCAAGAGAATAAACAGTGTAGTATATTTTTTCACACTCTGCACAGTTATCTTTTTGTGTTCTGTCATTTAAAATACAGAGGAGATCTTCTGATTTACAGTGACCGTGGCTGCCACTTTGGGGCTGTGATTCTTTTTCTTTTTGAGACTTCTCCCTTCTTAATGTGGAGCAACTTATGGACTGCAAATATGGCCTTACAGGAGCTGAGTGCTTGGATAAGAGGGGCTTTGGTGTAATTTTTGCTTGTTTTCTTTGATGTGGGTTTTTTTATCTTTAGGAATCTTATTAGAGAGACACTCTTGACCTAAAAATTCCTTTTGCTGTTAATAATCTCTGCTATAACAACATCTCTGCTATGGAGCATTTATGACAGTGCTGCAATGTTTGGTTTGCAACCAAACTCCTGCTCTTCAGAAGATGAACATTCTGTTTAAATACTGATACAAGTTTTTGTTGTATTACACTGTCCTTGAGTGTAACAAACACTGTTTAGATGGGAAGTCAAAACCAGAAGCTTTTATGAATCCTAGGACTACAGAGTATGTTTCCTAATGAGAGAATTCCTAGAAATGATTTTGGATGGTTAGACAATATCCTTCAGAAACTTGTGTAAAATATTCAGATGTGATATAACTTTCATACTAGTGAGTGAAATTCACTGCATGCTGTTTAATAGAAACAGCTAATCCTAAATTCTACCTTTTTAATTCCTAAAAAAAATAGGCTTTCTGAAGACTCAAACCAATTCCTATTTAACTTGCTCAAGTTTGCCACATATCTTATTCCGGATGACAACTATTTGKTTTTTTGCCAAACCTTAATGTATCTGTGAGACTGGATTCCAACATGTCAATGCTATTCTAGAGTATGCATCAAATTTGGGCAGGGGGGAAGGGGGACTGTGAGAGGGGAAGAAGGACTGCATGAACCTAATTTGTTTTTGAAGGACTTCTCACACTTACGTGGCCTTTGTTAAGAAATTGAGTTTAGCTCTCACTGATAATATTAAATAATGCTGATTTAACCTTGTCTAGACCTGTGAGGGGTTTTTTTCCTTCCCACTCCATCCTCTACCCCCAAAGATGAAATGTAACACTGAGTATGGATATTTATGCTCCATTAGTGCCTTTGTGAAATCTTCCACAGTGCGGTTTATTCAGGAGCAGACCATCTGAACCTAATTCAGTTTCTTGTTTTCAATTTGTTCGGGAACTATTATTCTAAACTCTTCAATGTGGACAAGTCACTGGCTTTTGCAGTGTTCTAACCTTGTCCTCTTTTTGCCTCTTTTAATAACCTCATTCAATGAACTATGTTCCATGCTGGGATATGTGATTACCTGTGGCTCTCTCTTTCTCCAGTGCTTACCCATAGCGATACCAATTCCCCTAATGTTCATGACAGAGACAATCTTCTTTCAGAGCCTCTACTTGCAGCCCAGCTTCATCTCTCAGTTCTGTGGGCAGCTGGCATCCACTCTGCTCAAAAGCAGGAGGGATGGGAGCACAGCCATGCTCCACTTCCTTTTCACTATTTTTGGGACTCCGTGACCCTTGTGGGCCCATTCCAACTCAGCACATTCTGTGAATCTGTGACAGCCTTTAAATTTAGATTACCCTGCATATGTTCCTGTTTTACTTTAGCTTTGCATGGCTCTTTTTATGATGGTCAGCCAGAGCAAGCAAAATCTTAAGATGTACCATCTCTCAGAAGAACTCTCCAGAGTAATGTGCGGTGTTACAAAGCTCTTCCTGCAGAACACTCCTGTCCTTGATACTAAACCCAACTTTAACCAGGCCTCCCCAAGTGTTGCTTTACATTGAAGGCTGCTAAGCAGTAAAAAAGTATGTCAAATTAATCACATTGGTACAGGAACCATATGCATGTGGAAAATATTCATGCACTGTCTTGGTTGGTTTTGATAAGTGCACAGTTCCGTGCTGACCTCCTGAGCCATTTGAGCTCCTGTCTTCAATTGTGGCCCTCATTTGGGGCTCGCTTGTACTTTGGTGCGTTAATAGGACTGATCTTGTGGGTTAGTACCAGCTTTACACAGTGTACGTAATGCCTTCCATAAAAAACGTACCCAATACAGCCGGATGGTTTTCAAGAACATTCTCTGCTACCATCTGAAATGCAGCTGCAGTACAGAGTTTGCTTCTAATTTTATTCTGATATCCTTTTTCAAGGGTAAACATCACATACCTTGTGSTTTATTGAGCATAAATGCCTTGGCCATATCAGCACAGGGAAGTGCTGCTGTGATTTATTTATACTTTGATAATGAATTTGGAATTGTTTTACCTCTCCATGGGGCCCTAATTGTAAGAAAGATGCAAATGTTCTTGTTCAAAGCAGCAGTAAACACGTTTTTAACTTGTTAACTCGAATGGCACTTAATTAGGGTAGACATGTATTTACTGCTGTCCTAGACTGAGGTCAGTGAGACCTGGCACTGTCAAGTTTGGTTTTTGATTTGGTTGTTACAAAATGATTTATATAAGTGAAAGAAAAACTTGTTTTTGTCTGGAGTCCTAGGCCTCTCAATGCTTTGTGATTAGTATCTTGGGAGCATGGTTTTCAGTACATTCTGCAGGATTTGGTTATAAATCTCTGTCCTTGAACATGTCTTCAAATTAAGCTGATAGGTACAAACTCCTTATGCACACCTTCTCTGTTCAAGAGAGGTAACAACTGCTCTTAATTGATCACATTCAAGTGAATGCTAGAAATGTGCCCCAGATGAATCCAAGCTTTTTCAAAGTTCAGGAATACTCCTGAACACATCTGGGGCTTCACAGGGAAGATCCTGTGAAGTTCAAGTTCAGACCCAAATGCTAGGAAAGAGCAGACACCATTTGAGAGCCCTGTAATAAATACTGGGAAGAAACAGATATCCAGGCGGAGCCTAGTGGAGTTGAGTGCCAAAGGCTGTAGTTGTTCATGAGATCACTTCAGTATGTAAGAATCCCACCTTGGTTCATGAAACAGAACATTTGCTTCCAGGAAAGGAATCCTGCGAAGGGAAAGCAGAGTCTGGCTGTGCCCTTGATGAGGGAGCAGATCTTATTATGCTGTGGTTTGTCCAGAGGAGCTCAAGCTTTCTTCTCCGAGGGTGGCATTTTTCTTATTTATTTGCTCTTTGTTTAGCCTTGCATTTTTACGTCCTGGCTGCAGGTCAGTCACTGCTCAGCCAGCAGCTGCACTGGCCAGTTCAGAGTCACTAAGCTCAACTAAAATGTTAGCTTGTCTGTTCGTCCCTAGGCTTCCCAGGATTTTCAGCAGTAAATCTGGAAAAGGCATCTAATCCCACTGACGCATTCTCCAGCCTTTCTGACATGAAGGATTGTATGGTGGCCATTGTGATTTGCGTGCAGCAGCGGGGTCTCTGGGACACAAACCAGCGATTAGGAGCTGTGTGATTTGGGGGGGAAAGGGGAGAGGTTSTTTGCTATTTCTGGGTTAGGGAAGGAAGGCAGTTAAACTTTATATTAATGAACTGACTAGAGGAAACAGACCCAAATCCAAAAATCCTGACAAATATTAACTTTTTGTTGACAGTAGAATTTTTTCAGTTTATACACCTGCTGTGGAAGTGCTTTTTATCAGAAAGTAGCTCATTTCCAGAAATGAATATAAGCCTCTGGCCAATAATAGACAGAATAATAGAGAAACAAAAACAAAATCATAAGCAAGTCTTCCCGTAATGATTTATTCGCATTTTCACCCACAYGGAAAGCAAATGTTTTGATTAATTTGCTGCAAGTTTACTTCTCTTGTTTTCCTTAACATTTTTCTTTATTATTGGATTTACATCTTAATACAAATAGTCTGCTATATATTTAGATATATTGTTTAGTTTATAACAGTATAATTGGGAAGAGAGATGAAAATGAAGATAGCTGCTGAGATACAATAAATTAAAGTTTATCAGATTTATTTTCAGATCCCTGCAGCCTCTTAACTATGAAACGTGGAAAACCACAATTTCATCATAATTTTGCTTTCCTTTTTGTAGAGATGGAGGTGCTGACAGAAAGGTTGATGATGGCTGAGTAAATTTTTAAAAAAGTAAAAAAAAGGAGAAAGAGAGAAATACTGGTGATTGCTTAAGATAGAAGGAAAGGGGATCTGTCCTGGTCTTGTACAATACCTTTTTGTCCATGAGATGGTACAGGATGGAAGCATTTGGCTACAGAATGGTCTTGCCAAAGGACCTTTGAGGTGTTTGCTGTGGCTCCTTGTGAATTTGGATTCCCTTGYGGAGCTGGTGCAGGAAACGGGTCTGTGTGGAAGCAAATGGATAGATAGTCCTTGGTGGGCTTTTCTAATTTATTTGTTTTGGACTCTTAGATCCACCTTGGGATCAAGTGGTATTCCTTGAGATCTTATGAGCTATTTCCACAAAACCTGTGCAGTTGTACGTTTCCTATACTGGAATGAACCTTTGGAAAGGGGGCACAAGGCATCCAGGCTCCTCTTTGCTGTCCAGGACAAGCTGAGCAATCCCCACCAACTGGTCCCATCCACTGGAAGTAGTGCTAAGAGTACTGAAATGAATGGCACATCTTGAATCTCCTGTTTGCTGTCAGAAAAGCTGGATCCTGTTTTTCACGGCCTCACTCCTCCTTCTCCCAGAGGAGAACAGCGCTGCCATACGGCCAAGAGATCACTGAAAGTGGCCAGTTCAGGACAACTGGAAAGGAATTTGAGCCATTACTGGAATTCTAATCTCAGACTCTTCTAGAAAAGAGCTTAACAGCTTTTTACTTGTCCTCTTGGGTCTGATGTTTGACAGGAAATGAGTTTGAAGGGTTCAGGAGCAGGTCACAGAACTCGCCTTGCTGCCAGCTGCTCTGCCGACCCTAACAGTGTGTTTGCAGAAATCTGATACACTTGCTTATTATTAAAGCCTTTTCTCTGAGAAAAGTTACTTCCAAAGCCAGGTTCTACCGGATGAATTTCTAGAATATTGCATCCTTGCCTCTCTGAATTCTTCTTCACTGACACTTGCTATGACCTAAGACTCCAGCCATGTGAAAAATGCTGTTTTGTAATTCAAGACAGAGTGAACAATTCTGTTTGCAGGCATGTTTGTGTTTGTCTTTTGCAGCACTTACTTTGTTTGTCCTTTATGTGTCCATCTGTGGGATCTCAAAGTTTCCTTTGTTTCCTGATCTTGCATAATTAATAAAATACCTCATATACTTCATAAAATACCTCAAATCTGGTCTCAAGAAAGCAATTTTAATGGATGGGCTGACTGTTTCCTGTGTAGCAGCTGAGAAGTATATTTCCAAGCAAATTTGAAAATAAAGCAGCCTCCATGCTTTCTTGGAATCCTATTGGCAAGTCAGTGTTATTCAGACTAGTAGGAAGTTCAAATAGGCCATGGAGACTGATGGCATGTCCCTCCTTCTTCACTGTGTTTCTGATTTAGAAATCACTTTCCAAATTAAAAATACCAGAGCAGGCAGATCGGGACAGCGGGAAAACTCAATAGCAGGGTGGTGCTGGCAGGAATATTGCAAATAAAAAGCTCTAGCAGTAGTACTCTTTATCACCTGCTTTGAGAGTGTGCATCTTCCCAAGAGAACAGTTCTGCAGCTTTGTGTGTTACCTTGTAGGAGGACATGTCTAGGGAATAAGGGAATAACACTTGCACAGAGCCTGTACTTCCAGCCCAGTAGGTTTGGTTTTCCCCTCCTCTTCCTTCTGCCCAAGAAGGTTAGGTGTTCTTGCAAAAATACTTAAGGAGATGCAATTAAAACAACCCAGAATAGGTGAGACTGCAATTTTAGCCTCCTTTTATTTCTCTCTCATGTCTCTGCTTCTGTAGGAATTTGGCTCCTCTGCAGCTTCTGCTGCTGTAATATACTGGTCAGTTTGCACTTCAGTTCAGCCTTCTCACATGTCTGCTGTCTCTCCAGAATCAGCGTGCCCTGGAAAACGAAATGTGTGCAAATGCACTGACAAAAACCAGATGCATAGAGTACACAAATGTGCCATTATTTTGACTTCTTAGTTCACTAGTGAAAAGTCTTCCAGAAATCTTGAACAACAACTGAAAATGGGCTTGGAAGCTCCAAAGACCTATCATTCATGGGTAACAACTATTTCAGCCCTAATCATTTGTGGTTTCTGCCCCAGTTTAAAAATTACTGTGCAGGCCGGCTTACTATCAATGCAGAGCTAAATAGTAACCCTGTGATTCAGTGGTGTGATTGCCAGATTTGGTAGCACTGAGCAAAAATAAGATATACGGTTTACTTCAGCACTACATATACGCAGCACTCTTCAGWATGGAAAAGCCAGGAATTAATAACAAGTAGGATTCTGACCCAAAATGTTTCTGGCCTCCTTGTCTTCCTTGGGGTTTCTTAAGAATCGTGCTGCCTGTCCTTAGGTGCAGTATTTGAGAGCAGGTACTTCTGTCTTAACAGAAGCTCTCAAATAAACACTGTGGAAACACAGCAATACTGTTATATTATTTTCTAGTGCAATGACTGATGTGAGTATGGGTAAACAGAATGTATCACGAATGCACAGATAATGCTAGTTCAAGGAGTTGAAACTTTGCTCTCCTAAGGTACAGTCAGGGCTTTCTGGGTAAGAATAGGAAAGGGCAGTGGGGAGGAAGCCCACTGTGTTAAAGCAGCAACAAAATCCATCAAAGCTCCAACACTCTGGTGCTTTTAAAAGTTCATCCTTCCCTAAAAACAGAGGCAGTTCTCTTGCTGTCAATGGAGGAGCAATAACTGCACACTTTTCCGTAAGAGCTCTTGAACTTAGAAACAGGGAAGAAGCTCCTCAGCAGGAATATTCTGTGTCACTCCCTCTCAGCTCCCAGATGGGACAGCAGGCGCGTGGCTGCATCATCCCTCAGGTAAAACCTCCACACTTCCAGCATATAAAGCGGCAACTCAAACTTCCATGGGATCCAAGCACTCACTTTCGTGCCACAACTGAGCTTTAAGAATAGAGGACACGTGGGCACAAAGAATCGCTTGGCTTTTAGATATTTATGAGTTTCTGTCATTTTCTGTGGTGTGACAATAATTTGGGATGCTTTTGGTGCCTCAAGAGAGGTGTGTTAGAATGTGCAAGATGAGAAGGTTTTGGGCAATGTGGGTAGGGAATAGGCACCCTGATAGTTGCGTAAGTGTGCCCATGACGTGCCTCAAGAAACCAGTTCTGTTAATTGTTTTTCTGGATGAGGTGAAACCTGAGACCAATCTTAGCAGCAGGAGTCAGTACTAACTTTAGAGTCAGAACAGAACACAGAATTTTTTCCTTATTTATTTTTTAATTGCTGGAAGATGCCTTGTTGAAATATGTCTAATTAAATTATTTTCTTCCATAAGCATCACTATTTCTAAGATCTGTTTTAAGTATGTGGGAGGTACTTTGTGCTCTGCATTTGTTATGAATATTTTAGGCTGTGAAGAAATTAATACGTCTGTTAGTACAATAGTCATGAAGTTGTATAGTATCTCTTTTGTAGGGCTTTATGTATTTGGAAGAGCATCTGTTCCAGTGAGGATGAACGTTTATTTTCCAAAACAACAAAATGGTCAAATTATCCTAATTAATTTTGATGACAGCAAGAAGTTAGTTCAGTCCTGGCAAGGTTAAAGCCAAGAATTTTTGTGGAGGAGCTTCAGAGCACAGGCAGCTACTGGCCCAGTGAAGTCACCTGGATGAACTGCTGAACACTGCTTCACAGCACACAGCGTGGCTCTGGGGGATTCTTTTGCTTTAATTTTGTGGGTTTATTTTCTTAAAGAAGAACATTCCATTTTACCATAATAGAAGCTGAGATACCAGTATTTTTCTTGACTCAGCCTTTGTTTCTGAAAGCTCGTATCAGGAAAAAAACCCAAAACAAACCAAAAAATGTGACCCAAAAGATACTGATTGCAAGAACCATTAGTTTTCCCCTTCTGGACAAAGGCCTGGAAAAAAACTTGCTTGTAAAGGAAGAATTTCAGTGGAAACTCCAACTTAAAAGAGTCATCATTGGCTTGCAAACCAAACTGCAAATTATGAATTAAGAGCAGTTTAAGTCAAACCTGCACATGGATTCTCCTATTTTTGTCATGTGCCATCAGCTTTTCACATGCATGTGTTTTCCTCACTGTTGCAAAAGAAATAGACAAAAATTCAAGGAAATTATGAGCCTGACTGCACACAGTGAAAGTTCAAATGTGCAAGGTCAAATGTGCAGGTTCACTGGGCTGGAGAGAAGGAGCAGAGAGCAACATATTTTCTTGTATCACCTCTAGTCATCCTGGGCATGTTAACAGTAAATGGGTGGACAAAATGTTGAAAACAAGCATTCTGTTCCTAAATTAATGCTATTCACAGCGATTCACCTTTTGAGTGCTCTGGATTTTGAGTTTTAACTGTCTCATGGGGTCTGTGATTACCTTAAAGGAAAGTGCTGATTAAATATCATTCTGAAATAAACTTGATCCTTTGTGCACAGCCTCTTTAGGAATCATCTCACGTGGCCTGATCGAAAAAGTCCAGTGGAGCTGGATTGGGATTCATTTGATTTACTTCAATAAGCTCTGGATCAAACTCATGGGGAATGAAGAATGACTTTCCCCTAATCTCTTGAATTCTTCTCCTCTCCAGTTCCAAAGCAATTACAAAACTGGTGAAATGGAAGGAATGGTTTCTCTTGGTCTTGTGTTCTTCATCAATCTTCAGGTTTATTTTAGGCTGTAAATCGCCCTAATCACGGATGCTTTCTTGTTTTTGTCTTACAATGTTTAGCTGCAGAAGGCCATGTTTACTGCCTTTCTGCAGCTGCTGTTGTGCTGAGATTGTTTATCTGCATAGTGCCTGTCTTCTGCGGCTTCTTAGGTATTTCACAATCTGAGAAGCTCTAAACTCTTCAGGAGTTGATAAGAGAACCGAAGCATGATGTTCTCAGAAACAAAATCTATCAGATGGAAAAAGCTGAGGTTTTTTTTTTATCCTTTTACAAAAGCATCGCTGAGGGCCAGCATATTAAAAGACATTTTTTGTGGCTGTGCTTTCTTGTGGTGCTGCATGTCCCAGTTCTTTGCTGCCAGAGCACAGATGCTTGTAGCCAACATTTTGCTGAAGGGTTTGCATGAGGCCGGTAATAAGATACATACAGGGGGGTTGTACAGTTGACTTGTACATCCACAAATATCAGGCAGGGAGTGCTGCCATTCTGCAGCCAAAGCAGATTTAGCTGCAGATCACAACTGTGTGGTGTTGCAGTGTAACCAAAGAAGTGTTGGGTTCTTGAGCCAGGCTTCCCCAGATGCGTTGCCACTGCTGTGTAAAATCCTGGGACTTTACGAACTGTGCTTTATGGCATCCAACTGGAAGAAGATGGAATTTTGAGGCTTGGAGTGAAATTGAAATTCCCATGATTCTTCTTATCCTCACATCCATCTTGTTCTTTGCAACCCAGCCAGCACCAGTTTAAAAACATTGGCAAGGACCGAGATGTTCGTGGTGATGAATATAAACAGGCTGTTGCAAGCATGTCTGAAGACATGCAAAGTTGTCAGGACCAGGGCAATAAGGGCAGCCAAGGAGGTGTGTGGCACCAGGCGTGCAGGATGTCACCCCTGCACCTACCAGACAGCCTTGGAGTGTGGTCTGTCTTGGATAGTTTGTGATGACTGGCAGCAGGTTGGTTTTGTAGATCTGGGATTGCAAATGGGTGAAATCCCTTGTGACCAAAGCTCTCTCAGGGCTGAACAATCCACAACAGATATTGCATTTGGAGGCCCCCAGGTTGTTTGATTTGGATGACTCTGTTGCTTACACTGGAGCCCCTGGAATGATATAAAGAAGGGTCCACAAAGCCTGCCCAAGCTGAAGGTTCACCTGTATTAAGGCATGAGAGTCTTGAAAAGCCCCTTGTGCCAGACTTCCCCCAGCCACGCTTGCAATTCTTGCGACTCTTGGCCTTGCAGTCTCTGGGTGTGTCCCTCGCTGCCACCGCAGAGGGAGAGGCTCCTTTGTGTACCTGTTGTCTCCATGTCAGGCATGTCACCACCGAGCTTTATGGTGACTGAAGGAGCTCTTCTGCACAACTTGTTGTGAAAGGACATCTGCAGCCAGATGGGTTGAGGAGGCTGATAACAGGCAGACTTGCCCTTACTGCAACTACTAAACAAATGCTGCCGTGGCTGGGCTGTAGTCATTCATGCTCCTGCTTTGAGGATTAGGACTCCTCATGGAAAAATGTATGTTGTGCTTTGTTTGGAACTCATCCCACATGTTAAGGTTGTGATGTATAGACCCCATCCTCCCCTGAAGTGTGTGGATGGAGTGTTGAACATGCAGATGTGTTTTATATGGGGGAGAGTGGAGGTTTTGTACCAAAAGAGGAGATTTCTAACAATAAACACATCTTGTGTGGGAGTGTGGTGAGTTGTTTGCTTGATTGTTCACGGGTTTTTCAAATAATTTTTGGTGAAAGATTGTAAGTATGTGTCCTTGGTGCACATACTGGTCACTGAATGCTTGAGATAAACTGTCCTACTGGTAGGATTCAGGGAAAAAAAAGCTCAGAATTGTCTTTGCCATCACTTGGTGCAGAAATGAATGCTGATGGCTGCAGTGTACCCCAGAAAAGGGTGGTAGCAGAAGCAGAAGCTTGCAGAGGATGACAGCAGTCTGGCATCTGTGGTGACTCTTAGAGCCTGAGTCCCTGTCTGGGTCAGGCAGTCTGACTCTCCAGCTTCTGCAGCAGCTGCATCTGCAAGGCCACTTCTCTGTCCCCTGTTTTCACTTCAGGAGCCCTTTCCTCCACTGCTCTGTCTCTTTATTTGCCTCCTGGGATGCCCTTGTGACCATTTTGAGCATTTTGAACATGTCGTCATCTCTGGAGCTCTTCTTTTTCCTACGTAGATTGGACAAGTATTTGCCTAACGACAATAGCAGCCCTGTCCTTAGTTGCCTTGAGTTGTCAGCTGTTGGGGGGAGGGAGAAAATGAGCTATTGTAAGAATGATTCTTTCATGCCAACTGGAACAAAGCGCTTGGGTTGCTTCCCCTTCCCCCTTTGTTTTAGCTTACTGGTTCTTCCCAGTCTTGGAGACAGCAAGACATTTTCAAAATGTTTTGGCTTTAAGGAATGAGGGGCATTGGTCTACCTTGAGGGAGAGAAGTTTAGTGAAAGTGCACATCTGACTAACATCTGCATCTGTTCTTACAGGGCTTGTTATGGCAAAGGACAAGCAGTTTTGCCTCTAGAGGCATGGTGGTGTTTTTTTGCACATTGGTACTGGCTGTCCTTACTCCAGCAGGTATCTCTTTTCCAAAAAGCATCGGACAAACAGAGCTTTTGTACTGGAGTGGAAAGACACCCCTGGCTCTGAATGGTACCCTCTGCTATGAGTCACTTCGGGAGAACTGCACTGCTGTACAATTCTCTTCCCTAAATTAGATTTCCTTAAGGTTGCTTTTATTGTTTGGTTCTCTCACCGTTCCCAACCGCTGCAATCAGCACGAATTACACAACTGTTAAGTGACCCAGCAGCTCAGAAAGGTATGCAAGGTACTCATGCCTTGAATCATTTGTATTTTTGCAGTCTCTGGCAGTTTTTTTCCTAATCCTCAGCTGCTGCTTTGCCACTGCAGTTAGAACTTGTCTTTCTGCCCAGTTACTGCAGTGCTACAACCTTCAGTTAGATGGCCATGGAGGGTGGGGAGAAGAGGAAGTGTTAAAAGGAAGGAGATATAAACAGCTGGATCGTACTGGATCTGGGCAAGTGAAGTGGTCATTCCCATCCACAGGAGGGAACAGCCAGCCTGTTCTTATTCCAGCCTAGCCTCTACTTGGAGCAAGTTAGAAATACCACCTTTAGTTAAAGCAGAGGGCAGGGAAGGTGTAGAGGAATATCCTTGTAGGCTACCTGCAACCAGGCTGCCTTAATGATACAGCTGGTAAGGCAAGAGGAGCTCTGACCTCTTGCCTCCCACCTTCAGCTCTGGGTGCATCCTGTGCTCTGGCTGAACGTACTGAGGCTGAGGGTTTCACTGTTACACTGGTCCTGTTTGGCTCCCTAATCACCTGCAACAGGGACACATTTCTTCTGTAATGCCCACGAAGTGCTGTGATGGATTTTAGTGGAGATATATCCCAGACCTGGAAGCAGGAAGGTTTGGATTTCTGTGAGCACTTGGGTTACCTGGGGCTCTTTTTCATCCTGCCAGCACTGTCATCAGGGTGTCTGCTTTTGTGCATTTGTTCCTCACAGTGATTGGTGCCTGGCAAAAGTCACACAGGTTGTTGGGGTGGGAATCAGCCTCCAGTTTCACTGGAAGAAAACTGAACTCCCATCCCCTTCTGTACAACTGCTAGAAAGCTTATCAGTAGCAGCAACAGAATTTGAATTCACAGACATCTTTGGGGGGGTTGAGGTATTTGTTATATTTCTTTGGGGTTTGTTTTTTATCTAAATAAAAAGTGCATGGTAAATTACACCTACAGTTAAGTCCTAAAAGATACAGTATAGGTCATACAGTCTGCTGATAGAATCCTGGCATGGGGTTGTGCTGAGGATTTGTCACAGACTCATCCAGTTTAGACTGTATCCACTATAGGTTTAGGTCTGATTCTTAAAACTGTAACTCATACATGTCATCCTTTCCCTCCCTGAAGCCTCATTAAATGTATCTTTTAGTAAATTGCTGTATGTTTCTGATACAGTTGACTGACCCCTAGTGCTTAATGGAATTTAATGGGAGTGTTGGAGCTGCAGTGGGATGATGGATATCATCAAACTGCAGGACAGCTTGCAAGTTGCATCAGTTGTGAACTCAAAATCTGTGCACGTACAAAGGGCAAATGGACTCCAGCAATAAAAATAGTTCCCTAATGCCATATGAGTTAGCATGTCACAAGAGCATTAATCAGTACGTTTACTCCACAAATTATTCTGAGGCTGAAGGGCAATCCAGTCATCAGCAGAAGGATATTGGTGCTGCCAGAAACAAATCTGCAAACAGCACAGGAATTCGAGAAAATGCATTCAGTGCTGTATTTGTAATGGATTTACATATTTGTGTAAGTGGAGAATGAATTAATTTTATTCCCACTGCTTACGATACAAGGAAATCTGGGAAGGTAATACTTTTCACTGATGGTAATAATAAATGTGATCTGAATTAAGTAGTTAAAATTATTTGAGTCAAAATTCCATAAAAGTTGGCAAGTCATGTATGGGCAGTTTTTCCTGAAAACTGGCAAGAGAGTGAGCTCAAGGAGTGTTGATGGAAATCTGCATGTTTATCTATGCTTCTAGTGCTGTTGGGAGAAGCCAAGAGTTTTATACTGGCTCATGCAAAAATATGTAAAATTATGAAATACTACAGGAAAATGAAATTATTTCCCCACCACCTTTATGTTGCTTAATGCAGCTGCTGTGCTACCCTCCTTGTTATTGGGGTCAGGGGGCACGGTCCCTTTGTCACCCCCCGGGGTCCTCCATGCCAGGGCTGGGCCAGGGGCACCCTGATTACCTCTGCTCTGCACTGCCAGTCTCTGGCACCTGGGAATACCTCCTCAAGGACTCTCTGGATGCTTTTGAGTCAGAAGGCATTTCTTCCAATCTCCTGTGGGAATTTTTGGTATGTCCAAAACAAGTTTTTTTTCCTCATTGTTTGAGAGGAGAAGTTTTCAAAACCTTGCTTTATTTATGTGGATATATAAACAAAAGTATCTCTTGATATATATACTTAGAGCTATATGTATCTAAAATAAAGATATCTCTGACCATATGTAGTTAGAGGTGAGACTGAAGCCAAATCTGCCTTTTAAGCCCCAGGTTGCCCCTTTCCCTTTGCAGTCAGCAGACAGGCAGCAGGGCCAGCTGCAGAGATAAGAGGCAGTCCCTGTTCGGGTGATTAAACCCTCCTGATCTGAACTCCCACCGACTCCAAGCACTTCTGCTCCAGATCTGAGCCTGGTGGCACAAGCCAGCTTGTCGCACCAGTGCAGATAGATGACCCACTCCAGCAATCACAGCTGAGCACTGGAAAATGGAAGGGGTGAGTCACATGAGGGAGATGAAAGCCAAAACTAAGTGCTGTGATTATTCTGTCAAAAGGAGTGCTATAAACATGTAGTTAAAAAAAATATCCCTAGCTAAACAATGCCATCAGATGACATTAACTGGTGACACGTTCTAATCTGGGATTCTGAACTCTGCTGGTTTTGTGTAAGCTTTGCTTTGCAGCAGATGGGAGCAGAGGGGTAGGTGCACTCCCCAGCCTGGGCTCACTGAGGTTCACAGCCCAAAGTGTTTTTGGGACCCAGATGGGCTTGTTTTCATGGGGGTAGTTTGAACCTTATTAGTGCATTCACACTGTACTTCCATAGCTTGAGCTGTGCTGTCACTGTAACAGGCAAAGCCACACGAGGGCAAATTCAGGAGCCTGCCATGGTGTGGGTCAGCAACCATGCCTTGCACAGTTACAGCCACTACAAAGCCAAAAAGTCCAATTGCTGCAGTGCTGTGATGGGTGGAGGAAACCCGCTCCTTTGTTGTGGTGGCTGAAGTTGCAGCTGCTGTGTGTGGATCTCCTGACACTCCTCAGCAGTTGGAGCCCTCATTTGCAGGAAAAGCCCCTGTCTGTAACCAGAGACACGTGGCTGTCCCTTTCAGAGAGCTAGAGAACAGCCAAGGAGAGCTTTTTCTCACACTACTGACTCTCTTCATGAGACCAAGAGAGTTAAACCTTAAAAAGTCCTTTTAAATGTCAGGATGATGTAAGGTACCTGTGTCCCTCCCTTCTTGGGTGTTCTTGGCTCCACTGTCCTTGACCCCAGTAATTTCAGTACTATTTGTTTTGAGTAATTTTGGTTTTGCTGCTGCATGTCCCTGTGAATAAGAAACAATGTTTCTATTGGCAGCAGTCAGTTCTCCATCCACCCATGTCTCGTCCTCAAGTATGATAAAAGTGCAGAACAGACTCCCAGGCTCTGACCTTTCCAATGAGTGTGCACTTTGTCACCCAAGTGGCCTGAGAGCAGCATTTCATCCTTTGAATGTTTATGTGTCAATGCCAATGGCAGAAGGCACAAGGTTTGTGTCTAGACTTTGAAGGTGCCTCAGGACTTGAATTTGGAGGTTTGGTTGCCACTAGTAAATCGAGCTCCAACTTCTGTAACTTGAGAGCTGACTGTGTGAAATCACTGGGAGCTCTGCCATGCTTATTTGGGCATGACAGCTTCACACTCATAATTTCCTGGGTTTGAGATTCAGTGTTTCTATCCCAACCAACTTTAAGTAAGGAGAGCTAATAAGGTTAGCTCTCCAGGGCTTTGTGTTTTTTTCTTTGCATGTTCCCATTTCTGGGAACTCCACACTGCAGAACTGTGGACCAAAGGTCTTCTCGGGTTTTAAAAAGCTAGAAGGGTTCCTGCAAATCTGTGGGAGGCATCTTTCTGGCATCCTCATGTGCTTGGCTGCAGTCTTCAAGCCTCCTGGGAAATGAGTGAGAATCTAGCCTTCTGCATGCAGTGTCAGAATGCCTGCTAGCTTTGAAGTTAAGTGGTTTTTAAATGGCTGAAATGTTGCCTGCTTAAGAAGAATGAATCTCCCAAGAAGTCTATCTGCGGCAAATGAGAGGACTGCACTTCCCATAGGCTTCTCAAAAGCTTGATGGAAGTTCCCTGCTGGATCTGTAAGCACAACGTATCAGGTTCTGAGTTATAGAAAATGCCGCTGAGTTCAGATTCCAAGACCATTTGTTCACTATAATTTGTTTACACTTCACTGAAACATTGGATCACCAAATTCATAACATCTGCTGATGCCACTGGCTGCAAAAGGTAGAAGTTGTCACTTCCTAGGAGTGTGAATAGACATGTCGGATGGCTTTGTGGGATGCCTAGTTTATTTTTGTTAGGTAGTGCTAAACAGACACGGTTTTCATCTTGCAATGTTCCTAGAACGAGAAGAAAGACCGGCTTTTGCATCTCTCTCCCTCCTCCTTTGTGGCCGTAAGGAAATATAGTTCATAGGGGTACACAGCTCTGTGGTAACAGGGGGACATGGGGACTAAAGGTCCTTCTGGGACTGGGTGTCTGCCCCATGGCATCTTCAATTCCAAGCTCTGGTTTCCTTTTCCTAGCTGGGATACTCCCAGTCCTTGCAAGAGTACCTGCTTTTTGGTGCATGACTGTAGCAAGATAATAATCTTCTAATGTGAGATTCTTGCTTGGGCTGAACATAGATAATTGTTATTCCAGAACAGAACAGTATGTATGAATTATATACTTATACAGTGTATATTAAAAAATATATACCTGAACAGAAAAGTATTTATGCTGTTTGCAAGTGAAATGAAGTGAGGCTGGAGGGTTTGCTTTGTTATTGTGTGCTTACCTAGGTCTTGTTTCCTTTTTTTCCCCCTCCCATTAAGAAAGGCAGTAAGGGCCCACRTTAGAGAAAAGAACCCTCTGAACTTCTTGTCAGGGTCAATGGTGGTTACATGATAAAAAAAAAGAATGTGTATCCTTGAGCAGGCTGTGACTTACTTAACCTGGTGAAATGTTAGGGCCTGTGATCCCATGAGAATCAGACAAATTGTGGAGTTTGGACCTTTTCCTTTGGTCAGAGGTTCCCTTCRTGGTGCTGTTGCTTCTATGTGATCCTACACAAATCCCTAAATTTCTCTAGTTCTTCAGTCTTCTGCTCAGTGAAATGCAGAAAACATTCATTTATCCCTGTCTTACAGGGTTACCATGTGCCTGGTTTGCACCGTGTACTGTGATGCCCCGATGAAAGCTATTGTGTAAACTCTGATAATGCAGCATGCCCACACTGAAAAGCATGCAGTCTGGAGAGCTAGACAGACTTTCTTCTCACTTGCAGAGAAGACAAGTCTTTCAACATGTTTTGTTTTTGGATTTTGATCTTTAACCCTGATACTTAATGGTGGTTGGAAAAGGGAGAGGGTTGGCAAGTGTCTTTCTGGTAGAGATTAACCAGACCAGGAGCAGTGGAGCAGCTGGGGGGGATCCCAGCTCTTTCCTGCACTGCACACCTAGCCCAAGAGTGAAGCCTGTGTCATGTCAACAAGAAAAGATCTGCTTCCACTTGGCAGCAAGTCTGTAACACTAAACTTGCTTTCTTGCTGTTCTTTCAGTACTGCTGGTATTTTCTTCACCTTCCTAAGACAGCTTTCTTCTCCAGGCACAGGGGGAGTCACCACTGTGCTCTCTTAACAAACTGAAGATGAGGAAGTGGTTCTAAAACTTAGTATTTTAACAGCACTTCAGAATCCTTCTTTGCCCCTTTGTGAGAGGGGGAAAATTACGTGGAGACATTCTGGGGTTTTGTTTTGGCCTGGATTTGCCCAGGTGTAGAAACTGCATGAAGCAGCCCAGGATTTTAGTTTCATTTGTTCTGTCCTCTGATTTCGTCATTTTGGAAATGTAAACAATGAACACAGTATCTTGTTACAACATTTTCCAATAAGAGCAGTACAAAATTGCTCTGTTTACGTGACTCTCTTAGATCCCTGTTGCCCGTAATATTCCTTCTGACGAAGTAATTCAAAAGTGTGTCTTGTTCTCTCCTGATGCCATAGTGGCATCTACCATAGAAAAGACTAAGCCTTGACCCCCTTTCTGCAGTGGTCACCTGCACTGCTGCAGCTTGAATGTCAGTACAGCGTTCTGAAAGCAGCTGATAGCTTTGTAACACAGGGGGAAGGGCTGCTCTGCTCTTGCCTTGCCCCAGGATAGGGACAGGGTGCACAGGCAGGGTCTATCCCTCCCAGGCTGGCTCCTGGGCTGGCTCCTGGATGTGCAGAGGATTGTTCACCAGGCATGCTGTGAATGATTCACACCTGTTTCCCCCAAAGGCTCTTTCTTGGTGAGGTTTTGCATGTGTTTTGAGTAATTTCCTGGGCAAAGCCCTTCAACTGTAAATCTAGTCCATTTGCTTTACACCAACAGTGTCATAAACAAGTGACAGTTCTCAAAATTAATGCCAGCACATGACTGGCCTCCTTCAGTCTAAAATAAGTAATTCCATGGTCTTGTGAGGGCAACTATGAGGAAAGAGATTCTGAAATACTACGTACTTCAGGGGATTAGCAAAAAACACAAACGTTTGTCTTTCAGGTCAATAGCCTGTGTGAATGCTGTCACTCTGYCCTTGGGAACCTGTGGGTTGGCATCAAGGCTGTCTCTGAGCGTGTTGAGAGAAGTTAAATTATTATTAATATGGGCTATATTCCATGAATGTGCAGTTCCGAGGTGCTGAGGACACCCTTGTTTAAATCTTGGCAGATCATCCTAACCTTTATCTCCTAGTATCAGCCCTAAGTCTTATCTCACCTCAGAGCCCAGAGTCAGAGTCTGTTTGTAAAGACACTTCTTTCTCCTTTCAATCACAAGCATCTTCCATGCTTTTAGCCTGAGGGAGGTGTTCCTTTATGAGCTGCATTAGTCAAGGAAAAAGGGGAAGGTTTCAAAACAAAACCAAAGTTCACACTTGGAGAAAACACCCCGATTTTTTTAAACTAGGATATTATTCTGGGGCGTGTAGCTGCAGGCATGTGCAAAGGCACAGTGAGTGTTGAGGAAGGTGTAAGCTTTGCTGAGAAAGGAGCTCTCAGAGTTTCCTGCATGGTTGACAAATGCAGACTCCTCTGTTAAAGACCTGCAGTTTGCCAAGAACTTTTCCAGCTGAAGTGGACATGTTCCTGCCACTGAGATAAAACAGCTCACTGAACTTCAATGAACTTGCAAAAAGTATCTGAATGTTTTTGCTCTAAAAGCCTTTTCCCAATGCAAGTGAATGGAATGCATAGGGCTCATGAGTAATGGCAAGAAATTTCAGAGCAAAATGAGGGCATCATGCAGTCAGAAGTCAAAAGTCTGCTCCTTAGCACCTGGCCTGCCCAGAAGGCTGCTCAGGGGGCATCCTCTTTGGTTGCACCTGCATAAGGAACCTGCTGAGAAGTGTTCATATGACAGTACGGTACCAGCTCTGCCTGCTCTTCAGTGGGGAGCCTCAGGGGCTGGGTGAACGCATTGGGAGCAGTGTCCTAGGCAATCTTACTCTACAAGACACCCTCCGGCCAGCACATTCATACAGGTGAATGTTAATCCTCTGGAAAGGGAGCAGACAGGGTAGCAATTTATAAAAGCATTTTCCTGTTACACTAACACTTTATCTCTGTTGTGTATTTATTTTGAGCAAGAGTGATGGAGGCTGGTTTAAATCAGATTGTGCTTTAAGTTCCTCTCCACTTTGTAATAAAAGTTTTCAACCCCAGCTCTCGTGTATGGAAAGACAAGTCTAAACAAAATGTAATTACAGCATAGAGTTAGCTTTTCTCCCCACTTCAGAGGTTGGCATCTGGTTGTTCTTAAAGTTTGTAAAAATTCGTGCTGTTGTCAGGTTTGGTGAAGCAATACCAACTTCTGTGTAGCTGAGGACCTTCATTCCCCACTGTTTTCTTCAGAAAAGGGAATTCCTTACCACTGTTGGGACTGTAAAGACTGAAGCAGTCCTTGGAATGGTCACAGGGCTGTAGTTTGAATACTGGTATGGGTTTTTTGCCAAAACTTCCTGGTGGTGGCTGGGACCACTGCTGAACCTGTGGCTCTGCTCTGGCATTGGTGAGAGCCCTGCTACAAGCAGGAGGTTGGTGGGCTCAGTGGAACCCACTGGACCTATGTTTTGTGGTAATTCATGGAGGTGATGCTGAGGTTCAGTAAAATGCAAACTAAGTAGGCAGGGTGCAGAAACAGAAGGAATAATTGCAACAGCATCAGGCCACGAAGGGGGTGCTGAGGGTGGCATTTGGGTTCACGTGCCTGTGCAAATGCTGAGGGTTGCCTGCTTCCACCATATTAGCTGGAAGTGAAAAGATGTAATGCTTCATCTCAGGAGATATCCAGCCTCCTTGAAATGTTTATAGCAATTCAAGTTTCTCTGTGCAGAACAGGACAAAAATATTGATGTGCTTTGAGTAAATGTGTCCTTATTAATATTTCAAAAAATGCCTACCTCTTAAATGATCTTCTGCAGGCTACTAGGAAAGTGTCGGGGAAGGGCCTTTATACATTTGTATAAATTACATCTCATATATATGTAAGAGAAATACACAGAAATACAACATTGCTGCTGTTGTAATTTCCCTCTGATTTTGAAAAAATCAGCACAGAGCTGAAAATCAGTTTGCCCTCTGATTTTGACAAAATCAGCACAGAGCTGAAAATGTTTCCTATTTTAAATTCCTTTGATTACTTGCCTATGAACAGTTTATGAATCCAGTTGGCCTGCTGCAAATCTGGGAGGGATTCTTTGGACAAAACACCGAGTGTATTTCGTACTGTTTTAGCTTAAAAGTCATCTTTTTGTTTATCTACTTTGAGAAGATATCCACTGGCTAAATTCAGCAAAATTTTACATGTGTGTTGGGAGGTATTAAGAGCAGCCTGAAAACAACACTATTTGCTGTGAAGATAAAACTTTCATCAGGATAAAGGGAAATTATTTGGGATTGATAGTCAACTGTTAGTTATTTCTGCMGGGCAAATTAATTGGGGAAAGATCAGTTCTGCCCCACAGCCTGTATTGGTGAGTAGGAGATGGTCATGCTCAGCTCACTGCAGGAAAAGAGAAACCTTTTGGTCTCTGATGCATTTCCAGTAGAACTTGATGGTTCACCATGTGGAGTCTGAAAAGCTTGGTCATCACCCCAATTCTCTTCCCTGGGCCTCGAGGTGGATATAATGCTGTACTCCCAGCCATTGTCCACTACCCCACAATCCTGGGACTGGGAAAAGTTAAGAGCTCCCCTGCATGGGAAGCAGTGCCACATTTGCAGCTTTCCTCCAGAGGGAGCATGTTGGTGGTACTACAAGGGTCCCCAGCAGCTGGGCTGGCTGCAGGCTACCACTTTGTCAGGGCAGGAAGCCACAGCTCAGCCAAGCCCTGCAGAAGGGAGGATCCAGCCCAGGGGAGGGAGGGTGATGGTGTGCTGGGGTGGCGGGAAGGGATGTGCAAGGAGAAGTTATCCAACCAAAGCAGTCTCCCACAGGAAATGTAGGGCACATTTAAAATGGATTTTTTCAGCCTCTGCCAAAGGCAGACCTGGGGACCTCACTGTGTCTCCTGAGACAGTGGAGCGGATATTCCGGGCTATTCTGGAGCAGAGCTAAGCCCAACAGCTCACAGCTGTTTGACCATCTTAGAAAGTCTAACTTACTGAGAGGAATTTTTCCTTGTTGATTTGTATGATTTTCTTTGGAGAGCAATCGTCCTTTGGGCTCTCTACTTTCTGACTCACCTGTTTAAAAAGCCCCATTTTGGGACATCTCAGTTCTTTCAGCCAAGAAAAGCTGGATTCTGCTCCTGGCTTGCTCAGAAATGGTTGCTCAAGAGGAAAATGAAGCATTCCTGTCAGGAATTGGATGCACAGCATCCAGTGTGCTCCTGGAGTCAGAGGAATAGGTCTTAGGCTCGTGGAGAAATCTCCGCATGGCAGCGCATTACGTCAGTGCAGAAAGGGACCATCCAACTCCGCATTCCGATAGGAAACACAGCAGCCAGGTGATATGTCCAGCAAGAGGCCAGCTTCATAAACTTCCTGCTCAGCTTGAGGACAGAATAAATAGTTCATGATGTCTGCCTAACAAAGCCAAATTGCACACCTCTCTGTATTGCAGAACTGCTACAATTAAGGGACTGTCAACGTTTCCCATCCGGATGGATGATTTAGTTGCTTTCCTTCACATCAGGGTGTTTGGCTTACCCAGTGCTGCTACAAGACTCTGTTTTTACTAAATATAATTTTCATCCACTCGCTGTGTCATCCTTGGGCTTGAAAAAGAAGGTTTAAGCAGTATTAGATTAGAAAGATAATGAATATTTAAATGCATAATTTTGCAAATCCCTGGAGAATAAGAAGGAACTTTGAGGCAGACACACACAGAGTCTGGAGATGGCAAACATTCTCCACTCCTTGCTCTTAGTATTAAAAGGATCCATGGGATTGAATGATTACTCATTATTGTCTGCCCTCCCAACTGTCCATTCTGCACCGGATGTACAGTGTTTGTTTAGAAAGCAAACTTACTGCGCTGTGTAATAAGATTTGAATGCAAACATTTAATTAACATTATCTGTTCAGAAGCATTGTTTAAATAAGAGTTAACCTTTCTGTGCCAAAGCTGAATGAAACTTTGAAACTGGAGGCTGGCTTTTTTTTGGTCTGCTGACCAGTGCCATGGATTGATGTGCTGTTGATAAAACTGCTTTCTCATGTTTCACGTATGGAGGTCTATGATGGAGCAGTAACTTCATTAATTTGGCCCATACTGATTCAGTTCAATGCTAATATTTTGGCCTTATTCCCAAGGAAATATTCTTCCTACTGCTCAGGCTTGCAAAGCATGGCCATCCCTGCGTTGTGAAACACATTTATGATGACAAATTTTCAGAAAGATAATATTTCACACGTAAATATATGAGTGTCAGTTGTTAACACTTTCTGTATTACCAGGAAAAGGTATGAGTCCTTATTGCTCTGTAGCTTTAGAATGTTCCTTTGTGTTTTTAGCACCCTGGTATAGTTCTGCCTGCCCTGTAATCCAGGAGGGAGAAGGATGTGAGTCTGGTGTGCAGCTGACCTCACCTGGGCTTGACGCAACTGTGAGCCTCACACCCCAGCACAGAGGATAAGGATACAGAGATACTTAGAAAAAAAAAAACCTTAAATACAAAGGTATTTAAGCAAACAGCTCCTTTAATGGCTTTGTGCATCTAAAGCCCTGTGGTGGGTCCAGCAGGCTCTGTTAAGTAGGACTGTGGAGAAGCTGAATGTTGGTTATGCATTGACTGACCCACACAGTCTGACTCAGTGATCACTGAGGTGGAATCTACTTGGTTATCTTGAAGAGGAGGAAGAAACTGGCCTTGGAATTATGTTTTGTGAAAATACAATACAAATTCCTAACCCAGTTTTTAGTTGAGAGAGCATGTTATTGTTGAACAATTGATACAACTTCATGGAAGCTTATTTTCTGTGCCTTAAGGGAAATTCAATTAAGTGAACTTCTATTTTAGAACACTGCTCTTTCCTGTCACTGATGAAGCAATAACAGTTTCAGAACATGGGATTTTCTGGGAGTGTTGGTTGTTTGCTCTCAATTATATTAATTTTTCGGCCTCTATTTGAATCTTACCTATAAGACTTTCTGAGAGAACCCACCAGAGACCTAACTGATTTCACTAGTGACTCCAGGCTCCGGTGCCCTTGCTGCCACAAGGCAAGGAGAAGGACATGTCCCACAGCTGCAGGATATAGTGCTAGAGGTGGCCCCAGTGCATAGGGCGGCACGTGACAGCAGCTGAGGTTTGTGGCATGCTCTACCATAGGCTCTTGCTGACACCAGATGAGCCTGTTCCTCCACATAGTGAACTGCTTCTGTCACTAACCAGCCCAGAAACCAAAATGTTCACGAGTGGTGCAAGTCCATTTTCTAGTCTTTGCCTTTCCATGCTCATTGCAGCTCAGCAAATGCAGAGGTTTGGATCTAGCATGGTAAGAAGTGTTACAATTGGGGATTAATTCTCTGTGGAGTAATCTCTGTGATGGGATGCTGCCAGGACGCTTGACTCTGCATTTCTCAGACACCCCATATTCCCACAAACTGCGAGGAGAGGGCTGTGCGGGCAAGGAATACAGCATGAGCTTATAACCTTTCCAGACAGAGATACCTTAGCACCTCAGCAGGATGCTCTCTAGAGCCCTCTGGGCCAAAAAGGTGACTCTTGTAGGACTGGGACCATTTATAGAATGCTGGGGTTTAGTGCAGGGCACATTTTTATAACTGATTCCTATAAAAGGCTAAATACTAGGTTAATTAAGTTGACAGTGCTGACAGAGTCTTAATTAAATCACTGTGAACAATATCAGTCTTGCATAACTATTTCCATCAAAATCATCAGAAAATATGGTATGTTCATTGTTCCTTGTAAGAGATGAAGGTCTGACAGCTTGTTCCCATTTTCAGTGCTGCTGTTTTATTGATTTGTCCAGAATTCTGAGCTTTCTATTCCGTTCCCATCTCTCTTTGGTTCTCAGTTCTGCTTCTTTAGCACTGACGTTTTGGCTCATTCCCTACCATGCTATCTTGTGCCTTTCCTGTAACCCTTCTATCCCTCCATTGTACCACAGAGGTACAAATGTGAATCCATCAGCAAGGATGGATCTGGCAAAACGCCACCTACCAAGACCTTGTACCTGCTGTATCTGGTGTTCAGCACCTGTTTTGGCGGGTGGTTTTTTTTTTTTTTTTTTTTTTTTTGGTGACTGAGTTCCTGGGCAGAATTTATTTGGAGACTGAGTCCCTGGGCACAGTGGAAATCCAGCCTGAGTGGGGCCACTCTGGGATGTTGTCAATCCATGTGACTTCTGGGTGCTGATAATTGCTGTGTCTGTAAGAGTTAAAGGGAATGCAATGCCTAGCCTTGCTGCCAGAGTCTCCTGCTTGTCTACCTGTAAAAGGGGGGCCACTCCATGCCAGCCTTTGAGTCATGCCACAAGCACAAGCCAGGGCAAAGCCCTCTGCTTGTTGCACAAATCCTGGTAGCAGCTCACTTCTTTCTTCTTTTCAGTCCCTGTCCTTCCAGGCACACTGAAACAGCTCATAGCGCTGGTGAAGGCAGGAAATGCTCATGTTTTGGAACTTCAGTCTGCTGGGCCCCTTCCTAGGGGACAACAGCAGTGGATGCCTGTTGTCCCCTCCTGTCACTGGATAGCCAGAGAGCAGACAGCACAAGTCTGGCTCCTTCTGTCTTATGCCACCCATGGGTCACCTCAGGAAAAGGAAATTCCCAGCTGCTCCCCAGGACAACGCAAATCTAGAAATGGTGCAAGGGGGATTTAACCTGGACATGGTAGCTGGGATTTGGCCTGAAATCTTGTCTTCAGCTTAAGAAATAGTTTGCTGTCTCTAAATGTTTTTGTCTGTCTCTGTTTAAAAGCTTTAAATAATGTCACAAAACTACTCACACATCCCACACTGCGAAACAGATAAACAGTGAGAGGAGCTGAGCATGTTTAACAAGCTGGAGCACAACCAAAAAGAACTTAAAGCTTGTGATCAGCTTGGTAGTACACAGGAGCCACCAGAGGGTGATCATAAGGGTTGACTCAAGTTCTCCCTCCAATGCTTTCTTATCCTGTTGTACATCCTTGATCTCCAAGTTAATCATTCTCCAATGACTTAGGCTTGATCAGGCCTTCAGCTCTTCTTGTTGCCATTTCATGGAATATGGAATATGTACATCCAGTTCTCAGGATCTTGAAAGAGCCACCTTGTCCTGAAATCCCATTTCTTAGGCTGCAGTTCATCTTGTCCATTCTCCAGAACTGCYGTCTTGCCCTTCTGCTTCGTGTTCATACTCAGCCCTCATGATGTAGAATGCAGATAAGGAGGTTTTGTGGGAGACTACCAGAAGACTGCAATCTTCTTATCTCTCATTCCAGAAGTATCCTAAAATGACTTGTTCTTTCTCTTTTTGTTTCATAATATAAGCATTTCGCAGAGGAGGTGACATCTTTCAGTGCTTCAGCATTTCATCTCCCTATGTCTTGACATTTTTTTCCACTTTCTCATCTGCATGTTACCAACTTAATTATGCTGCACAATGACTTAAAAAAGGCAAACTCCAACAAAGACTAACAAGAATGTTTCTTGGCAGCTGGTCATTGCTTTGCCTTGGGCCCATGACTTCGCTTGCCGCTCTCCACTGGCACTGAAGCTGTACTGGTGTTTAAAGATAATTGTTCTGAGCAAGATTATTTCATATTTTCTGTGTATGCTTTCAGGAGGGTTTAATGCTGCATAATCTGCCCATTGTAACCACATCTCCAGACAATAGCAGGCTGCAGAATACAGTGTGATAAAGTGTTAGCAAATCTTGTTCGTGTTCATTCCTTGTCGTCATAGTTAGGTTCTAATGGTTTGAGAGCCACAGAGATTTTTAAAAAGGGGCTCAAATCAATGGCTGCAGTTTTCTTCACCACAGCCAAAGATGACATGGACTCTAGAAGAGGGGCGTGATATTTTTCTGAATCTGTCTGTCAAAGCAGCATAAACTTAGTAAGATCTTACTGTCTAATGATGCATATTAACTAATCATGTTTATGTAACTGAACCAACCTTCAGTAAAGGCATTGGAGAATAACTGCAGCAACTACCATCATCTCCAGGGAACTCCAGGTGAATCTTTGAAGCTGTGTGTGTCCTGTCTTTTTATGACCCATTTTCTACAAGCAGTACCATGATGCTCATTAGTTTTTGTAGCAGAGCAATTTCTTGTTATTTACTTTCCTTCTCTGAGCATAGTTGGTAGCTGAAGTTGTCAAATGCCATTCAAGGTTGAGCAGAAGTGACTTTGCCTCAGTTTCCTGTTATGTTAAAGATGTAACCAATGTTTAAAGACTTGGGAAGTTTTGTTTCTTGAAAGTCTGGTTCCTGTAAATTCCTGCACTCATTTCCTTTCTGAGTGCTCTGTGTCAATTAAGCCCTGAAAACATAGTGGAGGCACATTATTTCCACATGGATCAGACCCATCTTTTGCAAGACTAGAAAGGATCTGATCTTGTCTTAAATTGTACTCCTGGTTCCTAGAAATACTCTTGCTAGGAGATAAGGAAAATGATGTAACCATGGATGTCCCCTGGGTATTCTGGATTGAATGAAATCCTCCTTGTCTACCATGAGAGTGGTCATAGAATAAAAATTACAGATGGGCTAATCATATCACAAACATTTACTGAGGTTTCAAGCTGAGACATCTGGGAGATCAACTATAGAGTAAAATGCTAAAAAGAAGAGGTGCATTCGTCCTGGCTTGGGATAGCTTTTACTCCAGAGTACACAGGGCTGCTTACTGAGGGGAAATGCCATCTTCACTTGGCCAGCAATAATTAATAGCAGGAATTCTTGGCCAGTCCACCCTTGGACTTGAAGGTGAGGTCATAAAGCTACTTACTGGGGGTGAGGAGGGGGTCTCTTGGGGAGCCTTGTCCCTGGAGAAGGGAAATCTCTGATGCTTGGGTGAGGCTGTACAGTGATACTCCCTGCTTGTCTTCATTAATGTTTAGATTTCTTGTGTGGAGAATAGAGCTGACTTTGAGTTTGCTCTATGTGCCATCTACAGGTACAGGGATGAGAGAGGCTTTTCTTCCTGCTGAAACCATCCTCATGCTTTGTGTTTAATGTAGACAGTGTGTTTAGAAATGTATTGTCTGTGGCAGACCTGACATCACAACCAAATACTTTAAAATAAAATGTTTAGGGGGAATCGTGTGTCAACTGCCTAGCGCTGAAATGTATGGAATGGAATTAAGCAAACCTTTTCTTAATTAAAAAAATGAAAATGGATTCTGAACTTTATCTAAGGGTCACTTTGGGATGATTTTCAGACAGAAAAAATCTTGGCTTTCTGGCAGGACAGCTGTGAGGGAGTGTTCTATTCATTAGAACACAATTTGTCCAAGAAAATACGTTCCAAGTCCTAATCAATTTAGATGAAAACTTGCTGGACAGGGTTCAAGCAGGCCAGTTATGGAGTCTTATAAAGCCAAACCCACATGTCTCAGTGGGCAAGAGGCAAGATAATCTTAGCTTACAATGGAATGTTTAAATTTATACATCTAAGACACTGACATAGGCACAAGGGTTGGTTCTTTTGTGTTGCTTTTTTTTAACCAGAAACATGTGAAGAATTAGGATTTTTAAAGAGAGGGAATATCCCTTTAAGATATAATCACTCATGGTGAATGGCCTGTGACCAGATCCATCCTTGCTTTAGCATCTACAGAAAGATTTTTGGAAAAGACCAGCTTCCAAAGCACTAGAAGTGGAGGTGTGCTTCCAAGTAAAGGTCCTTGGCATCACAGGCTCTTGCAGAGTTTTATAATTCCCAGCTGTATAAGGATTTTTTTTTAAATGAGCTGCTTCAGCAGTGGAAATGGAGCAGTTTGGAGAAGCTGTTGCACAGTAAGCCCCTGGGAATGTGACACCATGCACAGCATTGTTCCACTGTTAAATGTAGGCTCTTTATGATGACACGTCGCTACTGAGCACAGAAAAGCACAGCACAACACACTCCCAGCCCTCCTGGGGTTAATGGGAACTATTTTAGGGTTTGTCTTTCTGTCATTTAGTTAGTTTCTCCATTATTGCAGCTGGTAGATTTAAAATGATGTATTTTCAAATTCCCATAGGGATGAGATATATAACCTGAGAAGTCTTTAATCTGGAGAGTATTTCATTTCTTAATCTGAAATGGTTTTATCATTTGCAGAGTCTTAGCTAATCTGCACCACAAACAAGAATCAAGGGTGTCTTTGACAGTAATTCTTAATGCTTGCTAGAATGCCACAGCAACAAGTTGGTCTCTGAAGTGCCAGTTCACATTCACCTCTTTCTAGTGGATCCTCTGCTCTCCTGCATCCATCACTGGGAAATGACAAACACACAATTTCTCTTCTCTTCTCTCATGACTCTCTTCTGGCACTGGAAGGTCTTCACCGACTTCAGGGAAAAAAAGAAAAAAAATTCTTTCTAGCTGTAAATGGCCCTGTGTACGCCACAGGGCAGCCCCTCAGTCCCAAACTTGTTACTCACCAGCCTTCTCCTGTCCAGGGACGGAAGCCAGGAGCTGTCTTTTCTCATTATGACTCCTGTAATTTCAGGGGGCAGTGGAATACCCCTTCTGCCAGTCCTCCTCCTTTGTCCAACACCACCACCCTGCACCTGCATCCCCCCTCATGACTTGGAGAGGGATTTACCGACATGGCTGGGACTGGATGTGGAGGAGAAGGAGCTTACAGTATTGTTGAGCAACTTGTGGTTAAAGTCACAAACTCTGGAGACTTCTTGACTACTGTAAATGCCAACGTCCCACTGCCTCTTCCTTCCTTCATGCTCCACTCTGCCAAGTCAGCCACCTGAGCCTCTGCTTATAACTCTTGTTTTCCCTGGCTCTTCTCACTTATTTACTTAAAAATCTCTTTCCCTCCCCTCCCCTTCATTTGAATTTCTTGCAGGARGTCTTGTAAGGACACCTACTTTAATCAGAACTTCCTGTGAATTAATAGGCAGCTTTTTTTGAGTTTTACATGTTTTGAATAAAAATGTAATCATTTCTTCATTGCCCCTTCCCCAAACTCGGCTTTAAACAAACTCTTTTCTTACAGAAAGTTGTGTTTTAAAGGCCCAGTTCAAAAGGCAGGCTCTGTCCTGAAGAGGAGGAGGAGGAGGGGTGCTTTGGACGCAGCAGGACAGCAGGACAGCAGCAGGACAACCCTGTCACCCAAGGGAAAACAGCCGACATGCTGCTGAGGCTCGCTGCATATTTTCGTTTCAGAAAGCACTCCAGACTAAAACCACCTGTGAGTGAGTCTGGCTGGCTGATTTAGCAGGGCCTAGTGCAGTGTGTCCTGTCAAAAGCCACGCTTATTTTCACAAAGGTTAATGAATCAGGTTTTATGTGGCAGGGTGACAGCTCGCCAGGACAGGCTCATTAAAACTTTGTAAAACAAGCTGTAAGCGAGAGGTGCAATATTTCCTTATCCGAACTCAGAGAATAGACAGGCGTCCTATGGAAAAGTGAGTCATATTCTCTGTGGTACATTCTGTTCATTCTGTTAGAATAAACATGAGTGTTTGTTTGCTGAGTCCATCAGCATCCAGATCTAAACTTGATTAGGAGGACAAGCTCCCCGGCTGCTGCCGGGCTCGCGTGTGTGCTGCTCTYTGCTCACTTTGTTGTATAACAACACCAGTCATGTCAGGCTGCCATTCCAAAAGGAAATAACCGCACTTCCCTCATTTCTTTCAAATCCATCCCAAATTTCTATTAAAGACATCAAAGCAGTTACTCTAATACTTTCCATGCTTTCCAAATTACTCATCTTTTAAAGAAACTGCTGGAAAATAAGTCACAACCAAGGTTTCTTAATTCCAGGCTGCTAGATTTTTAAGAATCTCATGGAAACAAGTTGGAATCAGAAGCCACAAACCCACCGTCTCATAAAACCCTTCTCCATGTTTTATATATTTCTGTGCTACCATTTGTAGCTGGTTTTACAAGCTACATGCCCGAAGATAAAGCAGGTTGTTAGTCCAGCTCCATGACTGCAGAAGGTGAATTAGCTGGCCAAATGTGTTTATTGCTACTGCTGTTGGAAGATGACTTTTAAATAGGATGTTGCTTGGCTGCATCTAGAACTATTAGTGAAATAAGAGATTGTCTGCTGGAAATGAAGGGACTTCTGGGAAGGAAGTTTCTGTGCAACAGGAGTAGTACTTTGGAAATCTGACTCTTGTCCAGTTATAAGAGTGGGCAAGGTCTCCAAAATTTTAAATGCTCGCTGCACTTTTAAGAACTTTTCTAAGATGGGGCAGGAGGGATTGATTCTGACTTCAGTGGGAAGAGAGCTGGCAATTAGCCAGGAGTCAGAGATTTGTTGGGCTATAACTTGAAGCATTTCAGCTGTTTCCATAGAATCACTTGCTAACTACAATAATTTGTCTAATGCAGTGCTTCAGGAAGTGAGGTTACTGTCCTGCAAAATCTGAAAGGGAAGGCTGAGGACAATGAACAGCCCTGTCTGGCTCTGAAAGGTCGATATTCCCACCTTAAGGATGCTCATTTTGCTGACTTTTTTCCTTCCACCTTTATCTACATGTGGAAGGAGCAGTGGCACTGCTATTTCTGGCTCTCTCACGCAAGGGGACCATGCAATGAAAAGCTTTGGGTTAACAAGCAGCATTAGACCACAGGTAAAATGGCTACTCTTCAAACTGAACCTGCCATGGGGCACTCATGTAGGTAATAAAGACTCTTGCCTTTTTGCTCTGGCAAGTATTGGGTGATAATTTTTGGGATGTTTTCTGCCCTGATAATATCTGCTTCTAAAAAGTTCTCTTCAGGTTATCCAGTTACTGAAGTCCATTCATCCTTGTGAATGGACCTGCACCCGTATTGCAGGTGTTTTTAGCAGTCAAGGGAAACCCTTTATTGTCACTCCTGAGAGTCTCCTTGTGCTATTCTGTGTCGAGGCAGAGAAGTGCTTCAGGGCCATGTAAGATACTCTCAGCATGCACAAGTCCAACTCCAGATTCCCAGAAAGAATCCAGAAAGGTCTCCCATCCCACAGGGAAGCAGCAGCCAAAGGCTCTCCTCACCCACTGCAGTGTCCCAGCTTCCCTCCATGAGTCATGCGTCACAGGAGGACTTCTCTTGACCGTAAGTGGGATGTTTAATAAACCTGAGGTTTTTAATCTTTAGATGTTCACAAAAGCATAAAATACACAGTCCAGCATGAGCAGCTACATGCTGGGAGAAAAAATACATAGCATTGTACTTGAGCAGGGCCAGGATCTCTCTGTGGGTTCTCTGGCAGGAATGAATGGTTGAAATCGTATTTTTCTAGGTAAAATACGAGAAGTTTGTCCAGTAATAGAGCCTATTGAATGTAGAGCAGCCTGACTACTTGTAACACCCGATGTGTGTTCAAAACACCACATTTAAGAGAAGAGCGACTTAAAATCGTAGAATAGTTTAGGTTGCAAAGATCTCTGAGATCGTTGAGTTGAACTGACTTGATTTCTGCTTTTTATCCATATCACTAACTGTCTTCTTTCCATTATGGAAATGGTCATCCTGTGACCACATCGTTGAAGTGATTATTTTTAAAATTTTTTTTAACCTGCTGGTTATGGGTTTTAAATAATTTTTTTTAATATTTTGTGTGTGTGTTTAGACAGAAGCAGGGGATATTAGAAGCTGCTGGTCCCTGTCTTTGCTGTGCTGGCTCCTGGTGTGGTATGGATGCATAAAGCTGTTTGGTATGTGCTGCTGCTAGAAATACATGTGCAAGCACGAGGGGGTATCTGTGGATGCAGGAGCATCTCCCTGGGAACTCTGATGTTTGGTTTGCTGACAGTGTGGTTCCACTGGAGCAGCTTTTAGTTGCTTTCCACCTCAGTTTGTTTATCTGTAAAATGGAAATAGGGAACTTCCTAGAGAACTCAGAGCCATATTTTTAATTATTCATAGCTTTTGCATAGCCTTGAGGAGAATATGAGCTGTAAATCTCTGAAGCTGCATACCAACATTTCTGTGGTTTAGGCATCAGGGGAGCCCCTTTTCCAAAGACACTATTGTGTTCTCCTGGCTGTGTGTTTCATGGCAAGTCTGTGTTCAGCCTTTGGCAGGCAGACTGAACCCTGGGACCCCCTGACCCCTTTCTGTGAGCAGAGCCAGGTGTTTTCCTGCAGAGCCTGTCCTGCTGGGGGCTGCAGACTGGAGCTGGGAAGGTGCCTGTCATGTGTGCTGTGCTCCTGAGGTGCTGCAAGCGGCGTGTGGCAGACCTGGACTCCACAGTCTGTGGGGACACAGGGCAGTGGCCCCCTCCCAGCATCAGCCGGACCCTTTCCCAGCCACACTCTGCACCCAGGCCAAGGACTGCCAGGGCTGTGGGCACACACAGTGCATCCCAAACAGGATGGCAGGTCATTCAGGTTGCCCTGTGCTTGGTAAGTGGCCCCCATGCTTTGCCATCAGCTCCCTGGAGGCTGTGACATTTGAGCTTGCACTGGCTGCCCCAGCACAGGGAGGTCAAACAAATTGAATTCCTCTTCAAATTAGCTGTCTATGGCTTTGATCCCTGCCTACTGGAGACCTTGTGTGTTTTAGCTGGAAGAATGCTTGCCACGTTCCAGCCCCCTCCCGCAGCCATGGGAGCAGTGGTGCCCCTGGCAAACGTGTGTGCTCACAGAGCGGTGCTCAGCTGGAGAGGCATCACTGGAGCGTGGCCTCTGTTGAGAAGGATCCAGCCTTCCTGGGCCCCTCTCTTACAGACACTAATCCCTTGCTATTGTCTTTGCAAGTTCTAACAGAATAGTAAGCTGCAGTAAAGAGAGGGGATATGTTCAATTTCAGCAGCGAGATTATGATGTTCCAAATAAAGCTGTATTTATTAATAATTACCTCTCCGCCATGACTTTAAATTCAAACAGCCTGGACAGCCTCTGCTCTTTATTAATTTCCTTGGATCCTTGGCATGAAGCCCTCAATTCCTGTGATGTAATGGTAAAAAAAGTTGGCTCCTGACCGAGCTTCCACCCACAAGTTCTAAATTTGGAGCATGGCAAATTTCTGCAGATTCCAGAGACAGGCTATGCTCAAGACGTGCTGATGCCTTCAGTCCCATCCTATTGCACCAAACAACAAGGTTGTGTGCTTTTTATAACGGGGATCATAAATATGACTCAGATGCACATGTTGTCTATGTAAGCACTTGGGGTTGGCTATCACTTTATGGCACTGGGATGAAGCCAAGCCAAATAAAAATTGTTTTGAGTAAATATTACATTTCTAGAGCATGAATAACTTTTCTCTGCAGCCAGCATGTCACTAATGGGAATAAGGAAGAAGACGGGGTGCGGGGAAAGCAGTAACTAAATCATCCCTCTAAACACAGACAGTCTGCAGCAAGACCTGTTGTTTGGACTCGTCTGGGGTGTGATACCCCTGATAATTTGTAGCAGGTCTCAGCAAGGCCACGAGAGATGGAAATAAAAATAGCTGTATAGCTCAGCACCATCCTGTTGCGCAGCTCTCTTTTGGGTGGGATCTCCAGCAGTGGTATGTAAAGCAGGCAACCAAAAAACCGAGTGTCCTCCTCTCCCCTGCTCCCAAATGTGCAGAGGCTCAAGCATGTGAATTGCTCCATGGAGATCAGTGAGGCTGCTCACATGCTCAGTGCTAAGCATGTGCACATGTCTGTCCAGGATTGGGGCCAAAAGGAAGGATGAGTTTTTTCATCCTGCAGTTTTGGGATCCCAGGGGAAGTCTGCACTGCAGAACGAGGGAAGTACAAAATGAGCCCACATGCAGCTTTGCATACAGAAGAAAGCAGCTTGCTGGCAGCTCTGTAGGGCAGGGATGTGCCATCCCACCACCAGCACAGGGCTGGTTCATCTCAGCTGCTGGCTTTGCTCCAGCAACTCCAGCAAGCTGAGAAGTCTCAGCATGCCCTGAAGTCCTAATTACTCCTGCCCTTGAGCAGTACTCAGGGAGCAGCTTATGAAGTGTCTCATCTACCTGAAATGCAAAGGGATTAAAGAAAAAAAAAAAAAAAAACTTTCTGCAAGAAGTTTTCAGGAAACATTCCTTGATAAAAGGAATCTTGAAGTCCCTCAGAGAGAAGTAACAAGTGAGAGTCTAGCCTTGAAACTCATTAGTGCCTTTCCCATTTTCCTGATGGGCATGTGCATTCATTCCTGTTGCACCTGTGAGCTTTTACATATCAGTTAAGTGCTTTCCTGAGCTTTGCTATCTTCTCCTTTTTTATCGGTTTCTTTCAGATAGCAGGCAGAAAACCTGGCTTTAAAAGAGGAGCTCAGACAGGAAGCAGCAATGTTCCAGAAGGATTTCTAAGGCAACAGGAGAGCAACTGGCTTCTTGCAGTGTGAATTTCAGAGATCCCTAAAACCCTTGGCTGCACAGTTGGAACAGGTGAGTGGGGAGGCATTGAGAGCCCTCGATATTCCCATGACCCAGCCATCCCTATCAGAAGCATTTGAAGAGTTTCTCTATGCAGGGGGCTGGACTGGGGCTTGCAGATAAAATGTTTGAAGGGCTGTGAGCACTGCAATAACACGGCAAGGCTTGACATCAGCAGACCTGTACCTCCAGGGATTAGTTCTGAGAAATCAGTGCTGGTTTGCCCAGCTAAGGCAGTTTTGACTGTTTGAGGGATCTGGGTGATAAGTCCTTTTTCCATGCCTTGCAAGCTGCCAGTGGTCATTTTGTGCCAGAAGAGCAGCCCAAACAGTGTACATGGGGCTGGCTCCCTCCCTTTTGTAATGCATTTTACAATTTGGAGAAACTTTCGTAACACAAGAAAGTGTTTTTACATATTAGAGCCTCTAAATTGTTAGAACAGTTGGAAAATTATAATTGCCTTTAAAAGTAAAAAAAAAAATAACCCTGCAAAACATTTTGAATTGTAGAATTAACAAAACTGAGAGCTGAAGTTTAGTTTCCTGGACCAAAAATTTATTCAGGGAGTCCTGTTGTACTTGTGACTTTAAAACAAATACTTGAACCTTCAGCAAGAGATCTGCACATACTCCCAGACTTGTGGCTCTGAGTTGCAGAGCTTAAGCTCTGAAAACTCTCCAGAGATGCATTGTTGAAGTTGGTCACATTTAGATTTACCCCAGGATGTTTTCAGGGCTTCACGTGCACAAGGGATGGGGAAACCTACCTGGGATTGATTCACCAGCTTGAACCAGAGATGACAAACAAGGGCTTGGCTGGAGTGCTGGCCTAATTTCCATTAGCAGCTTTGGGAGTAGTAGCTATGTGGTGATTTAACTACAGTTAATTAGATGGCTAAATGCTGATTCAATTTGTGGTTGTTACCCAAGAGCTCCAAGGAGGTTTTCTGACTGCCAGGGATGAGGAATAAAGGTGGAGGAGATGGGGGTGATGCTTCGAGGGGCTGGCAGGGGCCAGTGCCAGGAGGCTCTGGTCATGCCCTGGTGTTAAGTGGCCCTTCCAAGGCCTCACTCAGCAATCTCTGATTTGCACCTTTTGGACACAGGTTCAGGGTATCATTTCAAGAGCCCTCTTTTTAAGGATAGTGTACTATTTTGCAGATGTCTGGGTGCTTTTCTGGTGGGTAAACATGACCCATCTTTCATCAATGCCCAGCTGAGGCAGAAGAAGGTTAAGGGACCTGATGAAGGTGATAGCAAGTCAAATTGTTTGGAATTTTGTAGCTCTGAAATATCATCTTTCTAAAACAGGAAACCCTCTCAGGAATTGGTTGGTTTTCATTAAAACAACAGTTCAAAACTGTCGATCTTGATCCRTCAGGAAAAAGAGGAATGTAGAAAATGTGAGAGTTAGCTTAGCCTCCCTTAAACTAAACCACCAGGTTCATGTTCCTATGGAGAAACAAATACCCTGCAGGCATCGTAGTGTCTTTGATTTATTTTTGGAAGCCGAAAACTCCCCTTCTTGGTGTCTGAGCTAAGAAAAAAACAAAGATTTTGTGAGCCAACAAAAAGTATCTGGAGGGGAAAACCTCCAGTCCCACTTCTCAAGGGCTTTTGACACGAGCAGTTGAGCTAAGGTAATCCACCTTAACCTCCCCTACATTTTAAAATTGGGTTAAAGTTCCTTATTGAGTGATAAGGTTACCCAACAGAGTAATGACTCTCGAATTGGTGTGTCAGGCCTCGGCAGCAGCGGGTGCAGACCCTGGTTTCAGTCACCTGAACTGATCGGGGTGAGCTATGTGCCTGCAGGAGGGAGCACGGGCATCGCGGCTGCCCAGCCTTGGGTAAAGCTCGCGAACTCTGATCCCTGGCTGTGCTGACAGCCTTGGTCACCACCCGCCCGCTCCTCTTCCTCCTTCCCTTTGCAGGTTCCCAGAGCCCCACGCCGAGGTTTTGGCTGCTGTTCGGTGTGGTTTGCCCTGCAGCAGCAGCAGTGTGGTGCTGCACGTACACGAGTGACACGGCTCCGAGCGTGGGACCAGCTTCACGGTCAAACAAACCCCCGCGCGGTGCCGCATCCCTGGCCCTGCCTTCCCGGGCCGGCCCCGCAGATGTGATTCATTAGGAGCCTGCCGAGCAGGGCCGTGCTCCCCGGACTCTCCGGGGCCGTGCGGCGGTGTCCGGCTGCCATCTGCTGTCCGGCGCCCGGGGGGGCCCCGCGCAGCCCCCGCCACCGCGGCCGGCGACAGCGCGGCCTGAGTTGCATCCCCTGGGCTGCGGCCAAGCCGTGAGCAACTCCTGCCCGGATTCTGCAGGGCCCCCCGCCACGGTATCTCCCGCATTCCTGCGGCAGAGCTGGTATTTTATCATTGTTCTCCCTGTCTCGGGGGGAGCGGCTGCCGCTGCCTGCCGGGGCAGGAGCTGGCGGAGCCCTGGGCTGCGGGTCCCACGGCTCGCCGGGGGCTTTGGAAAAATCGTGTCAGTCCTCTCATCCTGCCTCGGCACGTAGCGACTTGGGGCTCATCGGGAGGGGCGAGATGAAAATGAGACAAGAATGGGAAACTGGAAGAGCAGCGAGTGGTTTGTGCAGCGCTGCTCTCCTGGAGGTGGTGTGGGCTCAGCACTCGCTTCCCCGGAACCAGCACAGACTGCCCCGGGCTCAGCACTCACCCGGGAGCTTTCTGCTGGAATAGCTGCACAAGCCTGCAGTACACAGCTCACACCTCAGATCCGCTGGCAGCCCCACAGTGGCAGGGACTGGTCAGAATGGAATGGSGGGGGGGGGGGGAGGCAGAAGCAGAGCAGCCTCCGAAGCTGTGCAGGACTGGTCCCTGCTCTGCACCCACAGCACAGCTGCTGGGGAGCAGCCTGGCCCAGCACAGGTGTTCAGCACCCTGGGGGTGTTTTCTTGTCCCTTTTCCCTCTGATAGGCTGGTCCTTGTATCATTCCCCATGCCTGCACTGTTCCTTGAAGTATGATTTCAAGGAATATAGGCTCTGGATTCTCACCGGCTGGCGGAAGGTTTTGCTGGCTGGAGGTGGACTGAGAGCAGCTGTAGGCTTGGTTCTTGCCATCTGTAACGGTGACAGTGAGGAGAGTGTGCTGGAGCATGGGCACATGAGTTTCTTTTGCCAGAGGGGCCACGTGCAGTAATTCTGGGAGAGCAGGCTTGGGGTGTTGGTTGTTTTGGGCCAGCCATCTCCCCAGGAAGTTCCATGGGCCAGTAGAGACCCTCTTGGACATTGGTGCAGCCTTCACAGGCAGGTAATAATAGCCATGCTAAAGCAAACCAGCAAACACAGAAGGTGCCACCTCCATTCCCATAGGGGATCACTCTCCTGTTGGTGGGGACCCTGCCCCCATCATTTCCCACCTCCTGTCTGGGAAAAAGCAGTCCCTGGCCACACAATTTTCTGATAGGGGAGAGAGCCTGGCTGGAAAATGGGGCATGTTCCTCCCTCACAGAGATGTGGTTGGTGACTTCATGGCTTGGAGAGAGTAAAATGGCCCAAAACATCATTGATAAAAGAAATAGTTCAGAAAACACCACCTCGCACTGTTCCAAATGCAAAAATTCAGTCCCAATGTGAGAGGAACTTTCTGAAAATATCTAAGCAAAGTCTGAACATAAATAAGCTTTTTAAGTTGTTTGGGTTTTTGTCTTGTTTCATCAGGACTGAGGAGCCAGCACCCCAGAGGACCTGCACTTCCCCAGCACTTGCACCCTGTGTCAGGGCTGAGCTACACAAGACTCTTCTGGGTGGAAAGAGAAATCCCCATGCTTTGGTAGGCACTGAAACAGCTAATTTGTGTCAACACCAAGTCCAGGCTGCTTTTGAAACTGTCTCTTGTCTATGCATGGGTTTTTAATCCCAGCTGAGATACCAATGTGTTCACTGCTGTGTGCTCAGAAAAAAAAGATGACAACACGAGCATCATCAGGTGAGTGCATGAAGGCATGGTTAGGCCCAGGTCCTGTAACAGCTGTTTGTGTGCTCCAGCCATGGAAAGTAGCTTATTAATTAATAATTACCAATTAATTGGCTCTATTAATTAGCAATTAAAGTAAGAACAGTGGGTAAAGCTGGTGCTAGATCAAGCTCCTTTGATAGGCAGAGGAGTGATGTGAGCAATGAGCACACTGAGTGGGATAGAAAGGTTATATTTTTGTGGTTTTATTTATGAAGGAATTTAAAGTAATGGTTGATGGAGAAAATTGAGTGTAGTTGTTCTGGAGATTGTGATTTCTTTTTTGTTTTTATCAACATTCTGCCCAGTCTGCCATGGGCTTTCCTCTGACCCTGCTGCTCATATCCTTTTACATTTCCTCCATTAGGCAGGCTAAAATAGGAGAAAAAAGGTGGGCGAAGGGCCCCTGTCAGGTGGTTCTTCTGGGGTTGTGCATACAGGAGTTAAAACCTGCCTCATTACATCTCCCTCTCAAGGCTTTTCAGGGTGTTTCTAATTTAACTGTTATCCTACTGTTCCACGTTTAATTTCTCTTGGAGGTGAGATGCAGCTACATTTGCCAAATACTGTTTCATTTATGTGTTAAAATAACCACTGCACCTTCTTTTTTCTGAAGGATGGGTACTTTTGACACTCAGGAAGCCAGTCCATAACATAGTGCTTTTTTGCACTTCTGGTTGCTGGCTTGCTGAAGTTCCCAGTCAGAGTAAATGTGTGGAAGCCACAATAGTTTCTAAATTCAGCAAGTGTCACAAAGTTTCTGTTTGCATTTTATTTTGGCCCTCACGGCCACATTAGTACTAAACCACCGGCTGATACCCTCTCCTCACACATGCCCACTCTGTTTGCAGGTTGAAGGGATAAGTTCAAGTCCTGCCCCAAAGAGGAGAGTACGTGATGCTGGGCAGTCCTTCACCCAGCCCCGATCTTGCAGCCTCAGGGCATGTACAGGAGGCACCTGGGAAAACGCTGTTCGCAGGGAAGTAACCTTCCTTACACATCTTTCCTTGCTCTGCTTTCCTGCCCTTAGCAAAGCCACATGGCAGTGCAGGCTGCGCGTGTGGATGTGAGATTATTGGATGCTGGATCTCACTGTACATTGTGCTTCTGCAGGACAGTGGGCTTTGTTTGGAAAATATGTCTGAATTAGCTCCAAGGCCAGTTATAACCAAAAAAATCCCTTTTTTCCTAGGCTGACAGGATGTCTGTGGGCATCCCGAGCTAACAGAGGAAGCAACCAGGCTCATGGAGACAGGGACAGAGCTGCTGTGGCAATGGCACGGAGGTGGTGATGGTGCGGCAGCCGCAGAGCCGGAGCACAGTGCTTTTACCTGGCAAACGCTGCTGCGGGAAAAGCAGTGGGAGAGGGGCTGTCCCAGGACATCTGCACAGGCCGGGACACCGAAGGAACGCAGTCAGGAGACGCAGGGTCAGGCCACCACGAGGTGGCAGCCGGAGCCCAGTGATGAGACAACCCTGGGTCCTGGCTCAGCATGTTCTGGCCCCGCGGTCCTGAACTCCAGTGGGCAGCCCATGGCGGGGTGCAGGGGGTGCCACAGTGATCCCAAAAGATTTAAGAAAAAAAAAAAAAAGACACAATTATCAAGTAACCAGTTTGGTACTGASAGAGGTAGAAAGCCCCTAAAAATTTTTAAGTGTTGAAGGAGTTTGTCATTCTCTGAGAGGGCAAGTGTACAGCACCCCTTCCTTTGGGAACAAATAATGACCTCTTTTCCCAAARCAGCTAAATTACCTCATGGATATCCCCTTTCCTGGCCCTGCACTGGTTTGTTCAAAAATTGTTTGAAAAAAAAACTGCTTGACATAATTGAGATAAAAATCAGAGCAGTTATTTTCCACTGTTACTGAGATGGATGGCGCAGCTCCTGTTCCAGGTGTCCTGCATGACTGAGCCATAGGATCATAGCGTGGCTTGGGTTGGAAGGGACCTTAATGAGCATCTGCTTCCAACCCCCCTGCCATTAACAGGGACAAACAGGTGCTTCTTTGGGGGTTGGGGTACCCCCCGGGTACATATTCTATCCTAAGACACTGTTTCTTTCGCCCACAGAGGCTTTGCTTTTGTCTGTTCATGCAGGACAGTGCAGCAGAAGTAACAAGACATGCTGGAAACTAGCCTGTTACAGTTCAGGAATGTGTGATCCAGTGTCCACGGCTCACACACCAGCTCCATAAAATGATCATAGAGGAAAAAAAAAAAAAAGGAAAAAAAAGGCCACACTGAAAAAAAACCCATCTTTTTATACAGGGGAAAACATGGACTGTTCCAGCAGCAGCAGGTAAAAGAAACCTGAATCTGGCAGACAAAATAAACGGGCTGTGCCCGCCAGTGCATYTCCCACCATCTCCCAAGGGTTCAGGAATGGCAGCCACTGCTTTCCCCTGGCCTCTGTGTATGCTCAGGATGTATAGGGCTCCTTGGGCAGAAGAGAGCCATCCCCAATCCCCCAGCTCATTGGCATATCCTCACCATGTGCAGGCTCATTGGTTTGAGGGAATAGGAGAACTGTGAGCCTTGTCCCACAGGAAATGATGGCACAGTGGGAKGCAGCTTTCCATCCTCTCTGTTCCATGACCATTGCGGACTCACAGCTCTGTGCTCCCTTTGGATGCTGTTTAGTGTTGCTCTAAGGGCTCATTCCAAATGCTATTTCTGCTCAGCATGCAAATCGTTTCATTTTTTAACCAGCCACTCCCCCCAGCTTTACTGAGCAAAGCTTTCTAAATTTGTCAAGAGCGAGCAGGGACAACAAAGCGAAAAGGAACCTTGTCTCATTTCCTCTTAGCCAGTGAGTAAGAGTTGACTCCAGACAGAGTTGACACGTGGGGGGCTGCTGTGCCAGGTGTCCCCATAGCTCCCTGCTGAGCCTGCCCAGCCCTGGTCCTGGGCTGCATCAAGGTGTACTGAATATGAACATCTAAGAGCAGGAGTGCTGCTAAACCAAATCAGTTTGTGTTACTGTGTGACCACTGCCTTTATTTTTGCTTCCAACATCCCACTAATCTGACTATTAAACAATTTCCACACAACAGTTACTGGATTTTAAACCCCAGTAACCCAAGAAAAACCCAGGCAAAAAGACATCAATTAATTCCAAAACATAAATGACTTTATATTACTTTACTAAACAGCCACTTCTAAAGAACAATAAAAAATATTAATACATGCATCAATTGATGTTCTTAAAAATCCATTGTCCAAAATAAAGAGTGTTAGAAAAATTAAACAAGTTTAGCCCCAATACATCTTCTGCTCTCCACATAAAATGTTTGGTAGTTTAAAAACTGTTTCAGCTCCTTTAGCAAAGTTTAAACTTGAATACATTTGTAATTCTACTACAGGTGGTCGGGTTTTTTCTTCACATTGCTTCTGTAAACGTCATCAATTTAAAAAATTGTTACCAAGCTTAAGGAACTATTGTTTTCCTGTACACTGATTATAAATAGGAAGATCCTGGTTTTTCCTGCCATTCTAATCTGCACTCCATTTACTGATACATTAAACATTTCTATTAGTATAAAAATATAACCAGAGAATAAATGTCTGAGAAGGTACAGTATTTGAGTCTTAGTTAATAGGTAAATAAAATGCTATTGACTTCCAAATCCAGACACCACTTCTGTACAGCTTCTGCACTTCCAAGTATCACAGTGCTGCACACTGCTTATGATCCTGAAAAAATTATTTACTAAAAATAATTTAACATGTAGCTGAACTAACAAGCAGTTGAGGGCTGGAGGGCCCAGGGTACAGTCAAAGCTGCTCACAAGCCACACCAGTGGGCACCTGCTCCTCAAGGGGGCGGTTCTTAAAATGTCTGTACAAGTTGGCAGGAATCCTGTTTTACTGAGCAATGCCTGGTGTGGGAGATCTGCAAAGCAAAGTCACAGGGCTGTTCCTTTTCGCTACAAAAACAGAAATAACTAGCTTTGTCCCAGGTGAGAGTGGTGAGGCAGAGCAGCAGGCTCCTTGGGAAGCCTTGGTACTAGAAAAACTGAAGTTACTTTAGTGACAAGAATTTATTTTTTTTTTTTAGAGCATTATCACTACACATTTATCATTTAAAAAAAATATCTTTCTTTAAATCCAGCCTCCAATTAAAAGTATGACAAAAGTGCTACATCTGAATATGGTGAGATGTTACAGATTTCTTGCACAAACACAGCTTGGACAGAGGACATTTGCCCTGTATGAGCTACCACCTAACATTCACCTGCCTCAGAAATATGTGAGCCAAAATTGCATCTTTTAAACTATGAAGAGAGTGCTCACGGCTTTATCTAGTGCTTCTCAAGTATGAGACTGCACAAAAACCGGTCTTCCACTGTCACTCTTTCCAAATGTCTTACAGCAGCATTTTCTACATGCCTATCTCCAGTTCTTTTGTTTGGATTCCTGCAGAGGAAAACAGGACACCAAATCTAGGCAGGCAGCAGGTAGCCAGTGATGCTAGTCCCCTCTTGCTAAGCGAATGTGTCTGWGCAGTAAGCATCGGGTAGAGAGCAACAGAGCTAAAGTAAAAGCAGGCTCAGTGGAAGGAAAGATAATTATCCATCTCAGAGTTGGACACAACTTTAAGGACTGATTTATCTTGGGTTGAAAGTGTAGTAACTGAACCAGTGAACAACTGCTTCCCTCGCTTTTTGGCATGAAAGCAATGCTGTCCAATTGGTTAGCTGCTGTCAGACTATTACAGACTAGTAGAAAAACAACTGTCACAAGCTACATTTCAACCCTGATCTTCACCTGCTAAGTCTTGGAAATGTGAGGGAAAACAGACAAAATGTCCTATCAGACACCACACACTTTAATGGCTGAGCTCTGAGCAGATACTCCAGCGTGGTAAACGGCACTTCGTGAGGAGAAAGGCCCAACCTGCTGAGCAAACTAAACTTTGTAAGCGAGAGGCTGCTCTGTGCAAAGCAGAACGAGGGGAGGTGGGCTCCTGTTCAGGGCCACGTGTCAGCTGCCACCATCACTCGGAAGTGGCTTTTTTCCCTTTCCAGCTCCTTTGTCTTTCCTCCAGCTCAGCTTCAGTGAAGGCAGCTGGGCCCCAGTTTGTGATTAAGTGAGGATTCTTGGAGCCTGGAAGACAGAGAGCAATATTGGAGATAGGTGTTTCTGACAGGAACATCACACACTCATAATGCAATGTTAAGGATGATCCTTGCTTTGTTTTAAACATTAAAGAAGCAAACAGTGATAGAAGATCATTACAGCAGGGGCAGGAGAGGTAAAGACAAAGTTACCACCAGCAGATGTCACAAAGGGTGATATCTACAGGCTGCTGTGAAATCAGTGAGCTACAAGAAAAGGCAGGACATGAGACAGAATTAATACATATTTTGTAACTTCTGTTGATAACTCACCTGGCTCTATTAGTCGAATCAATCCCTCATGATGAGCCACTTTATCTTTCCAACTCTTGGTGTTATTAGCTGCCGTTTCCAACTTCTTCTTAACCTCCTGAAAGAAGACACAACCTCTTGAAAACAAGAACTGTAGCCTGTTTTATATAACGAGATAAAACATCCTTTAAATAAAAAACCAGAACCATTCTAATTCAGCCAGCCCTCTGTTTAGTGCGGAACCATCCTAAGTAATTTAGTCACCATCACCACCCCTCCCTCCCCCTCCAAAAAAAAAAGTTGTTGAACCAGAATCCCAAAATAACAAGGTTGTACAAGATTTTGTAGCTGTGTAATGAGGTTAGTCTTCATTCTTCAGTCTAACTTGTCATTTAGGCAATTCCAAATGGAAGGCTAGAATGTTTTAATTATTTCTCAAATAATTGTTTAGTGGGTTCTTTTTTGGTTATTTTATGTATCTGTATCTGGAGTAGTAAATGATGCTTTGCATACAAAAAGTTTGAGATGTCAGCTAAAAACAAAATGAGTCAAGTACTAGCCAGACRCAATCCAGTGATGGTGTGAGATGTAACACCACCATGAGAAGTTGTAAAGTGGCCACAACTACCCCATCTGGGCCCTTGCCCGCAGTGACTGCAGCATTTGTGCTCTATAGCAGGCGAGACAGCTCCCTGGTGTGTCCTTCAAAGAGCTCACCCCATAAACACCCTTCCCTGTTAAACACAAACTCAGCCAGCCTTTCTTTCCTGACCTAAATAAATGCAGGATCAACACTTCTCTAGCCCTGGAAAGTGTGCAGCACTTCAGCCTCTGTATTTGTTGGATTCTGGCTCTTATTTCTTCCATGAACAGTTACTGACCTTCCCTAAAAACACTCAATGGAGCAACGAGCAGGCCTGGCATTTGGGACATGAGGCACTGCTACACATTGAGAATCTGAGCTAATTCCTACCTATCCTTAACTTCCATTCTGTGCTTAAATACATTTTTGAGGAGAGGTCCCTACCGTAAACACGTTTTTCATTTGTAAAAGACAATGCTGTGCCGTGAAATCATCAAAACACTGCAAGAATAACTAACTCAGAAGCAAGAGGCACTCAGTTACGGCAGCAGTGGGACTGCACATGAAGTGAGTCTGCAGTAGAAGGCAAATGTACACAGGGTATTTCAGGACATGACTGAGCTGGCCTGCATGCAAATTGAGACAAAAATAAATACAAGAGATTCAGAAGTGTGTCTGAAACAGATCCTCTTCAAATGTATCTACTGATTACTGAGCTACTGAAACCAATTAAAAACTAGGGAAAAAAAAACCCAACCCAACTATCCTACCTCTTGTGCCGTAACAATCCTTAAAGAAGCACAAAATTCAACAACTTCAAAGTCAGTCAATCTATGGATAAAGGTGAGAGGCTGATGACCAGAGCAGCTCACCTTGTACTGCTCGAGGGCCTCCTTCCTTTCCAATTCAAGCTGTTTCAGTTGCTGCATAGCCACTTGAAGAGCCTGTTCCTTCATCATTCTCTGGTTTTCCAGCTCTTGCTTCTCTGCTTCTGTCATCTCAATGGTCTGTTGCTGCTGCAAATGCCATTTTTCCAGTTCAGCTCTCTTTGCTGACTCCTCTTCCAACAATCTGCAATGGGGATTGTGATGTTAACTGCACTCAAGATAGCTGAATCCATGTAGCAAAGCCAAATTTTTTGTTGTTTTTTAAAGGCAAAGAAAGTACTGTTAAAAAAATAAAAGCTTGGGAAGCAGCGAAAAAGTTATTGTTAGTTGGTTTGCCTTCAATGTCATGCCAGCAGTGCAAGCAGTCTGACTGCTACAAAGGGCTATTCAGAAAATGTAATCTATAATGCAAATACACAACACAGAACCACAGAAGAAAAGAGGCATGCAAAAGTTATCTTCATTATCTTAAAACTGAATATATGAAGAAAAAAACTACACTAAACACAGCCCATGTGAGCAAGAGGAAACTTAGCCCTTTATCATTAGTTTAAACCTGCAATAAAATACAGCAGAAAGTAATTTTTACAGTTACTGCTTTATAAAATAAACTATTGAAAAGCCTGTAGAGTGTTCTTAGTTTTTCCTTTGCTGACATGCATGACACCTGATGGAAAAGTAAGTGCACCTGGTTTTCCAAAATTACAGACCACGCCCTCTGCCAAGGACTAATCAGACATACTTGCTTCAGCCTTCATATCTTAAGGAAAAATCAAATCTGTCCAGTGTTTGGACTTGAAGGTAGAGCCCCATTCCAGCAGTGTGTCCAAGAGGCAAACAACACTAGTAGCATGGCACAGGCACTCACTGTTGGAACTGAAACCCTTTTCTACCTGGTCAAAGCCATACCTGGCCTGAAGTTTCCTCACAGTCTCTTCATCTTGACGTGCCTGTTTCTCATCCTCCAGTGCTTCCTGTAGCTGTGTATACATTTCCTCCAGTTCACGTACTCTTTGTAAATACTGCTCCAGTTCAGATGATTTCTGAGCAACCTGCTCTTCCATTTTTTGTCTTACCTAGCAGCATAAATTTGGAACACGTGAGCTACCATTCAACTCACATTTTCCAATTTTTAAAGGAATTGCCAGGTTTCCCTCAGATTATGGTTTCTAAGACAAACCTTTTCCTGTTGTCTGCAGAGCAGAACTGACAAAACTGAGGCTAGATCCGCAGATGTGGAACTAAGAGCACTTAAAAAAAATAAATACTACTACAGGCTACTTACATTGCCCTACTTCCTGCAGCACGGAACTTTTACAGGGGTTCAAACCTCATTTCAGTCAGCTTGATCTTGGTTGTTTAGTTTACAGATACACAACTGAAGGAAGACAAAGGTTGTACGCGGCCAGACACGAAGGTCAGGCTGATTCAATGTCACTGTTTTCACTCCCCCCTTGGCAGCAGCTTATCTCACACGCTTAGTATCTGGATGATGGCACACGATGGATAAAGAGTTCGAAAACAGCTAAGGAGGTTGGTATGTCCTGCCCCACTGGTTTGCTGCCTGTTCCCCTCAGCTGACCCAAATCCCAGTGACCCAGAAAGGGATTTTATTCAGGAATTCATGCTCAGCCTATAAAGCAGCACTGTGTGCATTAATGTTCTGAGATGTCCCATCACATTCACTTTATTTTTTCTACTGCTTTTTCCCAGCTAGCAGAGCAATCTGATAAAGCCCTTGAAAACTGAAAACCAGCTCTTTGGGGAATCCTTAGTGTAGCTGAACAGTAACATTAATTGTAAAGCAACAATATTTCTTTATTGTTTGTATATAGTTGTAAAAGAACACACAGCATAAAAAAGCAGTTCTAGGAACACATAAAATGCATTTTGATTTTGCCCAAATTATTTCGCTTATTCATCCAGGAAGTACTAGCCTCAGGTTTTCTGTCTCTGAAAACTGCAAGGAGAAATTCAGTGTGCATTTATCCTTCAAATAGCCAATTTTTCCCCAATTTTCCAATATTATTTAAATTTTGAATGCTGTACAGATGGTAGCTGAGCTGTTCCAGTATTTGAATTCACCTGTAAAAATACTTTATTCCTACATCTTAATGCTATGCAGGTTGCATTCTCCAGCCTCCTGCAAAATCCAGGGAAGCCTTTCAGTGACTGCCTGTGAGGGAAGCCCTTGCTGAACACATACGTGTAATATGTGTAATATGTAATACTACAGATATGTGTAATAGTAGCAAAAACCCTCCTGCACTACCCACCATTTTTTCTCTCTCCAGCTCCAAACTGAAGCGATCTTGTAATTCAGCTTGAGTCTGAAGTCTTTTCTTCTCCTCCTCAGCAGCACGGGCAGCTGCTGCTTCCAGTTGCTGGAAGAAAAGGGTGKGGGGCAGGGGGGAAGAAGGAAAAACACAGTTAGTCAAAACTAAATAATTTTGAGGGAATGGAACTTTATTTCATGCTTTTTGGTTTTTAACAAAAATCAAAGAAGCCTTCAAAAGCATTAAGGCACCATTCTGAGTTTTTTAAACATTTGAGGCTATTCTCAGTCTGTAAATATAATTTTCCGTATTGATTGTTTGCAAGAAAATTTCAAATTTACCAATGAAAAGGCAATTATCTTCAAGTTTCCTCTGAGTTCTGCTTTGCACAAGTGATAGAAATCACTGTATTTCCTTCTCTGCCTCATATGGTATAGAAAACTATTACAGAAAACCACATTTTAAGGACTGCATAGGAGTTCCAATAGTGAAAACATGCCAGCATGCATAGAGTTCCTGCAGAAACGAGAAGCACCAAATTGCCATGGAAAAGCAGAAGTGCCACAAACTTTGGCTAGAATAAGTGATTATGCTGCTGTGAATCATCCTTCTAACATCCCCTAAACTGCCAAGTAAATAAAATCCTGGTTGATAATCATCACTTGAAATTAGGGGGAAAATTAGCCTAGTCAGAGCTAAAGAGCTGCTGGTACCTCTCCACTTTCTTCTATCTTATTTTACTTTTCTTGCATCTTGATTTCACAAATACAGTTGTTACAGTTTTTCCTACATCTGGATTTCACTCCATGTAAAGTTAGAAATCTTCAAATACCAGCCTAAACTTTACCAACACTGAAAACAAAACCATTCTTACACAGAATTTTCCTAAGAAACTTATCTGATGCTTCTTTTTTTAATATGCTGGGCTGTAGAAATTGTTTCCACTGACCTTTAATAAGAGCAGGGCACAAAAATGACATGGACTTGTTGGAGCAAGCCTAGAAAGGTAACACTGGGACAGGTTGCCCAGAGAAGCTGTGGATGCCCCATCCCTGAAAGTGTTCAAGGCCAGGCTGGATGGGGCTCTGAACAACCTGGGATAGTGGAAGGTGTCTCTGCCCACAGCAGGGGGACTGGAACTGGATGATCTTTAAGGTCCCTTCCAAACCAAACCTTTCTATGATTCTGTCATGCTTTTGAACGTACCACATTTAAAACATCCTCCCTCATACAATCCAGGTAAACTAATGAGATGCCTCAATGATTAAAATTGCCAAGGTAAAACTTTCACTGTTGATGTGCTTGTAGTATCACTCTGGTCTGAAATAGATGGGAAGAAGTGAAGGAGAAGGCTCAAGGTTCTGGTTTTATGTTGCAGAACATAGCACAGAACTGCTGTCCTTCACAAGGCTTAAATGATGCCAGTGTTTTAGAAGCAGAATTCCTCCTCTGCCGGACATTTAAAAGCATGTAACTTTAGTCAAATCCAAGATGCCTATGCTAGTGAAATCTCTAGATTTCCTTCCTTGCTTTGAAATTAGGCAAGCATTGCCAATACTGAGCTCAGAGGGCAAATGTGCACATTCACATACAAGGGCAAGTGCCAGGCCACTGCCAGAGAGCTCAAGAAGAAAATGCTGTTTGCCCACTCTATTTCAGCAACTTCCTGCTTAATCCACAAACAGCTGCTCCTGGCACGTAAGGTTACTGGGAACTGTGCACTGCACGGGAAAGCTACAAGTGTTGGAGGGGAGAATCAACAGGAACACACCATTCCAGCAGGTGTTAAGAGAGCACAGAGTTCCAAAGCCCATGCAAGACCCCAAATGGAAACAGAAAGGGTGCACATTTCTTGTGCATGCTCTCACATAAAGAAAAACTTATCTGTCTGTTCACTGCGCACATCTCAAAATTGCATTAAAAACATGAAAAAAGTCTATTTTAGACAAAAATTCTTTTGAAATACTCTACTGCAGGAGCTGTGAGAATACAAGCCAGTCCCAGAGTGCACTTTGGCAGATGCTGCATAAATGGTGGCTCACTGCCATCAGGAGGAAATCAACCTCTTACCTTTCCAGAACAATCCAGTTTCCTGAAGCATTTACAAAGCCTTTTCCTTGAAGAACATTTTTCTAACTAATCAAACACTTTCAGTTCTTCCAACAACGAAATTCCCCCCAGTTCCACTTAGGCGAAGTGCAGTAGTTTATGTCAGAGCCTAAGCTGCTTTCCTTGAGAAGTCATTYTAATCCAGCCCACATCGAAAGATGCTTCTGGCCACAACTCTCTTTAAGCTTACCCACTGGGATTTTTATAAAACTCCCTGGAGCCTGTCAACTTCCTGCTGCTCTTTTGGGGTTGCTCCTATGTTGTCTTGCCTCCTAACTTTTTTTCTACAAAGTAAGCATCATAGAAATCCAGCATAATGAGTTCTGTTAACAGGTATTATTATAACTACCCCTAGCAGACAACACAGACTATCCTTTACTGTCTATTTTACATTCTGACTCTTTAACACATGGTAGACTACAATGCCAAAATTAAAATAAAAAATGGTTCTCCACTGTCAGACTCCCTTTAAGGCAAACAGAATAACACCTATAACAGGACTGTCAGTGCAAGTTAATAAAATTAAGACAAATTTCTCCTTGCCACAAATTGTGGCAAATGTGTGACAAATAATTGTGTCTCCTTGTGACAATGACAAGACTTTTAAAAAGGTCTATTTTGCATGGTTTTACTTGCCACAAAACCTCTGAAGTGCTCTCACAACATTTACAGCTGCAAAGATCACTGAAGTTTTTTTTATTGGCTAAAATTAGTGGGTTTTTTTTTAATGAAAAACTCAAACAATGATGCAGACTCATCATAAATTGCATTAATTTAGGAAGGCAGTGGTGACCAATAGAGCCAATAAGTGACCAATAAGCACAAAGCAAGATGTGGACTGCTGTAGCAGCAGGGACTCAGCAGCCAAAATGTGAGGCAGCAAGTAGGGCAGGTTTGAATTTGAATATTGGGTTCTAAGCAGTTTTCAAGGCACACTCCATACTAAAACCTCCCACAGCAAAAAAGCCRCATATTTTCAAAGRTAGAAATTACAGAAATTACATATATGTGAAGAGAACAGTTCCCATAAACTACAAATCACGTAACATAACTTGGGAAAACTAYAGAAGAAAATCTTCATGGAAAACCCAAGTTTGACAGATGGATCTGACAGAAAAGGAAAAAAAAACCCACAAGCAACGAACAATAAATATTGGTCTTTCCTGTCCCCAGACAGCACTCAGATCTGGCAGGTTCTTCTCCACCAGTCTGACAATCCCCTGCTTAGTACAGGGCCCTGACAAAAGCGCAGCTCTCTGGAGGAGTTTGCTCAATGTGCCTGAACAGGACAGAGATGACCAGGTACACTCCAAGAAGCCCAACTCAACCACAGGGACTGAGCTCTAGGCAGCTCCCAATCCCACCTTCCGCACAGTCTCCAGCTCCCTCTGCTTGTTCTCGTTGGCAGCCTGCAGTTCCTTCATCTGCCGCTCTAGCTCCTCCTGCTCAGCCAGCAGCTTCTGGCGCAACTCCTTCCGTTTCTGGCGCGCTTCCTTGTGGGGCGGAGGGCTCCCTGCCCTCAGCAGGTTCACAGTGGTCTGAATGGCTGAAGGGAGAGGCAAAGGGAGAGCACCAGTGAAGGGAAATGCTAAACTTTCTGGATAGATTTTGTGAAATGACCTACAGTGCTGTGCTGTTTCATGGGTTGGGGTTTTCTGATATTTTTAAATCAGAAAGAACTGTTGTCAGTTGTCCTAATTCTCATCAGGCTGGCTGTCAGCAGAAACTAGAAGTGGAAGACCCTTAGTGCTCAGTATTGGCTGTGTGCCACAAGGATAAGGTCTGGCAATTCCATTGCATTATGCAATATTAATTTTTAACAGGCCATGGACATACAAGTCACTTAGAAAAACCCCCAACACTTCATGATTTCTTACTACCTAGATTCAGTGACACCAATCAAGGAGAGAGATGTTATCTCTCCTCCCGAGAGCCAACCTTAAACCCTCTATGCTTACAGATGCTCCAAAGGAAAATTTTCTCCCAGTAAGACAGCAGTCCTCATTCATTTGCATGCAGTGAGAAAGTATTTAAGAGAACAAAACTGAGGAAGGAGTGGCAGATTATTTTGATATTTTATTCATTTACTACAACCATGAAAAAAATACCCACTTTTGAATCATTTGTCATACATCTGACTTTGGTGCAATGAAACACATGCTGCAGGTAAAGAGGGAATTCATTTATTTATTTATTTCATTTGCTTTCCTTTGCAAATTAAAGCTTACAGCTCCAAGTATTTAACTGCTGCATGTACTTCAAAGGCACTCGCTACAACAGCTTTGTAAGCACTTCTACCTCACTCTGCAGATGGATGTACCCATCCCACAGCACATATCTGGGAAGGTCTCAAAGGAGGATTTTACTTTACCATGGGAATAGAAAAGAAAGCCCTGATTCCCAGCCTTATCCTCAGCTCACCAAACCATACTACTTCAAGCAAAACTGTAAAAGCAAAGTCAGTATTTTATAGTGCCAAAATGAACAAGCTTCCCTTTCTTTCCCAAAAGGAACAATTTACAACACTGCTTCCCTTCCTTATCCCTAGAAGTATATCCAATATGGAAAAACAGCAATTACATTTCATTTTAACTATGGCTGCCTAAATTGAGGCATCTACATGACAAAAACCTATTTCCCTTACATGGATCCTTAGTTCTTCCTGAGTCTCAGATCCCTTAAAGATCCATGTGCCCAAAACAGACGTCAAAAAAATCACAAGTCCAAGAATTTAAAATCTTAGTAAAGCACRGTTGTAAGAACTCCATTAACCTTAACTTTCACATAACTAGCATTTTTAAAACCTCACCTTGGATCCATTCCTGCTTCTTCTTTTTATCAGAGGCACTGATCTCAAAGGTTTTATCAAGACATTTTATAAGAAAAAGGCATTTTTTTCCATCTTTGTCAGGCAAGGCCTAGAGAGGGTTAACAAAAAGATTAACCTCACAAACACTGAAATCCAAGTCATACAGTCAAGTAGTATGTATGCAGTTATGTACCACAGAGCTACAAATACAGCACTAAGAGCCTTTAAAAGGGTGTTTATGAACTGATTTTATATAAAATTTAAAAAGCTGATTGAAGATACCAGGAGTCAAACCCAGACACAAAAAAAAAAAGGATTAACACTTATCTTTAGAGACAGTTTTTGGAATGGTTTTACCTCTACACAACAGTTGCCATCCAATATGATGTCTCCCTTCTTGTCCTTTAAATCTTCACTTACGTAGTAGGAAATACTGTTGGGTTTTAGCACAAACCACCGTTCCATCCAGTTTTTCCGTTTGTGACCTTTTTTCAGCATATAGCCCTGTTAAAAGCAACATATCAGCTGAAATGCCTGGCCTCTGCTGAACCACCTGGTCTTGTGGTTAGGCAAAGGTGTAAAGACCCAATACAGCACATAGAAAAGTTACCTCATGGTCCCAAACACTTAGAAAATCAGCCAATCAGCTGTACCTGCCATGTCTGTAATCATATTCCTAAATATTTACATACCTTTGTCTGATTTTTAACTTCCAAAAAAGTCAGAGATGAAACTGAAATATCAACATCCATGTAAGCCGTGAACAAGCCATACAGTAAGTATACTCAAAGTATTCCAGATTAAGAGGATAAAGAAGTTGGAAAGAGACTATGGAACATTTTTCTGTAATGGTTTTCATCTATAATAGTTCATGATACATGCAAATGTGCTTATATTTAGAAAAAAAATGGTTTAAAGAAATGTGCTGTGGCATTTTTAAGCCATAGGTATCTTTCTCTACAGGTCTCAGGTGAAAGAAAACATTCAGAACAGTTTTAAGAAGCCTTTTTGTTTAAAAAATAAATCAAACCAAACAAAAATCCAAACCCCCTACACATATAGCTTATCTGTGCTCAGCTTTTCTAACCACTTAAACATGTCCAGAGCCAAGGCCATGCCTATTCCCATGTGCCATCCCACTCCCTTGCTCCAAACCAGGAATGCACAGAGAAACAGCTTTTCTTTGCTGCCTCTGTACTTGGGGCTGAGCTMAGAGTGGTTGCAAGGCCATGTGAAGGACTCCTGCAGCTTCAATCTTTCATGTTTTGCACTCTAAGTTACAGCCAGAGCTTTTTTCCCTTCCTGAAGCAATTTTCCCCAAATTTGCTTCCAAAGCCAGATCAGACTAATATCTTTCCCTCAAATTTCTGCAAAACCTTCATCTATTATTTCAGTATCAGCTGCTTCTCATCTTCCAAGAGCCCACTAAGAGTTCTTGAAAAAGCAGGAGCTTTTTCACAGCAAAAACCACATGAAAAACACATTTTTCAGAATGCTACCACAAATTTAACGATTGTTGCTACCCTCCACAAGCCTTTGAGATCCAGGATGCATTCAATAAAAAGGGTAGCATGACACTTGGGTTACAAGACCATGTATCATGTATCATTAATTAGTATCTTGTACCTTGAAGCAATTATATGATTTCTGCCATAAACAGGAGATTCTGTGAATCAACAAGTTACCAGGACACTGAAATCACACAGAGAACCCTGCTCTCCACTGGGCCAGTAATTGTCCAAACTACCCAGGAGGTGCTGAGCCAAATCTTGGCACAAACTATTTTTAACCATCAAGGAACTGTTCAAAGGAACTCAGACAGCCTTGAGAAAGAAGCCCAGGCATCAAGAGAGGAAAGAAAGGAGACACAAAACAAAACACAAAAAAATATGCAGGGGAAGACACACAGTGAAGTATCAAAACTGAAAAGAAACCTGATTTCTTCGCAAGTTTTAAGTAGGACTGATCTGACACTGGATAATTTATTTTTACAGTATCAAACAGCAGAATGACTTCACTTTGCCCTCAACTGACTTTATGAGTGTGTGTCCCCAGCCCTCACCTCCCAATAGGCAACCAGCAGTTAACAAAAATAGACTTTTGCATTGTTCTGTAGGTATTCTGAAAGAATTTCCTGTGCCAAGACTTTCTGATGGTTTTTCAGAGCAGCTTAGCAAAGCCTGAMAAAAAAAAAAAAGCCTTTGTTTATGTCCTCACCAGGAAAACAAAGATGAAAAAAATTCTTTTGTCAGGTAAAAGTCAATTTTTAACAGCTCTGTAGGTAAACTCCACTGTGACTTTTCAGGTCCTTGTGGTACTTCCAATTCCCATGAAAGAAATGCAGTTTTAAAGGCATTCCTAGAGTGATAATCCAGCCATGGAAATCCGAAGAAAGAAGTCTGCTTAAGAATACAAAGGCCAGCATGACTTCCAGAGTTTGAGTGCAGGTAAATAGGTTGTCAGACATGTAGCCTGCCAAGCAGAACAAGGAGGGAGAGCCCTCTGGAGCTCTTCCACACCTTTTTGCCCTGTTGAAGCAGGGCAACTTAGAAGCCAACCTTTCAGCTGGACTGGAGCAATACCCTGGTTCAGACCCACTTGTTTGAATACAGAGGTGGTCACCAGCACAGCTGCATTTCCTACAACATAACTGAAATTACAAGAAATCATTTCCAAAGATTGAAAAGCTGTCACCAGTTAAGAACTGAGAGCATGATGCAGCAATTCTATCAACTAACATGCAGCTGATACCAGTGTAAAAAAGGCCATAAAGAAAGTCAGAGCCCACTTCTTTCACTTTCTAAATTTTTCACTTTCACTCATTCATTCATAATATTGAAACAATTACAACAATCTGAATAGCTTTTATAAAAATAAGCTCATATTAAAAAAAACAGATAATTTACCTAATTTCCTCTTTCTCATCATTCAATAAGGTAAAGAAATGTAAGTACAAATTGAACATTTTCTAATAAATGCAACAAAACACTCTAAAACATTACTTCTCTGTAGTTCATACCTGCTTGAGTACATCTAGTATGAGCTCATTAAAGACTTCGTTGATTGCCATGGACACTGTCTGCTTGTCCATTCCTTTACTGAACTGCCCACTTCCGATGAGATCGATCAGCTCCCACGCAGAGAGACCCTCTCGACTGGTGTTGAGAGCAATCTTGTAATGGTCAAACTGCTCTTGCTGCCAGCCTGCTCCCATTGCTTCCGTGATTTTTTTAAGCAAATATTCAATCTATGCAGAAACACAAACAGAAACCCATCATTTGCAACAAGCATGGAAATGAAGTGTTTCAGAGCTATAAACTAAGCTTCTCCAAAGACTCTCATTACAGCGATATTCCTATGTTCACATGTAGGCCCCTAAATGTAGGTTGTTTAATCAACAAAGGTTTTAAACTCCTGTCTCAGCTAGACAGCCAAGCCCATCCCAAAGCTACTCTCTTCACAGTAAAACACAGAATTGAACCTGACAGCCTCATTTAATATTTCAGATTCCTACTGAACACATGGGACCTTCCCCTGTAACAGTTTCCCAACTGTGATGACTGAAACATGAGAAAGCAAGATGTTTCAGAAAGGAGTCTTGTAAGACAAAAAGCAAACAATTTTTTTAATTAAATAAATAGATAAATAAATAACACCAACTCAGGAAAAAAAGCCTGGACAAAGAAATTAAATGAAAAACTGTCAAGGTATGATCTACACCTGACCCCTTTTCTGTAGCTCTCAAGCACTCCATTCTGGATACAATCCCCACACAATCAAGAGAAATAAAAGAAAAAATCTTTCATGTCTGATTTATTTTTCCCAAATAAATTATCCTTGTCTTTTATTCTTTCATCACTCTGTAACCATTACCATGCACAGGGACAATAGCAATAGCACCATGTCCCAGAGACAATTTAAGAGAGAACACTCTGGAGTGAACCTTTCCTCTAAAGAAAAGGCTTTCAGCAATCCCTTACCGCTTATATGTGATGCATTTTTCTGGCTGAAAGGAAAAAAAAACCCAAACTGTTTATCTGACAAACAAGGTGGCTGCAGGGCACAGAAAAAAAATGAGTAACTGTTAGATATTGAACCTTCAGAACCTTGTACACACACACAGACACACACAGACACAGACACACAGACACAGACACACACAGACACACACAGACACACACACAGACACACACACACACACACACACACACACACACACACACACAACGCCCGGGGAAGGGGAAACTGCCGGCCGCATGCTGGGAAAATGGCGGCTGGCCTTGTCTAGGGGAGGAAGGAAAGACCTCGCACGACGGCTCGGGGGAGAAAAAATACAGAGGGGAACTTGGTGAACCTCCGCTGTTGGTCTCCTCTTCGCAGCAGCCAAAGCTGGTGCATTTGGAGTCCTTCCTTTCGTTGGTTCAGCTTCTCCCGAGATCTGGGCCGAGATGGGGCGTCCCCGCAGCGTCCCCGCCGGTCCGCACCCACCGGCTCCCGGGATTGTCTGATCCCCGACCAAAAGCCAAACCGAACAGTCCAAGAAGAAACAACAGAAGCCACCGAAGAACTGCTACCGCAGTCCAGGGAAAACTGCCTAAGCTAACACCAAGCTAGCTAAAGCAACACAACAGCCCTCGGGAAGCCGAGCACGCAGAGCGAGAGCTTGAGCAAAGCCCTCCGCGTAGCTCCCCCGGCTCCTGCGCTGCCCCCGGACCCAACTTAAAGCTACAGGACCCGTTTCTGGGCACAAAGCAGACGATTAGTAATAAGAGTATCGTCATAAAATCACCCCAAGACGCACCGTTACACTAGTCAAACACAAGAATGAAAAAGAGACAGAAGGCTGAGGTTCTTCATGTTTTTTATGTTGGTTTTAAACTCATCACTGTTCATTTGCAGTATTTTAAATTAAGCCCATCTACAGCTTTGAGCACGTGCACAATACTTTTAATGACTCCTTAAACAAAAGAATTTGTGAGGACCTTCTTGCTACAGCTCAGAGTTACCTTTCAGTCGGTCTTGAGCACACACGAGTCTCTACACAAGGATTCTGGAGTACAAAGGAATAAAGAAGTGGTTTTGTCCCCCTGTACATTTCACCACAAGGATCCCAGGCCTCAAGGTTCTGATGCAGCACACATGCTAATTTGGGAGCTGCTGCTTCTCTCTCCTACAACTGGCGCAGACAAATCCCTTCCTTTCCCTCATGGCTATGGTCAGGAAACACAAGTGTGTAGCAGAACAGTAAATTACCAAATTCACCCTCTACAGATCGATGCACTTTTCCTACTATTTCAGCTCAGGGACTCTCTTGGTCTCAGCCCCTACTCCAGCAGCACAGGATAGTGCTACAGCAAAATGGAGAAGCTGCAAAGCTGCTGCACTGCCAAGAGGAAAATTCCTGCTCCACTGAATGAACCGGAAGTGCATACACCTCCAAGACGTGGCTGTCATATCCTCCTGAAGTCTCCCTTAGGAGCAGACAGGCCAGCCCGGCACAGAATATGCCTCCAGAAGTTGTAGGGAGCATTGCTTTTCATTTCAGCTTCACCAAGTAAGAAAGACACTTCTGTATTTTTTAGCTCCTCATGTAGTTCTTACTAGCAAAGATTATGGTCTAACAGAGGCCTCTGCAGAAGTGGTGCTCAAATTCACACTCTAAAAAATGCTTTGCTTATTTTCACTCTCCAAAATCCTTACGTTAAAAAAATAATTCAAGGCTTTCAAGCATTGACTACCATAAATCCTCAGTACTCAGTTAAGGGCAGGAAGCAGCTTACTTCCTACTCCAGACAAGCTCTGCAGAAAAAAAAAAAAAAAAAAACAACCAAAAAAAGCCTCCACGGCACGCAAGTACAGAAGCACTGCAAAGTTCTTTCAAAGCAAACCTCCTAAAACCTTGATTTTTACCCACGTTCAAAACACATTCTGTCACTCTGCTCATTCCCTTTGAGCAGCATCAGTTCTGAACTATGATCCTGGACTTTTGCTGGAAGGAAAGCTGAATAACTCTGGCTTAACAGGGCAGATAATATACCTGCCAAAATGCTACACAGTAATAATAATTAAATTATAAATTAAATTCAACTAGATAATTAAAAAATATGAATTCTAACTTTAAAATGCATTGTTCCAGGATTTCACAACCTCTTACAGTGCTTGAGGCATGACATTCTCAAATTCTTTATAGTAATTATCTCAGAGTACTAGGACTCCCTTGCAGACAATGGAACACACAAAAAGAGCATACCTGAATATWTTTTCCCCATTTTTGCTCAAGACATATGAATAAAATGTGGATCAAACTAATGATCTGAAAATTAAGTAATGCAAAGCTCTTGGCTAGTACACGTTATCATATAATACACTAAAAAGAAGCCAACATGTTTTCTTTAATGTTATTTGTACACATTTTACCTTATTTTGATTCCTAGAATAGAATTAACCATTTAAATCTGTTAACTTCCATCTACCAGTCACTTACATGACCACAAATATCTTATAATCCCACTAAAGTACATAAAGTATTCATTACTTTAAACTACAGTAACTCAACTGAAAAATTACCTGTGCATCTGACAATTCAATTTCTAAAATTCTTTTTAAAAAGTTTCAAGGTTTATCTTGAATTTGGTTAATTACATGGCTAATCAAGGTCCCCAGAAAAAGTTGATCTAATATATGTGCTCAACAGGAAYAGTGACTGTTGCACAGTATGGATATGGAAGTATGAGGTAAATACAAAGAAATAAGTTGCACCAGTGTGACAGCAAATAGAGACCACTCCACATATGCTCAAATGAGGAACCTCTGAGAGCAAGTGACATTTCCCCTCCTCCACAGAGGCATGTCAACACAGCAAGTAACTGACAAATTAAGTCTCTTGTCTCAAATAAAACCTACTCTTGTGTTTTAACAGCAATGCTGAAAAGCAAAAGTGAAGGGACGTTTTCTGCTATTCTGATGGGACCTTGCTTTCAGGTAAAAAATACGCAAAATTCAAGTGCAAAAATACCAGGGAGTTGTCAACACTACACACACCAGTAAGGACCAAGTGGCTCCACACTACTAAAAATAGCATCCATCTCAAATCAACAGAAACTTTTCAGCTAGAATTTTGCCAAGAGAAATAAAAAGTAATATAAAGAACAGAGCTCTAACATGGGCCTGTTTGGGAGCTTCTTTCAGAGGGCACTTTCTTTTCCCTGTGTTTCAGTGTCTATTTGCTTTTCTTTTCCAGGTACTCCTTCTTCCATAGAGAATTAAGTATCACAGATTTTTCACACATTTTTCTGATATGCAAGTGGGTCTCTTAGAATAAAAAAAATCATGCCAAGCAGGCCTTCATGCCCAGCAGAGCACAGCAGACAAGGGTATTCTGGTTCACAACTATTCATATAAGGTGTGTGACATTAACAGAGCAAGTCTCATAACTCTACTCACATTGTATAAAATTGTGTGGAAGTGTATGCTACTGGCAACAGCCATGAAAGCAATCATATCCTCTCTCACAGTCATTATCAATGCCTTTCTTTCATTCCATCAGAGTATCACTTAAATATAAGTCAAATATTTGTTTCTTCCTTTCCACCAGCAAAACTGTGTTCATTATCCAGTGTAAGGCACTACCTTATTTCTTTTTTCAAAATTAAATCAGTATTAAGTGTAGTAAAGGTCAAGTAAAAAAACAACTTGCTACATGAGCTGAAAACTGTATTTCATGCAGCAATCAAGGAAGAAGTCAGTGAAATGGGAAGAACTGATCAAGTCTTCAGAGACTACAAATCTTCCTATGCTCTGTCATCAAGTTTTAGAGCTCATGGGTCAATTAAAACCCCATGCAAGCAGCTTTCATTCTCTTTATGTCAGTTTTGATGTTATTTCTGAAGGGCCAAGAGTCAATTCCCAGTATTTCATTCACTGTTTCAGTTTCTGGTACTAGATTGCAGAACAAGGAAACAAATATAGTAATAAAAAAACACTTTTTCTTAAAAAAATCCCTCCAGAAGAATCACCACTGGATCAGATTCTCACCTCCTCAGGCTAAGAAAACATCACCTAATTTTCAAATGCACAAAAAGCCACACAAGGGTTGGTCCTCTTAGGAGGATTAGAAATGCTGTGTGTTAATACAGTTGAAGATTAGAGGGCAAGTGAAAAATGACTGTACAAATCTTTCCTCATGAAGCCAAAAGTAGCAAATATGTTTGGCTTATTTGAAACAAGTGGTGAACATTGGATTACAAAACTGAGTATGCAGCTTGTAGTGTATCTGTGAGTTTCACCATGAACAATGGCCCAGAAACACAACTAACCACACACCACAGCTCTCGGGAGATAAAGCATTCCCAAGGCTGCAGTCACATGCCCAGAAATAAGAAAGGGGAAGTGTCTGAAAACCTTCTTTATAAAACAGAAAATGTCTRGTTAAACAATACCAAGACACACAAATGAGTCTGTAACAAATAAGTGAATTGCAAGGAAAGGTCATGTCAAAATAGAAATATTTCTCCTCTTATGGCTTCAGTTCTCTCCAACTTTTTTCCTTTATTTTATCCTTCTCATGGAAGAGATAATGACTGCAAGAGCTGAATGAAACACACACTTGGATATCTGCATCCAAGATGATCTAATGGGAAATACTGGCTGTGGGGAGGGGAAGGAGCTGTCACACAGGCCCCGCATTCTGCCTTGGCACATGAGCACCTTTGCAAAATAGACATTCACGGATCTCTGCTCCTTCCCAGCTGTCCCAAGTGCTCTCAGCTGCCCACCAGTAGCTAGCAGAAGGAACATCGGAATGCAGGGCCGTCACCAGCTGTGCCCAGTGCTCCCTGTAGCCATCAGCTCCTGTCTCTGTTACCTGACTTCTCCCCGTAACACAGACAGATCCTCTCAAGCTTGAAGTCACATTCCAAAACTGCACAACCCAACCCAATCCATTCCCCATATTGGGTTTTACAAACCTGATTTCCCTCAAGTGCAGGACTGACATCCCTGCTTTCAGAGCAGGTGAGGAGCACAGGCCACTCATTGCCTCTGGCTTTCAGACTGGTCTTTGCTAAACAAGCAACTTCTGGCCCTTGTGTCACCTTCGCCACTGCTTTGAAATTCTCTCCTGATAACTGCTTGCCTCACTTTGCTCTTTCTAAGGTTCTTCTCAGCCTGCACCTCTGATTCCTTTCCAAAGTAGCCTCTTTTCCCTTCTCTGGATGAGCTGCAGCACATTCCCCATTTGCTGCCCATTCAACACTTGGGCGGGGAATCAAGACTACACTTTGTAGCTGGGGTAACAGCCCCACCACATTCAGCTGTCTAGCAGGAAAGGCCCAGCACAGGAAAGGTCCAGCAAAAGCACGTGACATGGGCAAGAAGGAAGGACAGCAGCTTCAGTATTTAGTCAGCACTGTGCAAATAAGGTGAAATAGCACTCAAGYAGAAGGCTTTCCCAGATATGAGATATGAAATCCATGAACTGACTGCAGAAACCACTTATCTCATTTTAAAAATTACAAAAAGAAAAAGAGGGAATTCAGACTCCCAAGCAGGTCTCTAYGAGCAGCTCCTCCAAGGAGGAAGAAAAGGCATCCTTATGATGATACATATGTAATAACACATGAAATTTTGTTAATACATTCACTGGAGATGTAAGAAGTCTTGCCATCCACAAGGCAGGATGCAAAAATCTTCAAGGGATCACCCTTCCAACCTGAAAGTATGTGGCAAGTTTCTCAGTTACTTATACAGTGGAAAACAAATAAACAAACAGTAACAATGTGGAAGGGAGGGAGGAGGGGAAACATCTGGATCCCACAAAAACAGCTGATCTTTAAGCCAGAAACTGCAGTCAATTGTGTGTTGCAATATTCTCCAACAGCGATAAGAGCAACAGTCAGGCAGGGAAGGCAAGCCTGCTCCCTGGGTGGGAAGCTGCAGTCACACACTAGAGGTTTACATTGCTCTCAGCAAAATATCGACATCACAGAATTGCAGCGCTTCCATCCCCCCTCTCCTCTCTTCTTCACTTTGTAAAATTTCCCTCACTTTATATATGCAAGCCATTTGTAAAAAAGGCAGATATGAAACATCCAAGAAAAAGCAAAACTGACTGAAATTAAGACTTTGCATATTTACTTTGGGAATTCTGTGCAAAGAGTAGACGAGTAAATGCAAAACTTTCCAGAGGCACAGAGAACCTGATGCAGGACCACTGCAAACCAGAAAGGAGTGTGTTCAACAGAGAGCATTCCTCCAGTAGCTGATTACATTACCTGTGTGGTCTGAGTGAAGGTACAATGAATACAATGTACATGATAAGAACAGAGCTTTTCTTTGTCAGTCAGGCTCTGTAAGCTTTCTTTAAACAAATTGCACAATTTAAATCTTGCTGTAATCAATGATATGCAGACACAGATCCACAGTAAGAATTGTAAAAATAATCCAACTAGATGAGCAATATAGGCCAACCCTGGACATTAAGGATGGAAGGAAAGCAAACAGCAGCACATACAAAATCTGGACATTTGGAAAACCTCAGTTCAGTGCTGACTCCACAGCACATCTGCCAACACACAGACACATTGTGATTACCTGGCAGCAGCTACAGACAGCAGCACAAATCTGGCACTTGCTTGGTAGAGGAGGAGCAGGGAGCAACACCCCAGAGCTGGCAGGTCTGAAGCTTTTGACCATGCCAGCAAGTCAGGAAATGTGAAATGTCTGCCCACAGGTAAGCCACGCTTGACGGTGGGGARCATACTGACAAACCAGAGACATAGATTTGAGTCCCAGTTTTTAGTGGCTCTGGCTACCAAAGCTGTCTTCACTTTTATAACCATGATCCTGTTTCCCAGAACCAACAGAAATAAATGGGAAAGTAAGCAGGAAGATTGTCTCATTTCTCATGGGAATGTGGCATGCCAGGTAGGGCCCTGACATGAGCCAGTCAGGCAAAACCAGAAATGTTGTACAGAGTGAAAGTCTCCTGCTAAAAAGTGAGTGAGCAAGCAAAACTGAACAGTTTATTTTGATAGGAGAGTTATCTGCACTTGAGGGTTTGGCACAACACCTTGGAGTCCAACAGTTATGTTGTTAGTGGCATGTTCATCAGACAGTTTTGATCCCTGGCTGTTCAACAGTTTGCAAATATTTATTATTCAGTCCTCCAGTGCTGAACTGAAAACCACTGGGATTTGCATACACAGTTTTGCAAGGGTTTATTTATACCAACAGTTCTGTTATTTCTGCTTCTTTCCACACCCGTCCCAAAGGGGAGAACAGTGGAGATACTGAAACCTTGCTTTAGGGTTAAAATACCTATTTGAGGGCTGCTGATACTTGTTCATAAATTGAAAGTAGAAAGAGATCCCTCTGGTATTTTCCTTCATTTCAAGAAAGAGTGTTTAGGGGCTGGCTGGTTTGGATCAGAAACCGACTATATCAGGAAAGTTTGGATTGTCCTTTTCATCAGGAGGGTGACTTGAGACTGAAATCATCTTGCAAGTCACAGTAACACAGAGCAGAGGAGGGGAATTTTTCTTTCAGAATCACACTAATGTATTGACTTTGCAAGATTTTAACCATCTATAAGCAAGTGCAGTGATTAAAGACCACATCCATGCATGTCCTGTTTATCCTGTTTAATCCAGGCTGTTTAAATGACAGACAGAGCTATCCATATCTCAAGTATCCTGTGGACATCCCCATATATGCACCCTGGAAGATAGAGAAATGCACCTGAGGCTTTACAATACTAAAAGAGGGGAATAATTGTTTTAAATTAAGCAATATTTTCTCTTAAATCTCTAGAGAGTACCACACTAACATAGTTCAATTGGGACATTAGGCAAACTGGTGTTAAATAACTAAAGTTTTTGTTTCTTACCTCCTCAGGTACAATGATTAAAGGGTATTTGTCCTCTGACAAGAAGTTAAAAATAACCCAGACTTTAAATGCATCTTCATCGCTAATCAGCAAAGGACTTTTAGAGAGGTTCTTTTTAGCACAGAGAGTCCAGCACATCCTGTTGAATTCAACTTTGTYGAAGTTTCCTTGAACCTAAAGAGAAGAAATTGAACAACAAAGAAATTGATATGAACGAATGGCAGACGAAGTTTATCAGGCTACATGACACAAAAAGCAGTGAGAAAATTGTAGTTTGCACAAAACATCAGGGCTCAAAAACAGCACTGTAACAACCTAGTCTGCTTTCCTGCACAGGGTCAAATAAAGAATTTCTCCCAGCAAAACTGACATCCAACCTCCAATTTCTGGTTGACTTAATCACGCCCTGACTTTGTGGGAAGGATGCTATACTGCACTCTGTTTTTCCTCTAGCAGATCAGTGTTAGCTTCCAAACAGTCTCCAGAACTGTCTTAGTTCCAACTGCCCTCCTATTGCACCAGCTCACTGAGATTTTATATAGGAAATTTGGAAACCAGAGTAGCCAAATCCACATGTGAATATACTAAAAGTGATACTGGAACAACAGCTGGGAAAGACCTTTAATATGTTTTTTACCTCCCATTACTCAAACTAACTCTTGTAGGGTATTCATAAACACAGAGTATTTTCTTCCTCAAGTGTTAATCCACTTAAAACCTTCTACTTTTCTCAGACTTGCAAATCTTAACCTCATTGATACAAAAATCCCTCTTGTTTTCATTATCCTTTATCATACCTAGCAACTGCACCTACCGATCTGTGAATTATTTATGTATGCAAGAGCTTTAATTTCCTCTGTTTTCTTTTTAAACCCCCATTTAAGTTATACATTAAATCCATTTATTATCTCCCCACAACTTAGCAATGATATTTCTTTGCCACAGTGTAACTGATAAAGGTATGTTTGACACTGTAATGGAAACCCCTTTGAGATTTTGGAAAGCATGTCTAAAAACCAAGTTYTTGTACCTCTTGTGGTAGTGAGACCAGTAATGGTCAGTGATTATTTTTGTGATAAGCCAAACCACAGATCTTAGATGTTTGAGGAACACCAATGCAAACTTTATGATTTCCTATCCAGCCTGGTAAATGGTCATATAGAGTGGAGGGTGACCCACACTGGCTCAGTCAGTGACAGAGCAGAGAAGCTGATGTACTGATGTGGGTCAGGGAAAAAGAGAAAATAAGGTAAAAAAGGAAAAGCAGACGTATACAAGAAACCAATGACAAGAACAGTCTCCAAGCGTGAAAGTGAGACTGTGAAAGAAAACCATAGACTTTGAACATTTGCAGAGGCCACCAACATGAGTGGAAGATGCAAGAGGCTACAGGCTAGAGCTGTCCTTTGAATAAGATGGAAGCTGTAGGAGCCAGAGCTCAGCATCTACCTTGTTTGCACAAGAAACATGGATTTTAAATGAAACACTGACTAAATAAACAAACACCCTCTGGATGGTGGGGTAGAAGCCAGGATTCCTTCTCCTTCGTTTTATTCACCAGCACTTCACTCCTTGGCTACTCTTCCTATGGTTTTTCTGCCTGTCCTCCCCACCCTGCCCAATGAAGCTTGACTTCTTTAAGTGCTTTTTCCTCCCACATGATGAGCAGTTTCACCTTGGAAATGTTCTAGTGGTTATGGTACTCCTGAGGAAGACGCCCAGGATGGGAAACCTCCTTTCCTATTGGCCACCACCTGGCAAGCACTCCAAGCACTGTTAATAAGGTGGGACTGCCCTCTGAGTGACTCATGCTTTAAGTCATAGCAGCAATCCCCTGTGACCACGGGGTGATGTGTGGAGAAGGGCTCTGGCTGGAATAAAGGCAAATGCATGGGTTGTTCTACAACAGCAAAGCCAGACTGCAGCGCTTCAGACAGTTCTGTCAAAGCACCGGTCACGTGCAGCATGTCCCTGCCACCAGGACTGTGCAGCAGTCAAGCAGAAGGTTTCAGAACCATTTTGGCACAGGGGAATAGGTTGCACAGTCTCAGTGGTCCCTCCTTGAAAATGAAAGTCCATTTGTCAGAATCTAGACAGTTCTGAAATGGATTTTGTGGGGAACACGTGACATCCAGAACAGAGACACTGATTAGGATTTTTTCAGGATAATAATTACATCAGCACACAAGCCCTGGCTCTMCCAAATAACAGTTCCAAAAATATAACAGGCATTGGTAGTGTTACTTGCATTCATGAAGTTTTCTGGAAGATGAGATAACCTGAGGTTTGAACCATGTCCTTCTTTGTCCCCCCCACTATGACTCTTCCTTGCTCTAAATAAGGCCTGCTGTAAAATACCACTGTTGCCATCATTTAAAAGGAAAAATTCTCAACTAGTATTTAAAGATGTACATTGTAAATAACAGAACCTGCTAAAATACAGTTAAGAAACCAAGTAAAACAAATTATGAAGATATTATATTGACAAATGACAGTTCCCTCCTGAGGGAGCCACTTACAGAACAAGATAGACATTGTTTCAGATGCAAGAAAATCCTAGATACATCTATCTCCTAGTAACAAGATGCCTAACACTAGAAATCATCAATTAGGCAATACTAATTATTCAAACTATTTACTGAAATTATCTATGTGGATAAAGAAAATTAGTTGCAACCAATGTACCTCACTTAACTATCTTGTCTTTCTGGACAATTGTCCCTTAATGAATTCTTGGTTCTACATAAAGAGGCTTTTTTGCAGGGTAAGTCAGCACCAAAAAATAAAAAGCTAGAACTGCATTTAAGAGTACAACAGAAGTTATTTCCAAAGGTTACCAAGTTTCCTCAATAAAATTGTAAGTCACTGTTATGTATCTGTTTTAAAAGAAATTTAAGAATTCATTCTTTAAATAGTTTATGAATGTCTTAAAGCAAAACATCTTGAGATCAAAAAACCTCTCCTGAGCCAGTGGCTCTTGCTCAAATCAATTAATACCATAAGATGTATGACTGGAAATTCCTCTGTATTTTGGATATAAAATATCACTCCTTCTTTAGCAGCTTTGCTTACTAGAATATACTACCAGCAATTTTTCTACTAAAATCTAAAAGAGCAGATTACGCCTTGGAAAAATGAAGAAGGAGTTTCTTGTTTGCTTTTTTTGCTTGTTTGTTTTAAACAAAGGAGACATGCTATGAATCAGTGACTTCATCCCTCTGCGTGTTGTCTTTTGGCACCGATGAAAAGTCATCCCTAAAAGAAGTCACAGTCAAGATTTTTCCTATCCAAAAAGAGAGCCTACTGTCAAAACAAGTTCACTAATTTTCTTGTTTACAAGTCTTTAGTCAGGATTAAATTACAGGAATTTACAGGTAATTTAATTCTGTTCCTTACAATTTCCATCTTTTAAGATTAACTGATGATATGGGTGTATCAGGCAATCACTGGAGGCCAAATCAGTGTATGAATAAAACAACAAAAGGAACTGCACACAGTCATGCTCTTCCCTTTCATACCTACCTCCTTACATAGCCAGGTCTGTCATACTCAGATAAAAGAGTTACTTAAATGCAGTTTTGCTCTTCATTTCCATAACTATTCTCCCTATAAACACCSTTTAACAATAAAACATTTTTATATTTGAAAAACCCATACCTATCTCTTTTGGGTTTTCTTTATTTAATGGCTTGTTACTGCCTACAAAGAGTATTAATCCACTGTGGCTCAGCCTCTCCCACTGCCATCCTTTGATCAAAATAAATTAAGGCCTTTTCTTTTTCCCAGAATTTGTGTACAAACTGCTTGGTCTCCCTTGAATCTTATAGGAGCTCAGACAGCCAGCATGAAGAAGAAATGAGATCAGAACTCCTTAGGGACAAAACAAGATTCTTCAGCATCAAACCACCAAGACATTAATGAAGTACCTAACATGTATTAAAGGCTAACCACTCCCAATCAAACAGGACACTCCTGGGGTGTCTCTCATACCTAAGACTAGAGAGGCAGAGGAGCTGTAAGTCTGACATAGACATAATATATTTCTACTGCTTCCAAACTTCCAGACTGCATTATATCTATCACATTTTTCACCACTATTAAATGAAGGAGCAAAAATCAGCAAATGGGGCTACGAATTTGCATCATCTGCAACTGCTGCACTGCAATTCTCAGCAGTACATTACTTCAGAAGCTTATCACATACTAAAAGAGAGCAAACAGCTCTGTATCAGCCACAGGATCAAAGTTTAAGGGTTTCTGGGTTGGCCCTCAAGTAAATGGGTGGTGTTGAAGCTGGTGCTTCCACTATCATGTAAGCTGCTTTTGCTGTCCAGTCCAGGACCTGAACAGAAGGACTCAGAAGAAAAGCAGGGAGATAGTTGCTTAGGTTTTTTTAGCTTTCAAACCCAGTGACTACCTATTCATAATGGAGAGGAGAGRAGCGGGAGTGCTGCTGGCTTTCCAGAGTTTCTCCTGAAGCAAGGCATAACGGGAGATTGAAGAATGCTAGGACATGAAAGGAAAGAACCTGCATGACAAAACTTCACTACACTCCCTAATGTCACACAGTGTAACTGTATGAAGGGATTGCCTTATTAAAACACCTTGTGAAGAACACTGAAGGTATTTTTGCCCTCTCTGTTTGCAAAGGAGTCTATGACTATTCTGTTATAGCTGTAGCATAATCTGTGGCTCCCAGACACTTTCAGATAAATTCAAGCTGAGGTGCTTTATTGGTATGAACACAGTCCGGCATGAATGCAGCTTAAACGAGGGCCAGATGTAATAGGAAATGGAAACCAAGGAGAGAAGAGGTAGAGAACAGTGCACCCTTCCATTTTTAGGCACAGATTCTCCAGAGTAACTGCCCCATGATGACCTCACAGGGTCACACTCCCAGCAGTGTTTTTACACCAGCACCAGCTTCCTGCACACTCCCGTTACTGCAAAGATGCTCTAACAACAGAAGCTGATTCAAGAAAGCACAGAACACAAGAATTCAAAACTTACCTTTTCCAAGATGAATTTGTTTAGATAAGGCATATAACCCTGATTGGAGACCGGTCCTTCATCATCATCCCTAAAGTGTTCTTCCAAGGCCACTGGATCATGGGGAACATTTAACACTGTGCACAAGTTGTGAGAAAGGACCTAAGGACAGAAGAGAAACTAGTGACATTGCTGTCAGCCTCAACCATGGTGTGCTCCCTCCAGACTAGACCTGTCACTCCAAAACCATGCGCAGAGCGACACTTTGATGTCACCACAAGTTCTGTCCCACGAAGTTTTGTGAGAAAACAAAACATAACCAAAATTCAATTGTTTCAGAGAGTTGCATGTAACAGAAGCAATGGGAGCACAGACAGATCCAGCCCTAGAGAGTGACAAATGAGCTACGCAAGCTCCCCTTTGTACATATACACCCATGCAGCTGAAAACCAAGAAAGGCGTGCAGGAACACCAGAGTAATATTTACAGAGTGAAGTCAGATAGCTATCAAAACAACCACAAACACMTAGCCTTTGAAACGATAAATATTTATATTTAGTGACAACAAGTAACAAAGAATATGTAGCTTTAGCTTACAAAGAAATGACTATTCAGATTAAAGCATTATCTATGGATTTCTCTCATCTGCTTACTTTTAGGCTGCTTCTCAACATTGACCCCACGTTTCAGTCAGCAAAGAAAAATAACGTTACAGAAAGGGGAAGGATTTTAGGTGCGCTTCTCAAATTTTTATTTTCAAAACCTATTTGCATGACTTATGTTAAGAATTTGACAGCACCAGTACTCCTGTCTATGCTTGAGAAATTACCTTCAAGAAGAAACTACACACTTGACTAATTTTAAGGAAGTACGGAATTACTGAAAACTAATTGGTAGCCAGCACACCTCAACTTCTTCAGCTTGAGCTGAGCTTTGCACGCACAGATCAACACCTCGGTACCAACAGGAAGGCTGAGCGTGCGCAGCAGTGACTCCCAAAAAGCACTCCTGTGCCACCCGCACACTTCCAAAAAAAGGCAAAGCACCATCCCTTTTGCTGCTCAGAGTCTGGAGTCGGGTCAGACCTGTGACAGGCTGCCCACTGTATCCCAAGCACTGGGGAGCCCTCTCTCTTGGCATGACACAGAGCTGAGCCTCTGAAGAGTATGTACCACCTACATGAGCTGGATTAAGGATTTAACATCACATTCCCTGATATGATCTGCAAGGAAAAAATGTAACAAAGGCAAAAAACACACCTAAAACAAAACTATGCAGAGGTAAAACTCACTACAACTTTTGAAAAGATATGCTGCTAGTGGTATTTTTTTTAAATCAACAAGTACATGGAACAGAATGCAACTGACTTTAGTGGGTTTTTATAGAATTTAAAAAACCAGACCCAAATGATGCAAAGAGAAAGAAGAAAAAAAATGTGCAGAAAACTTATAAGCATGTCTGTTTAGGTGAATAGACATAAAGTGGTCAAAGACCGAGTAGCTGTAAAAGAAGAAGTGAAAGTCTGAAGTTGTCAAAGCCTAGGAAATCAAACCAATGCTACATATTTAAAATGTCTGGGCTTTCCCCCACCCATCCGCCCCGAGAAAAAAGAAAAAGTACATTTACTATTCTGATGCATAAGGAGACAGCAGAAGCTGAGTGTTAGCTAGCAGAAAATACTACAAAGCCCAAGATGTATATTCATTTCAGAGGAGAATTCCTCTCCACACACCTCCAAAGTTAAACTGGCTTTTCGAAAAGCATTCCATTAGAAATACTTATTTTCACTGATGGATTCTAACATTAAGGCATTAGAGCTAGTAAGGTGTAGAAATTTAAAAACAGTTAAACAACAGCATCAGACATAGCACAGCAAAAGCTGCCCTTCCCAAAGCAGCAAAAGAACATTTAGAAATTATCACATTTTATACCACTCTCCATCAACAGTATATTTCACTTCAATCTATCCTTATCTCTAACCACCACATCAGATCAAGTATTTGAGTCCATGTGATTTACATAGGGGGTTGGGGGAATGTACTATCATGTGTGTTTCCCCTTCTATTTAAGGCTTCTGTTGTTATTTATAGAAGCCTGAGGGATTCTTGAATTTCTGAGAGATAGAGATGATCACTATTTTCCAACCACACCATAGCTGCTAATATATAAGTAAAAAAATACTCAGCTAATAAAAATATTCTAAAAGCATGACTGATTTCAGCTTACTATCAAAGTAAATTAAACATCTCAATAAAATATTTTCTTATTGTGTCCTTTCTACATATTTCTCTTCTTTTTTTGAGCCTCCTTGCTGTGCTTGGGCTGTCAGAAACCTAGGTGATTTCCAAAAGTGAACAATTTACCAGGAAAGAATTCTACTTTCAATGATTTTCTAAGATCTGCCTTATCTGTGATCTCTCCTGTGCCCAGTGCTCTCTTTTCATAACTCAGGAAATTCCTCAGCGCCTGCCAAAGCCTGCCATTCTCTAATGTGGCCAAGTGCCAGCTGAATTCTTCATTTGCAGGGTAAGCCTGAAAAATTCTGTCCTGAGGTCTTGCTTGGTTTGGTTTTGTTTTTTAAATCACATTATTTGGACCAGAAAACATTCTATATTAATTAACAATAAAAAACAAACAAACAAACAAACAAACAAACAAAAAAAAACCAACTAGGTGAGCACTAGGTTAATTGGGGTACAAAAAAATCACCTTGCCTGGCAGAAGCTACATCAAACATTAGGAAGTTTTGACCAGTAAGGATTATTCCCCCAGTGCCCACAGGGTTTGTAGGCAGCTTTCTATTTTCACTTTCGTTATGTTCTGGATGCCATGTTTAACAATTTACCTTCATGACAAAGCCAACTCCTGCCCTAGCCCGGGGACCCATCTCTGCTGCAGCACATGAATACACTGAGGGTCCCCAAACTGGACTCTGAAACAGCACAAGCAGCCTGCATGGGGTTCCTGACAACAGGGCACTCCAGGCACAATTCCTTCATTTTCAAGGAAAAGTTTTGTAAGAAAGATGCCTAGTGGCATCCCATCTTTCCATGAGAACATTGAAGGTATTCTGGCTCCAAATACAAATAGAAACAAGCTGAATGCCAAATGTCATCACAGACTTTGGATTTGCTTTATTTATGACCCATTTCATACTGCTTAATCTTCAGGTCTACTCTGCCATAGCTGTTCCCCTTTGAGTTTCCATTTTCCAAAACTTTGAACACGTGTTGAATTGTTACCATCTGAGTAATTCCATTTAACCATGTCCATAAAAGTGATCTGCATTTCTACAGGGAGAGAGAAGATCGGCTAGACTACTTACTGCTCAGTGACAAAAATTTGGCCCAGATGACAGTGGGAGCACTACCAGGGCAGACTAATCCTGCAGCAGCTATTGTCAGCTTCTTTGGTAGTTTTCTCTTTTTCTTTTCCATCTTTTGGGGGGTCTTCCCCCTCCCCATCTCTTTTTCAGATTTTAAAATGTTGGCATCCCAGATCACGACAGCTCCATTCAGTGGCTTTGTGTGAATTCACTCCAAGACATTCTTGGCCCATTTCTCCCTGACATCCATGTCAGCAGCCAGCCAGCCAGCCAGCCAGCCAAAATAAGGCTACTCACAAGGCTACTTTGCCCTTTTCTTTCATGACTAGTGTTAAAGTAGCACCATATATGCCCCTTGTCCCAAGCACCAGGTCCTTTCACCCAGGGTACACCGTAAGCACACCATATCCCGCATCACCTCATCCCCCGATACAGCTTCCTTATCCACTCAGGTAGCAGAAACCCCATTTGGAGCCTCATTATTTAACGTCAGGGTTAGCACAGCAGCCTCTTTCACTGCAGGATGAGTATATTCCAGCCCAGGTTCCTGACACTTGTGCCCTTTGCTCACATCACCTCCCATTCCTTCCTTCACACCTTTTCCCCCTGGGCACTCCTACACCCCCTGTCATCACCATTTTCAATAGCTTCACCCTTCCCTTTGCCTTCATTATCTGCACAATCCCCCCTGGCCCCAGTCATTTACTGGTGTCAGCCTACATCTGTCCAGTTGCCAAGGAAATTGCAAAGAAATTCTGTCCTGTGGCTTCCGGCCCATAGGAAGAGCTCCTTGTAAACATATTACATGTACTGCACCTGTCTTCCACATCTTCCCTGAAACCAGTTGACAAAACAGAATCACAGAACCAATTAGGTTGAAGAGGACCTCTGAGATTATCAAGTCCACCCTATGACCTAACACTACCATGGCACTGACTGCCATGTCCATCTGTTCCTTGAACACCTCCAGGGACTACATCACCTCCTCGGGCAGCCCATTCCAACATCTAATCAATGCCCTGTGAAAAAAATTTTCCTAATGTCCAACCTAAACCTCCACTGGAGCAGCTTAAACTCTCATCCTGTTGCTGGTTATCGGGCAGAAAGAGACCAACCTGGCTCCAGCCTCCTTTCAGGCAGCTGTAGGGAGCCATAAGGTTCCCCCATGGAGCTTCCTTTTCTCCAGGCTAAACACCATCAGCTCCTCCTCATGGGATTTGTGCTCCAGACCCTTCACCACCTTTGTTGCCCTTCTCTGGACTTGCTCCAGCCCCTCAATGTACTTCCTAAACTGAGTGGCCCAGAATTGAACACAGCACTAGAGGTGTGGCCTCACCAGTGCCCAGCACAGGGGGACAATCACTGCCCTATCCTGCTGGCCACTCTGTGGCTGATACAGGCCAGAATGCCATTGGTCTCCTTGGCCACTTGGGCACACACTGGCTCAAGGACAAAGGTTAAAGAGGCAGCTGATGTGCTCGGAGCTGCTCCTCATAAGCACAGCGTCATGACTCTGTCATTTCCTAATGCTCCCTGTTTTAGTCTACAAGCTGCCCTAGCTTTCCTGGAAGAGCAGCATCCCTCCCTCACACCTCATCGACAGCATTCCTCATAGCTACTCTAACACACACATGTTGAGCCCCGTTGATAGCACCAGAGCAGGACCCTCTTGCCGTGAGTCACACTAATTTCCTACCACCCTCCACTACTGTACAAAGCCGATTGTCCGCCGGGGTCCTACCCACTCGGCACAGGCTCTCAACCCTGCCCCTGCCTCACTCCATTGTTCGAGGTCTTCCTCTCCGGGCAGACCATCCCTCTCAGCCCTGATTACACTATTCTTCCTCTTCCCGCAGGCCACCGACTTCTCATTTAGTGGAGGGGCAAAGCAAAGGTAAGAGGTGTAATAACCCTATAACACGCCAGATAGGAGAACAAACCCATATAAATTTTCTAAGCCTGACAAGTAGCTTTGGCCACGCAAAGTTATAACACAGGCCTGAATGAGACAGTATTTTCACAAGTGGCTCACCATACACATTTTGCAGRTATCATCCAGGAGCTGAAGACCCCAAGACTTAGAAAATCCACTCCATTGCAGTATATAAAACAAAACAAGAACAGCAAAGTAAGCCCACTGCCTAAGCAGAGACAAGTCACAAAGCAACATCTGGAAGAACTTCAGAGAGGGTGTAAAAACGAACTGGTGTGGATTCTTTCCAACATCCAATCACACACACACTACAAGCAGTTTTGCTGGCTGTCAAGTAGAACTATATTTAAAACCACACTGTTTCAAGATCCAGATGAAAAGTGGATTTAATGTTGACATCTTGGAGAAATTTTTAAAATAAGTTAATTTTTAAATTGCAGATTGCAAGAAAGATTAAATTCAATTTGAATGCAGAAAAGGAAGTATTTTCATGCAGCTTGTGCTGGAATCACAGCAGCAGCTGTAACTGCGTACACAGAACTTACACCAGAGCCTTGCTGTATCAGTGTTTGAATGTGCCAAAACACACACTGGCAAAACAATGACTGTGTCCAGCTTTAAAGGTGGAATTTAAGAACAGAATACACAAACGTTTCTGCTAATGTACAACAGAAGTATTTCTCATAGTATTTAAAGTTAATTCTTTGTTTTTATGGAGAGCTCAAAGATCACTGCTAGGCATAGGAACTAGAAATCACTGTCTTTAACAATCAAATGTGTTATACTTCTGTGCAACATGATGGCACCACCTTACACTGGATTACACCAAGATCCATTGCCAGTAAGTTTTCTTACTGAGGAGGAAGATTCCTCCATCTGCCATTCCTCCATTCCTCCTCTGCCATTCTCACAAAACAAATAGTTTTTATCATTTTTTTTAAAACAGTAGTTCCACTAAATTATTAAGCACATTTATCTAATGTCACAGATCTCTACTAACCGGCTGATCTCCAAGCACCATCTCTCCATTTTACAGAGTGCTGCATCTTCCTCATGGTAATGTGGATGAGAAACATTTCACTGTGAAACAACTTCTTAGGACAGCATAACACTATCTCTATCAGACAGGAACTTCTCTTTTGCTGTCCGACCTGCCCTGTCCRACGCATCCCTGTGGGGCTACTGCCACCATGCACAACTTTTATCCCAGCAGGACTATCAGTTTGAGAGTCATCATCTGCCACAGAAAGTCTATGTAAGAACACTCTATCCCTTCCTGCGTCTCCTGAAAACTACTTCTTGGTGGCCACAGGAGAAGGCACTTTCAGGCTTGTTTCTGAACTCCCAGATCCTCCACCTGACACTTCCGATAGGAGCCTTTATGTCACAGACAGAACTGCACAAACACACCCTGCTTTTTTTTGATGACACCAAGACAGCAGCTGTACCAGCCCACCATCAACCTGGCAGCTTCCTCAGCCATTTCATTCAGCCCAGCACATATGGATCACGAGAGGTTTTCCACTGTCCTACAAGACAACACATCTGCAGACACCCTCAGGTGAGTGCATGGAGCACACAAGGTGTAGTAGGCAGCATGACAGAAAAACACGATTCATATTAAAAGCAGGACAATTAAAAAAAAAAAAAAAGCTTCTCTGCAACCTATTTTAGTTAGTCCTGCATCACTGGAACACAAATCCTCATTTCCATTGACAGCATCTGTAAAAAGCCCGGGACCTGCACATTTTCAATTTAGGCTCACAGCCAGGTCTGGCACCTCGGCCCGACTCCTGCCCGTGGTCACTTCTGGCCGAGTTCAGCTCTCTCTCACAGCCCGATCACCTCAGCAAAAAAAAAGGAGAAGAGGAACAGGCTGCGTGCAATATGTTGCCTGCTCTGGACCCTCATTACATAGTGCTTAAAACAAAAGTTCATTAACGACCAGCCACGCTTGGAAATACCACCCATAGCACGGGCACAAAAGGCACAAAAGGCACAAATCTCGGCTAATTGCTGTGGCCTACGCAGCCCCAGCACCGAGCACGAGGACCCACAGTCTCGAATGTCAACAGGTGTTGCATTCTTATTCAAAATATTTATTTATGCAGATTCCTGCTATTATTCCCAGGCCAAGACGGTCCCATAAAGCAGGGCCAAGATGGGACTGGATTCAGCGAGCTGCCTGAGAACTCTTTTAAGAGCACAAACACTACTTCAGCGTATAAGCTAAGGAAAGAATGCCACAGTTGGAGCCTCTTGACTAATTCTCCTGTTTATATCCAAGTAAGAGGGCACTGTGGAACCTCTCTCTCCCCTTGGCAAGCTGTGAATATCACTCGGACGCAGCCAACCCCTATAGATGGGATCTTGTGGCTACCCCCACAAAAGATTTTGGCCAGAAAGGGTAGCAAGGACATGAGGTTGAAAGCGGACCAGAAGCACAAGGGTTTGTGCACTGACATCTCGGGGAGGACGGAGCGCTTGCCTGGGCAGAATGAAAATCAGCCTGCCCGGGCACCAGGACGGGTCCGCGCCAGCCGCCCGCGGGACGGAGGCGTCGGGGACCCGCGGAGACAGCGACGCCGCGGGACGAACCGCAGTCCCGCTGGGGAAAACGCGACTCACAGCGCCCAGGAGAGCCCCGAAAGAGAGTGCCCGTGTTCCACTCGAGGCGGTCGCTCCGGACAGGTCCCGGCCGGCGCCCCGTGCCGGCGGCGGAGGCGCCCGGCGGTGCCCGTCCGGGACGCGTCTGGCCCCTCGCACCCCAGCGGGGCCCGGCCCCGCTACCCCTCGCTTGCCTTGAGCTGAGACTTGGAAACCTTCCCGCTGCGGTCGAGGTCGAGGGCGGTAAAGGCATGCCAGATGGACTTGAGCAGCTCCTCCTTGAGCCCCACCATGGCCGGCGCGCTCCCGGCCCGCCGCCGCTGTGGCCCGGCCTGCGCCGGCCCCGGGGGCGAGGCCCCGGCTCGGCCCCGCTGACCGCCGCTCGAGGCGGGCGCGCGCGGCTCCGGGGCGGCGCAGCTCCCGCCTTCATAAGCTTTCTCTGCTGTGGCACTTCTGCTATTTATTCGTATTAGGAAACGCATGCGGTTAAATGGACAAGTGCAAGGTTTTGTCCCTTTCACTTTATTTCGGGTGGCTCGCTGTAACGTGGATGAATAAATTAACATTTGTCATTTTAGCATTCTCCAGTATTATTAAAATAGTGTTCAGGGTTTTCTCCTCAACTGAGAGAGTAAAGAAAGCGGTCTTGTCCTTGTGATGGGCCACTAGATAGATTTTCTGTGAGCTTATTTTGCAGAAAAGGACAATGTGTAAGAAGAGGTGAGAAATGGTGAGTATGGGCCAGGTATCAGAAGGTGCAAAACTTGACTGATGAAGGCTGAGAAATAAGAGTCTTGGATGCAATATTTATTACAATTGATGGCAAAGCTCACCATTTTCTGTCAGTATTGAATCCACRTATCTTGTTCTGAACACTGTATGTGACCATCGTTTGCAGAACACAGCCCACAAGGTTTAATTTTCATGGATTTTAGGCAGAAACCTTAAGGTCCAAACTCAAACCACATAATCAACAAGAGGGATAAACAATTAACTTTTGCCCAATTTTAGTCTTCAGCCAATTGCATCATCAGAACAAAAGTACCACTCCAAGTGAAATAGTTCTAGCAGGTACAGTTTGGTGACTTTTTTGTACCAGGTTTATTGTGAGTCCAGTATGAAAGGCACTCAGATGCTTAAGTGGCACTCAGATGCTTAAGTGCCATTTATGTTGGCTGCAATAAATGGTATTTTATTGGAGAGAACAGTGTAGATAACCTTACATTCCTTCAGGAACCCTGGGCTGTGCAGTATCAGCCATGTCACGCARGTCCTGCCCATGGAAAAGTTACACCATTTTGGTCACTCAAGCTATCACAGGATTTTACAAGGAAACAGCTCTATCCATTATTACATACTGCCAAACATAAAGGATGTTCTCACCAAAACCCATTGCTGCCAGTTTCAGGTCCAGGACACGGCATGCAGAGGGTGTAATCACAGGTACCACATAGGAGGTGCCCTCRAACTCCTCTGGGACAAAAAGCCTGGGAAATTTGTCCCCTGTGGGCCTCGAGGCCAGGCTGGACAGACAGCACAGCTCAGCACGAGCTGGGAACTCCCAGGCCTAACTTGCACAGATCACTGATCCTCCAGGTACAACGGGCTTCTGGCCAGGACCAGGACAGATGAGCAGACAGCAAAGTCCACTGTGCTTGTAATTCCCATTGGTGATAATCTAGACTGGTTTTCTGTATGTGGTGAATAGGTAATTTTTATTCTTCAGAGATATCTTTTAGAGATGTTATAGCCTCCCAGTAGCACAGTCAATTGTCAAACACAACCTGCCTCATTCACTGAACAGATCCTAACAGCCTTTTCCCCTCTCTTTTTTCTTAATCTTCTTCTCCATAATTTACTCAGGACTTTGGAATCCACAACCAATTATTTATGGTTATTTTTCTCAAGATGGATAGTGTGAACTATATGATTAACATCCAAAATTATTTGGATTAAATTTCCTAATAAAACTGATTTGCTAACATTATGACTGCTAATATTAGAAACATCTGCCATCTTGAAATACATTAGCATTTCCCAAATTTGAACACGGCTATTCCATTTTAGAAGGAAAGAGACAACTTTYATATATGCAGGTAAGTTGGTAGCTGAGCACCCACAAGGTCACCAATAAACACAGAGCACCCTAATTAAAGTGCATTAAAATACAGTTAGATTCTGTGAAAAGTCACTGAAGAAAAGCAATTAATGTAGTTCACATATGAATCTTCTAATGGTAGGGACTTCATCTCTGCTTTGAACAGCGTYCAGAAATTTTTTGGCAGTTTGGATTTTTGGTAAAAACAATAGAGTGGAAAAATTAAATTGAAACAAAATGCCCAAATGTTGTAAAAATCAACAACAAAAAAACAACCAAAGACCTCCACAAAAAAAAAACCCACTAAAACCCGGTATGCTGCCTTTCATTTTCTCTTCATTCTTTTTGCTGGCATCTGTAATTTCTGATTTAAATGACATGCTAAAATCCTTTGCCAGAACAGGATTTGTTTTCCACTCAGAATATAAATAGTTATAAGTCACTAGGTTAGCAGTCCATGCTTAAATGTTTCATTAAAATGAGTGGTTTATACAAGTCTCAGCTGCTCCAGCACTTGGTAGGTTAATCAAAAGGATACTTACAAGTTATGCATAAATCCAGTACATTATTTTATATAGTCATACTCATATTTAAAATGGTTTTTATAGGATTGAACTAACAGGGCAAAACCAGTTAAAGTGAAGTTCATATGCAGACAAACTTGCTGTGAAATGAAACCTTTGTTTTTTTATACTTACCCAAAATAGCTTTAACAAAGTTATAGGACTAACTGCATCCGCACCCAAAGTGTGAGTTATTTTAAACAACCCTTCTATTTTGATGTGCTAGTCTGGATCTTTGCTTATCAAAGACTTCACATGCTGAACCTTKGAAGATAAGATTGAAGTGCAATCTATTAAACATTAATTAACAGCAATCACACTTAACCGAGAAACCCTTGATAGCACTACATAAACCCTAAATTGCTTACAGGGTACAAAAGCAAGTTCTGATGCAACTTCACATACTTCTGCTTTTCCTGAAAGTTGTCTGAGAGCTCAGCAACTTTATTTTAAATCTATGCTTATTCTAATTTTGTTTCCTCACCATAATTAAAAGCATGACTGAAGGGAGGGAAAACTGGCTCTGTCTCACAGAGTGACTCACAGTTTCAGGAAGGAGCTTTAGTTAGACCCTGCTGAGGCTCAGCCTTAAGGGGTCAATCACTTTTCTCTCAGTCCTCTTTGCAGAAGCTTAATTACTCCTTGTTAGCCAAATAATAAGTATTTGTCAGGGAAGTTCTAAACAGAGGAAAGATTACGCACTTGAACCGTTACTAATTTTGTTTTATGCCACTGAGTCAGTTAAACTGACATCAAGGAAAGAATTCCAGCACTTCAGTAACTCAGTTTTCTGCTCATTGTTAGCCCAGGGAAAATCTTCCCAGCCTTGGCTAGACCAGTCATTTTCATTCTCCATAGGAAAACTAAATGGAAGTAAACAGAAATTGAAGACCATTAAGCCAACTTTGCAGCAAACTGTGTTTCTAGTATATGCCGCTTCACGGAGATGTTTCAGTAGAAAATAAAAATGAAGCAAGTGCTTTATCATTTCTGAATAGACTACTCCTGCCATAAAACATGTCAAGTAAACCTTGGGAAAGAGCATAAAATACAGTAAATATATATGTGACTATACCATGACCCAATCTTCAAGCCTTCTGAGGAATTTGGTTTTTTCTGTTATTTTAAAACACTTTAGTTGTTTTAGGTGAAACAGGAAGCAGCATTAGATGCTGAATCAGAACTGCAGTTCAGTCTCTTCTAAAAAAAAAAAAAAAAAAAAGTATTTTCCATTCACTTCTAAGATTTCCAGAGCAATCGTTAAAAGGATTACAGCAAGCTACATCTATTTCACTACAGTTTTCTGATATTTATACACATGTACCCAGTACATGCATTTTGTATCTAAACTTAACAAAACAAATATAATGAAGGGATAAAACATTAGGTTACCTTTCAGTTCCACTGTGGTAACACACATCTTAGTCTGCACTTTCAGCTGATAAGGTATTTTACACAGTCACAGAACTCACCACRGAACAGAATACCACAGGTACCTCTCCTGCAGAGAGAGGAAATTCAATCCCATGTGTGCTGCAGTAACCATCTGATACCATTTTTGGGATGGAAAATGGAAAGAGAAATAGTCAATGGAAAAAGCCATTCAAGCAGGGTCAATGTAGAGGATAGTCAATCACAATAATGGAATCTTTCAGGTTTGAAAAGACCTCCAGTATCATTGGGCCCACCTGCTAACCCAGCACAACCCACGCGCTAAGGTGTACATCAAATATATGGAGAGATTCTGCCCTGAACATCTCAGCACATGATTAGATGAGAGTGAAAAGAGGCAAGAGCAAAGAGCTGCAGAGGCAGAAACATCACCTGAGCTTGGTGAGACTACTAAAAGCTAGCAATAGCAGGTGTTTCTTGTATCCCCCCATCCCTCTCCTGCAAAACACCTTGCTTAAAATACTTCATTAATGGCCTTCTGCTCTTTGTAAATCAGTGGATGAACAAGATCTCCCTCAGGATGCAAGCTGAACACATGGAATCTTCCCGTGTATAAATCGTAATTCAGCAACGGCAGCAGGTTTTATGTCCATTAGCCCCCTTGTCTGGCAGGGGGGGATATACAGATCATTAATCAGTCAGGCCACTTAGTCTGCTTTCATCATAGATCAAAGAGAAATCAGTTTAGACTAGGATGATAACTCAGATGTCATGCTAAGTGCTGATATTGTCTATTATAAGGGAGTCAAATGACTGGCAAAAGGGAAGATCTTTGAAACCAATGCTTGAGATTTTTCAGGACTATCCAGAATCTCAAGTTTGTTTTTAGGCATGGACAACCATAGATCTCTGACCAACATGTTAAACAATAATAAATTGCTTCCTGTTTAATTAGGCACAGCAATATTCTCTCCTCAGGGCACCTCCCTTTCCCCTAGCCTAATCCCATTATACTTTGGGAAAATAGAATCTTCGTCCGTTTTCAACTGTTCAGACAGAAGCAGGACCTCTATTTCCTGAGAGCTCTCCTGCCCAGTTTCTTCCTGCTTTCTCCATGTTGCATTTCTAGAGCTGAGAACCTTCAGTCAGCTCAACAGTGTTCCCTCAGAGAGTTTCCAGGCTTCACTGGAGGAAGGCAGGGCTCAGGCAGGGCACAGCCCCACTTTTGATTCTTGCTGGTCATGTTCATACCCAGCTCCAGCAGGGGTCCATAGGTATTGATAAACACAGGTTTATCAAACACATGCACACGCTACAGCCAAGCCACACACACGGGCACATCATGAGGGTGCTTCCTCCAAGCCCACACAACTGATGGGGGGACTGGGGATGAACAARTTGAAAGGCACTTACCTGAGCTGCTGCTGGCAAGGTTGCTCAGTCACTGCTGCAGAACAAGGTAATGGTTTCTAACAATCAGGGTCAGGTGTCATACCAGCACACAAACACCTCAAAGACAAAAATTCAGTTAACACAATTAACACAGTTAACAATTTTGTCCAGCAGGTGCTGCTGGAGACTACAAAACATGTTCAGACAAGATCCAGCTGGCCAGCTTTTGGGAGGGCATCAAGCACATGGTGCTCCCCTGCTCCAGATCAGCAAGGACAGGATGCCTAAATATACTTCTAGTTAGATCTTTTCAGTGTTATAGTCTAAAGTACTGCAAGCTATGTCATTGAAATCCCACTTTGGCATATATAAGCAGTGCCTAACTCAATTTCTAAGTGGAGGTAAAGCTTGACTGTAACCTTATAAATAAGCCAAGTTGAAAGCATGCTTTCCAGGTTTACATTTTAGTAAGTCAAATCCATTCCAACTAACAGGGCAACAGGATACTTGGAACAAAAATGAACAAAAACCATCAAAAAAGCCTAGACAACTGCTGTGTGTTGATAGCTTAACAAAAACACAAAGATGGCCCCAAATGTATTTTGACATACTGCATGAAATTCTATTTATGCCATTGTTTGAACACCAGATGTCACTCAATATTTTTCTAAGTATAGCATTTATGATTCAATTAAATAATTTAGCTTGCAAACACATCAGTATTTCTACAGACAATGGAAAGCTTTGATTACCAAGATGAATTATTCAAAAAGTGAATCAATCCTTGATACTTGAAATTAATTTTTCAGTGTTAAGTGGTGTTGTGTCTTTACAGGAAACTGAATCTGTAAGAGCTTTAGTCCATCACAGCAGCCAGATTTTGGGCACAAGACGCCAGAAGATTGAGCAAGAGCACACAGGTCGTGTGGGCCAGAAATGTATCATTAGAAGAAGCAGAAGACAAAGGAGCAGCCAAATGTCTAGAGAAGAGGGGCTATTAAATAAAGCAAATATAAAAATACTTGAAAGCAGGTGAATTCTTCATGAAGACGTCATCTGATAAAAAAATATAAGCTACTATGTTACATCATTATTGGAAATTTAACCTAAATTAATTCACATTTATCACCCAACTCTGATGCCTGCTCCTTAAATTGAGATAAAGCCTTCCTCTTAAAGTGCTGAAGCTCATTCTGTTACATCGTGCTTGGTAGAATTTTTTCAGCTAACATCCAACTCCACTTTTTTGTGAGAGGTGAATGGCTTCTTCTTCCACCCAGAAAGGCAACTTGGCCAAATTTGTCCATAGTCAGGCAAGTCCTGTTTTTGCAATAAATTTGTAAGCTACCAAAATTACTGTAAGATTCTTCCTATTAAAAAAAGAAAACCCCTTCAATGACAGTAAAATAAATACCACTTCTTACTCMGTAAGCATCTGGATCATGAATCACTGGATGCTGGGAATATTCATGGGAAGCATTAACACACACTTCCCAAATTCTCTGCTTCTTCCCACTAGCCACCACTGCAGCCAGGATCCACTGCCTCACCATTGGCACCAGGAAAGCTCATGAAATTTTGAGATAAAATGTCACCATTCTTAGTGGTCCCATAAACTACTTTAAAACACTGAAACATCTTTTAAAATACTGGCCTTGGCACACAGGAAAAAGTTAAAACATCTGAAGTCACTTCAGTCACATCATTTAATCTGGGCAGACAAAACCTGTGATGAGCACTAGAACAGACCTAGAGAATTCTTTAGGTTGGAAAATACCCTTAAAATCATGGAGTCCAACTGTGAATCCAGCACTGCCAAGTCCACCACTCAACCATGTCCCTAAGTGCCACATCCACACAGCTTTTATATAACCCCAGGGATGGTGACACCACCACTTCCCTGGGCAGCCCGTTCCAATGCTTGGCAACTGTTTCAGTGAAGAAATGTCTCCTAACATCCCACATAAACCTCTCCTGGCACAACTGGCTGTTTCCTCTTGTCCTATCTCTTGTTACTTGGGAGAAGACCTTCACCTGGCTACAATCTCTCTTCAGGCAGTTATAGAGAGTGACAAGGTCTCTCCTGAGCCTTCCTTTCTCCAGACTAAACACCCCCTGCTCCCTCAGCCGCTCATCAGATTTGTGCTCCAGACCCTTCCCCAGCTCTGTWGCCCTTCTGTGGACTCGCTCCAGCCCCTCAGTCTCCTTCCTGAATGGAGGGGTTCAGAACTGGACACAGCATTCCAGGTGTGGCCTCCTTAGAGCCCAGCACAGGGGGACAATCCCTGCCCTGGTCCTCCTGGCCACTCTATTACTGGTACAACCCAGGTGCCACTGGCTTTCTTGGCCACCTGGGCACACTCTGGCTCAGGTTCAGCTGCTGTCAGCAGCACCCCCAGGTCCTCTTACACTGGGCAGCTTTCCATCCACTGCTCCCAGCCTGTGGTGCACCATGGGCTTGTTGTGACCCAGGGACAGGACCCTGCACTTCGCCTCATTGAACCTCCTGTAGATGTGTCCTCAACCCATGGATCCAGCTTGTCCTGATCCCTCTGCAGAGCCTTCCTGCCCTGCAGACTATCACTCCTGCACAACTTGATGTCATTTGCAAACTGAGGGAGCTCTCCAGATCATTGATAAAGACATTAAACAGGACTGGGCTCTGCACAGGTCCCTAGGGAACAGCACCGGTGACTGCCCCAGTGGGATGTGGCACAATCCACCACTCGTCTTTTGTCCAGCCATGAGCACAGCTCTCCAAGCCCACAGCATGGATTGTTTGTTTGCACAGCAATCCCACTGCTGTTACAGGCCTCTGAAAATGGGTGATGCAGGTGCAGAGGAACTATCACAGGTAGAATAAGGATTTTTTTCACTATAGAGAAACAAAAGCTTAAATTCATTAGTCCTCCACCAATTAGTATTTCTGACTGTTTAGAAGTATGCTTAGGTAAAGGTCTCAATGTAGAGGAACATTAAGATACTGCAACAAACCTATATATTTTAARTTCTCACAAACAAGACAGGGCTATCATATAAAGTAAAAATTAAAGGTATTCCAGGGTACCAATTTTAACTGATAATTGTATATTCAATTAATATAAAGTTAAACCAAACCTCTGAATTTCACTGTCATATACAAATAGAACTGAAAACTCTTACTTAGCAGTTATTCTTTTCCTAATTGCAAAGCTCAATTTTATGACAGTCCATTCAATTCAAATACAGCTTCTGAGTCACCTGTGGCTGTAACACAAGGTAAAAACTTTCACAACAGAGTGATATATTAAGCCTTCATTTACTGTGTTTCTCTTTACATCTGCCTCTGTATCACAGAACATGCCATTATGTGTTCTAAACTATTCCAACTCCTCCCAACTTCTAAATAAGCAGTTGTCTTCCCATTCTTAGCAGTTCCCGAGTTGTCTTCCTTACCTCAGACCCAGGTCTTTCTTCACATACTTTGTATTCTTCCATCTTCAGTCATGGGTTCCACTTCTTCCAGGGGTTTCATCTTTCCCTGTGCAATAGCATTCCTGAGGCTGCAGAGAACAGACTGCTTTGGACACGAACACACCAACTAGGGTGCTTCTCCTAACTATCAGCAATATCTTATGTCTTATTTCAGTCCCACTCTTATGAGAGGGAATCACAAGCATTAGGCATGAGTGGGAAGCAGATCTCATCAGGACTTGCTATAGTATATTCCCGACTCAGTATCTTATTTCCATAACTACTAAGTTAAATAAGTGTTAGACAATATTAAACAAACAGAACTTTTAACTTTAATATTCAAATCCAACACTAGTAAGAACAAATAGAGCACAAAAGGGAAACATTGTTTTAAGTAAAATGAATGAAGAGACAAGACAGCAATTAGAACAGTTCTGCCAGCCTAGGTTCAATATCAACACCAGTTCCATGGCCACATTCTGTTCCACATTTTGGAACTTCCAACTGAATAGTTAAGCTGTGTCTGTTGGCATCCCAGACTGCAGTTTCAGTATAGTACACTATAAGCATGATCAAACCTATCAACATAAACAATGAAAAACAACCTGAACACACTATGTAACTATTTACAAGTATTCCAACATAAAAAAATCAAACATACAATAGCCTCAAGAATGGGCAACTGAAGAAAATATGAACATTCAGAGAACCTTATCAGAAAGAATAACAAAACATCAATAGCAAAGACATTAACAATTGCACTACACTAATACAGAGTCCAAATATTAAATTGGTGCATTTTTTCACAATGCACTAGCTTTGAGAGAAAAATGCTGCCCTCACTAAAATGCAGCTTATATTTGTTTCACTTAATTGCTTTAACAAGAAGCCTATTAACACAATAATGATTGTTTTAATGCTACAGTTTACAGCAAGGACATTGAACTAAAAATAGCAGCAGTTCCACATGGCACTTAATTCCACAGGTTCCTAAGCTGTGGTTTATGCAATGCCTACAAAGTGCTCCCAGTTGAATACACAAATAAAATTCACAACAAAACTCTACCTGACATCAGGTATGTTGACTGTAGGTGGCCTTAAAGCCTGTCTTTCAAAATTTATTCCCCTCTGCTCCAAAAAAAAAAAAAAAAATTAACTATCAAAGTAAGGCCCCCTCCCTCCTTCTTAAAAGATTAGGGATATTGCTTCTTATTACAATGCTGTAACACTACAAAGCAGCACACCACTATAGTGGTTAACCCTGGGACAACGTAACATCTAACAGTGTAACCGAAAGGTGTATGGAATAACATCCAGGATCCTTGACAGACAGGAGAGTAACCGAGTCCATTAACTCAAAAGGTTAATACAAAATCAGCCACAGAGTACAAGTAAAAACCCAGAAGCAATAGCTGTAAAACTGGTGATACTGRTCACAGACGTGAAACCAGGAATTGAAGGCTTCCTTCAGTTCCTCAGGCTTCAGTCCAGCAGAGATGCTACGGCCATCTCTGCAGTCCTTCCAGACTCCACAGTTAGTATATGGTAAGACTCAGGGAGCGGTTCATTTTCTTCCCAATGAGCCGGGATGGTCTGTTTTGTGTGGTCGATCTCGTTGTCATTCTGTCAGTGAACAGCGCTCGCTCCTCAGCTGCAGCCTTCGCCATCTGGGCCTTCTTCAGCTCTCTGTAAGACAGGGACAGTGTCACCCCAGCAGCCCCCCAAGGACCATGGGCTAATCACAGCAAGAGACAGCAAACCAACTACAGCAGATCACAACTCAAGACTTAAGGTCAATTTTAGGTCATTCTGAGATGGTTAATTTGCATCCACCTGTTTCCAACCCAGAGGGCAGCGGTGGGATGCTCATTACTTGTCTAGATGTTCTTTCTTTAGAAAAGCAAGGGAAGGAAATGAAAAATTCACACAACTCAGATTCTGAAATCCAGTCTGTTATAAGCAGCTCAACACTTCAATTACCAGGACACAGTAGGGTGCTGTTTACTTCCCAGCACACGGCATGTGCTAAGGCAGAGCTCTTTACTGAGGTTTGCTCAAAGGAAGCATGTTCAGCCACACCTGATCTTCTGTGGGAGACTCCAACACACACTTAGATGAACAGAGTTGTTGGCAACAGACAACTCAGGAATCATCCTTTCCCTTTTGCATACCCACATCAAAAGCTTATCACCGCCTCCATGTTTTTTGCCTAACAAAAATGTGAGCCTGCGAGGCAGAGTCACTGAAGGTAGCACAGGCCATTGCCCCTGGGCAACATTCCACCAATTATTCTGTTTCACGAAACTACCAATACCCAGTCTGAGGACAAAGTTAAATCAAATGCAGGATAAAACTAYAAAATAGTCCAACTAAAGAGAAAAGCTATCTTTATAAAAGGTTTCCCCCTTTTGCTTTTCTCCTTCCCTCAAATACTGACATATAGCTAACTTTAAGCCTTCTCCCATACTCTATTCCTTCCACTATCACAAATTATCCAAAGAACTTTACAAATACTAGGTCTTATAGTAATYTCATTTTACATCTGGGTGAAAAGCAAAATCAAATTTTAAAAGCTTGCTGTATATTGGTGTGGGTGTATTCAGTTTTAAGCGACGTATTTTAGTTTATTAAGGAAGTCCCGTTCTTTTAAGAAAAGTATTACTCATTAACACGCGCGCCCCATCTAATCACCCCCACATTATCACTGTGTCAGTTCACTGCAAGAAAATGCAACCAATTTTCCGTCCTATTCCTTGTGAACACCAGTGACAAATACACACATGTGCTTGCCCTACCACCACACCATTACCAGGAAATTAAGTTTTACAATATCCTTCCACTCTTCCCTAGAAATCTTGAACTCTTGCCTAGAAATCTTGAAGAGGACAACACAGTAGAAAAGCTGAGTTGCCTTAAAAGGATTATTTTCACTAAAGATGACTTACATACAGAAGGATTTAAAATGTTTCAAATGCAGAAATTTAAGAAAAAACAAACCCAAAATAAACCACACCTTTTCCCCCCACCAAATAACTCCCTGAAGCATTTTATGGAACATTATGCTACACAACATTAAAAATTACTGTGGCTAAACATTCTTTCTAAATCATTCCTGGACTTACAAGGAATGTATCCTTCTTGTTGCCAGGTCAGGAGGAGACTTCCCAAAACACTAGCTTTGGCATTTTCTCTTTTAAGTGATACCAAAATATGTTGTCTTTATATATGCAAGAAACATACATCAGCAAATCTGGCCTTTAACAGACATGAACGGTCTGATTATTCTTTCAGTGTAATTCATAATATTATGAAGATAACCATCTAATTAGCACATCTGGCTGTGGTCAGACTAGCAATGGCAAGACAAGAAGGTAACAATGGGGTGAACCTGAACATGAAAGTAACATCTTCATTCAAGACAAACCACTCAGAAAGAAATCAGTGTTGTATAGTCCCTCGTAAAAGCCTGCCTCTTATGCATAACTCATGCAAAGATTACTGTAGTGAAAGAGTCAGACAGCTGCTTATAAATTTACTAACTCTTTCCCTGCAACTTAAGCAGAAATCAGACTTTCCTAAAGGCAATCTCTTCTTCCAAGCTTTAATTCAGAATTGAGCGTTCGAACAATGGGCAGGACAAGATAGCCTTTTGATACAAATGATTCTCTGGTGACCCAAAAACAGTGCTGTGTACAGGTCAAATTAGTCCTGTAACATTCCTGATGTGCCATTTCATTCAAGTTCAAAATACATCATTTAAATAATGTTTTCCAACATGTTTCAATGCACAAATTACCTAGGAAAACACAGACTCAGATCATATAGAGATGTAAGTTAGGCTACACCTGTCACAAAAGTGTGCACTCTCCTGAAACATTTTTTTAAAACCATAACATTTTGTATGCCTTGAATAATAATARGGCTGTTGAGATTCTCTTGGAGTGTTCAAGCAGCTCTTTCTGTGGAGAAAGTTCCTTTTAAAGTTCCATGACCCACTTTGCACTCTCAGGTACGCACATGCATACAGATTTGTGGATCTCACACACTAACAAGGACACTCCTGTTTTATCATCATTTCATTTCATTGTCAGGTGGAAGAAAACCTATTAGAAACGAAGTCCTGTTGAAGGACCCCAAAGACCTACTTACTTCTGCAAGAGCGAGTTCTTGAATTTTTCAGCATTCAGCTCTATCCGGAGCTGCTCTGCGCTCTTTTTTGCAGCAGAGAGAAGCACTGAATGCTTCACCAGTGCCACAGCTGAAGGCCTTTTCTCAGGATCAGGATTAATCATAACCTTGRGAAAAAGAAAACAAGGCATTCTTATTAAGACCAACAAGACAATAAATTACACTTACCAGCGAGCCACTAGTAGGAGAGTTCTTACTTTTAGTAAGTCTAGTAATTCTTGAGAAAGCACTTGTGGTAGTCTGGGTAATTTTCCTTTCCGAATTTCATGCCATTGGTCCCCATTAGTTGGAAGTGGTTCAGCCCCAGCAGCACAGACAACAGTCAGTGCGAGAGCAAAAATATCTGCTTTCGGCAAATGAGTGTAGTTCTTGAAAAGAAAAAGMAAAAATTAATTAACCATTTTTTCTAAAGGAAACAGCATGCAGGACTAACATCACCGTTTCTCGCAAGCAGAGCAGTTACCTCTTGTAGGACTTCATTTGCAAGGAAACGGCTGTCACCTTCTTCCACTTGAGGACTAGAGACTCGAGTTACATGGCCTAGGTCACCTGCAAAGAGAAAAGAAAGTTACTTTTCAGAAGACAACGAGATGATACAATTCTTTAGAGCACAAGTGTGCTGCTTCTCACCTATTTTAAATATGACTCTATCAGATGACCAGTCATCATCATCGCCTTCCTCTAAAGTTATACTTGGGACCGATGTCCTAGATATGAAAATATTACCTGAAAAAGAGCAGAATTGTTAAATATTTCTGTACCATTTCTACTTGACCTAGTTTCACTACAGTTTGCTTCAGCCATGCAATGGTTTTATTTGTATATATACCCTATTCAAAGAGTTAAAAGCTATTGCTGCCTCGCTGTGGCCCCTCTGCTGGGAAGGCAGCCAAGTGTTATGCAAGTAGAGTCAATTACACAAAAAGGACCCAAGATAAACTCAACAGTTTAAGTCTGCTAGCCAATTTTATAACTGACATCTTTGTGCTCCTATTCAGAACTTCAGGAAAGAATTTACAGTTAGCAAGGTGTGGCTAACTGTGTTCATTTTTCAGATTAAATGAACAGCAGATTAAATGAACCGAGGGAGTTATCAATACAGAGTAAAGCAGCTACAAACTTACTAGGTTTGATATCCATGTGTACCAGGGACATTGAATGAATGTACTTTAAACCTCGAGCCACTTGAAGCAGCAGGTCCTTCAGTTCTGGTTCAGTAAAATAACGCATATTCCTGTAGTTTTCACTTATGGCATCTGCTAAACTGCCACCTAAAACATTAAAGAAAACAACTTATTTCTTTACATCAAACTGTTGACAAGGTAATGACAAGTAGCTCCCAAAATTAAGTGAATATATCACAAAGAACTTGCTGGCAATATACAGTAAGTGTAAAATCTAGTGCTGTATCCACCCTTTTTAGCCTTGTAATATAATTAAATTCTTTTCTACTGTAGTTGGCACACAAACTAACAGGATATCAATACAAGGGAAAAGGCTTCTTTGTCTCTTCCAAATCTCTGGCAGCACATCAACAATTGCAAAATGCTTCAGAAATCAGGTTTAGTCTCCTTTTTTCACGGAAACTCTAGCAATTTTCTCTATTCCAGCTTGTACTCTTGCATAGAAGAACAATTCTGCTGCTCAGAAACACTACACTGTAATTCCAATATGCTTGGTCTGCAACTTTGCAGTTTTAGCTTCAAACATCTGATACACATTCTCCAATAGAAAGGAATATCAGACACTTGAGAGAAAGATGGCATGASCTATGGGTAATCAATTCCTAAATAGCGTTAAGAACTTGTAGGCACCTGTATGTTGTCTTTACTTACCATTGCAATATTCATTCTGTATGAGCATGTGATCATCTTCTGCCCATGCAGAGTAGTACCTTACTACATGAGAATGTTGTCCCAGAACTGCATGTGCATAGACCTCTCTTAAAGCATTCTGCCTGTTAATCACAAAAAAATTACAGCATAAGTGAGTATTGGGAGGTGAAATTAGTACAATTCCTTATTACAGTACATATTTCTAATAAAAATCTTCATATTCAGTTCTGTGGCACTAAAAGGTGGATTTGTACTTATACCCAAATGGCTAAAATAATTTACTTTATATTGAAAGAATTAGTATATGGAACATCGAGAAAACAGAGTTTAGTGTGGATAATTCTTCAGGGAGCCGCCACTTCCATTATATACTTGCCAGCCAGTAGCAATAGCAAATTTTGTGATGCATGACTGAAGTTTTAGGGTAAAAATAAAAGTGATCATAAGCCAAGAGTTTCACTGAACTCAATATTCCTAACTTCTTGTGTCTAAGTCTGCTACACCATTTTGTGCAACTCCAGCCTATGGGGTTTTCCATTATAACTATTTGAACAGTGTGGGGAAACGTCAGGAATCACAGGCTCATTCACAAATGCTAAAAAATACCCCCCAAACTGACTTAACCCATCGTTATGTCACTCATGCTAACAAGGATGAGGACTTAGTAGGGAACAGTGCTTTCCTTTTATCTCTCAAAGAATCACCTTTGCAAGGAAGCATTATTGTCACTTTGAGAACAATCTGTTTCCACACAGAATATTGGGACAAACATCTGGCAGGAGAGAGGCCAATTAGCCTTTTCTCCACAGTACTGCACAGTATCTGGGGTGTGGGTGGGGAAGGGAAAAAGTACCTTCAAAATTGCATCTGTTTTACATTTAATCCATGTTTGTTTTATATTTTCTCTTAAATGCTTTCTCTAGACACCAATACAAAGAGCCATGTGAAGAAGAAACACCAAAAGGAGGCTTATAAGCCTTAAGAGCAGGTAGTACTCACTCATCCACTGAGCCAGCCAAGGGTTTCTTAGATCTTTTTATTGCATAGATGCAGCCATCTAATCTCTTCACACATTTAAATACGGAACCGAATTCCCCAGATCCGATCTTCTCCAACTCATGGAATTCGGTTGCATACCGTGACTTCATGTTACTTTCTGTTATTGTTATTCTCTGCAAAGATTACCAAAGATATATTTAGATCTGCAGATACACAAACTCCTAAAATTAGTATCAAGTTCTAAAGATTAAATACCTTTGCAGGTCTCATGGTCTCCTCTTCAGGCTCACCATCACTTGGCTCCATGTCCTCTCCACAAGAGCTAAAATTCACACCAGAAATGACATGGTTTCAGTAAACTTGTAAACACATTACTTGTAAACTTCAGTAAACATCTGTAAACACAAACCTATAAAGATGCTGTGCTAATATATTTGTAATTTCTTTCCTCACATTTCACACAAGTATTTAAAGCATTTTTTTCCTCCTCAAGAAAAGACTGTGCATGGCCCATTCCATGAGACACAGCCTAGTTTATCCTCTCTGTATATTAATCAAAAGATCTAGTGCTAAATAATTACTTCATTATATCATGCACCTCAAAGCACATATTTTAAGAGCTGTATTATACCTTGCTAACAATCTGCAAGCAAAAACACTTTCTCAGAAGCCATTTGTAACAAAATTTTTGCAGCCAAAAGTAGTTCTAAATACCAGCTTAACAAAGAAAGCTACAAGTCACTCACTCATTCCAGTGTATCCTCTTCCTCCTACGACATTTGCCTTCAGAATTGTGAAGGAACATGGAATCGGGAGTGAAGGGATTGATGTTCACATGAGGTGTTTGTCTAAAATCTTCTTCTTGCTTCTCAGATTTCCCAACATTCATAAATAGCGAGCCCCCTCGAAGTTTGACTGAGCTGGAGCCTAAACCTTGTGCTTTAGAAAGCAAACTCTATATTAAAAAAAAAAAAAAAAAGAAAAAAAAGACATTTATAGCCTTGATATTGCCTTAGACATAAAACAGTCAGATCATGCTTGAAGCCAACATTACAATATTGTCTAATTAAAGTCAGCATCAATTGTTTAAATATCTGCATTTCCAACAAAAATAATTTTTAAGAAACTATTATGCTTTGTAATCTACACAGAAACAGTTTAAGTAAACCAGTATTAAACTATTTTTCAAAAGACAAGAAAAATGATAAYGATGAGAGTAATCTTTTTCTGTCTATCATCGCTTAAACTTATTGGACAAATCTTTTCCCATTAAATGAACACAGATGAAACCTAAGGAAGATCCTGTACTGTATCACTACGATTTCCACATGCATAATGTAGGAGTTAGATCAGACAGGAAATAATCTTTGGTTTCTAGAAATTTAGGTGACAATCTTAAAAAATTAGAAAATGCAACATGTAATATTGATGCACAGGTGCATCTTCTTGAGCCTACAAAAAATTGTTCAAGAATTGACGGTATGGCTGCACTGTCAGTTAAATATTCAAAACTGATCTTTTGGGTGGTAATTTGCCAGACCAGGCATTTTCCAGGCACATGATGAAACCTCTCCCACTTACACTTGGAAGTCTGCACCTCAATCCCCTTCATCCTAGTGAGGATGCCAATGACTGGATTACAAGCAGGAGTATCACCTTATCCTAACAACACCCTTCAAAATAAACATTTGACACAACTAAAGCCTACACAACAATAGGGAAGAACGCTCAGAACATGGGAATTTCAAACGCAATCCTCAAATCTGCCCCAGATGGAAGACCTTTAACTCACTCTGCATCTCAGGACACGTTTCTGTACTTGCACTGGATACCTGAACCAACTGATTTTTCCAAAGATAACCCCTCCAAGATAACCTATGCAAAATCTGGGCACCTAATCTAGGAATACTGCTGAAATGTTCTGTTAAAAACGTGTTTTTAGTATCACTTTCCACCAATCGTTTGCATCTCTGAAGCATCTGCTCCTGACAAGGTATAGAATCTCACTAATTTTACCTTTTTGAAACTCGAACCACTGATTTCTACCATTTAAACCTCACGGGAGATGGAAGCTATAGAAAACCAATTAACAAGGTTGCCTTCCTCGCACCTTAAGTCAGTTGTTTTCCATCTATAGTCTATAGACCCCAAGGAGATTATCCCTGGGGATTATCCCAGGATTACTTCTAAAGGGCTATATGAAAAGTAATGAAGAAAGGAAGCCAATTATCACTAGATTTAAATTCACTATACGGGGTTTAACACAGCATCGAGTTCAAAAGTTGAAATGTCCTTTAAAAGTCTGTTATTGACAAAGTTAAGAGCTACCCATCTATCCCTCTAAGCTTTGGAATACACCAGTTTAACAGCATCGACTACTCAAACAGCCTTTTACGTTTGATGCACGATTGCAGACACTGAATCAGCGCTGGCACAAGGCACCACGATAGCAACAGTACAACCCAGGATCACAGAATCCATTAGGCTGGAAAAGCCCTCTGACATCATCGAGCCCAGCCTATGACCCAACACCACCGTGTCACTCAGACCACGGCACTGAACGCCAGCTCCGCTCTTTCCTTCAACACCTTCAGGGACGGTGACTCCACCACCTCCCTGGGCAGTAAATACCTACGTCTGATCACCCTTCCTGCGAAGAAATTCGTCCTAGGACGTGCCAGTTCACCGAGAGACACGCAAGAGCAAACCTCCAAGTCGAGCTTTAACTTTCTGGCTACACCCCTACCAACGCTCACTCATCAGCAAAGCACTTACTTCATGGGTTTTAATACTCCAGGCTCGCACTTTTTAAATGTATTTTCGAGAAAACAATGCCAAACCCAGAAAACTTTTTGGTTTACATTCTAACCAATATTCTAATACATGAGTAAGCGGCTCGCCCCGTGCCCGTGTCCCGTCGGGTCGGCGGCACCGCCCCGTCCCCGCCCCGCCCGGAGCCCCCGGCGCGATCCCCCCGCCGTTACATAACGGACCGGCCGGGCCGAGCCCCCGCCCCGGGCTCACCTTGGGTGTGTGCGGCGTGTCGAACAGGCGCAGCTTGCGGAGGGTCTTGTGCGGCGGCGTGCCCGGATAGTCGGGCAGCGGCGAGCCGCGCTCCTCGCCCCGCGCCCCCCGGTACCCGCTGGCCGCGGGGTGTGGCGGGGAGCGCTCGCAGCAGCGCCGGCCCTTGTGCGGGGCCAGCGGCGAAGGCGAGTCGAGTAAGAAATAGGCTCCGGGCGACTTGACCGGCGAGGAGCCGAAGCCCTCCTCCTCCCACGAGTCTCCCTCGTCCGGTAGCGGCGCCGCCGCCGGCTCCATCTCCTCCTCCTCCAGCAGGGGCGGGTCGCTCCGCTTCGGGGTGCGCGCGGCCGAGAGCGGCGAATCCGCCTCCTGGAACGCCGAGTCCTCACCGGTGCTGTTGGCGCTGCTGGTGCCGCAGCCTTCCTCCTCCTCCTCTTCCTCCTCCTCCTCGCAGTCGCTGTGGCCGCTCAGGAACAGCAGCTTCTGCCGGATCGGGGCCGCCGCTCGCCGGGCCGAGACGCGCCGCGGCGGCGCCGTCCGCTGCAAACTGAGGAAGCTCATGGCGGCCCGGCCGCTCCCGCTGCGCTGCCCGCGCTCCGCTCGCGTGCGCCGCCGGTTCGGCTCGTGCTGCCCGCGAACGGCCCCACCGCGCGCCGTTCGGACTCCGCGGCTTTCCCGCGACCGTTGGTCACGTGCCGCGCACGCCGGCCAATCGCACCCGCCCACCGGGTTTGAAAACACGGCGCGCGGGGGCGGGGCCGACGGCGGTCCCGTCACGGGCCGCTTTGGCGCGAGCGGTGGGGCGGGGCCGGGGCCAGGGCGGGGCCCGGCCCCGAGGCGGCCGCGCGGACGTGTCCGCCCGTGAGGCGCGCGCCCGGCGCCATTTTATCCCGGGTCGGCCCCGCCCGGGCAGTGGAAACCGCCGGGCGGCGATGGTCAGGGAGCGCCGGGATCGCCGTGGGGACAGCGCCCTGCCTAGCCCGGAGAACTCCGGGACACTGCGGCGCCCTGCCAGGATGGCGCTCCCCTGGAAAGTGGTCTTGCTCCCATTGAACTGAGCACTCAAAAATCTCCATAATAATAATATTACAGTATTTAATGTATAACAGTAATATAATAACAGCATCCTCTGCGCCAGTTAAAGTCTTCGTTTTGTTTTTTTTTTTTTTAAGCGCAACCAAAGAACTGTATTTCCATTGACTCGATGCACGTGGTTTAAAGTGCAGTCAAGCAGGCGCCTCAGAACAGCCCGTGTTTACTCCTGTAAGACGCTTCCAAGGGGACTCAGTCCCCGCACAGCAAAGGCAATGGATGCTGCATGCTGTTTTTCAGACGCATCTCCGTACAGGTGCCACCACTGTGTCTTGGCTTCTCTCGTCTGGTAACGCCCAACCAATAAACCTGCCCTCTCTCTCGTGAACCAAATCGCCTTAAGAGAACATCCTCCTTGGGTAACAAAGCGTTTTATTCCCCAGCCCCATTAGTCCCAGCCCACAGAACCCACATAAACTCTGCTCCCGATGGCTGTTTGGGCACGCACCCCACGCCCCGGACAGACAGGCAGTGCCAGGATTCACTTCTCAGGGCCGAGCACACGGCAATACTCAGACCCCGAAGCACAGCCCCTGCCCGGCCTCCTCCCCAAAGCTCCCCCTCCTTGCCCGGCAGACAAATCCTCATGTGCTGCCCATAGCACACTCCTACGAGAGCGGTGCCTCGGACCCAAAGGGATGTCAGTGTCCTGTACTCCACTTCTGATAGCAACCCCCCCTTTTTTAACCTCTTCTGTCTGAAAATCTCTTTGCAGAGAGCTGTCCTGTTTTTCAGGACAAGTAGAGATGAGCCACAGGAACACAAGTTTTGAGATTTGTATTTTGGAGAAAACTGAAAACTAGTTTCAGAAAATTGAAAGTAGTCAACATAACCTATGAAAATGGGACAGAGACAGGGCTACATCAATCCAAGAGTAAACACACTTCATGTGCAGTAATTTAGAATCACAAGAATATCCTATTAAAAATACTCATTTTTTAAAAATTAGATGAACTGTATAGCAAGCACTAACTGAAGCATTCAAGTTTTAGAACAGATGATGTAAGAGAAAGCTACTTAAAAATACAATCTCCACTTCTTTCTCAGTTCAGAGGCCACAGAAGGAGATGCAAAGCAATTCTTATAAAGTGACTCAAAACATTCCAGCCACTATCTGTGGCTTCAGTTATTTGTGAAGTTTCCTTTTCTTTGAAGAAGTTTAAAGACTGTAAGCTTTTGAATAAATCCCTCCCCCTGTAATGTCAAAGCTGCTGTTTCCTTCCCAAACTCAGCCTTAATATAACTGATGCTGCACTGCTTTCTGGAGTCTACAGACACAGGTTTTAGTAARAGCAAGTGGCAAACTGAAGTTCAAAAGCCCTGTTGTAATTGAATTTATCTAATTGCTAATCACTGGAACAGTTGAGTGACAAAATTGGGTGGAACAATCAATCCAAACAATCAGTTTGTACAAAGAAGGTATTTCTGAAGACAGATACAAGAAGAAAGGGAAAAAAAGAATAGAGAAAGAAGGAAACAACAGTAACACAATGATAGTAAAAGAAAGTTTATTTTCATTCTGAAATCAATTAGGAAAGTATTGAATAAATAGGTAGCTCACAAAATGCATAGCTGCTATGTAAGGATTCACAAGCTCTATATATGTGCTGCTTTGAACTTGCATCAGTTGTTCTTCTGCTGTAGTCTGACAGACCCATGAACAGTTGTGTTGGAGAAATGATTTTAGCCCAAGACTGAATGTGGCAACTCTGCTTCCCTGTCCCCTGTGACACCTGTAATTAGCATTAGAAGCCCTAGGAACAGCCTGGCTACAGAGCCGACAGAGCCAATTCCCTCACAGAGAGAACTTGAGCAATGGATACCACCACAGGAGGAAGAGAGTTGAGCGAGGAGGGGCTCTGCAGGCTTCCACTGTGCCGCACTCTCAGAGCCAAATTAATCTCAAATTCTCTGAAGCTAATTAAATTGCACCTTTGAGCTGCTACAGATCTTGCAGACTCAAGCCCTGATTCTTCAAATAGATGTAACAACACATGAACTGATGTCTCGGCAATGCCTGATATTCCTACAAATTTGAGCGGTTTAACGCTTTTCAGGATATATTTGCAAATTTGACTTTTTTCTTTTTTTTTTTTTTTAATATATTACTTGCTTTTATGGTACACTGAAGATTTTGCTACCAGAAATACTTATCTGGAGCAGCACACACTCATAGACAAACAGCTGCTTTTAACTAAGAGTTTTCAAGCTCAAGGAAACCATTTTTTCCAACTTTTGTGGGTAGCAGGGGAACTCAAATAATGATGAATAGGGAAGAAATAAATCAAAGGCCAATTTGTCTGGCTGTCAGAACTGCCACAGAAGTGGAGAAGTTGCCATCTTGTCAGGATTCCCACACTTGCAAGGTCATCTGCAATCCTCCAAAACAATTTGCATCATATTAGAAGAGTTCTGCCAAATCTGGATGAAACCCATTTTATGTGAGCCGCCATGATTCACCTTATTATGAGAGGTGTAAATAGAGTGAAAAAGCAGAAGAGGAAGAAGGTCAAGTTGCTTTTATGAAAAACAGAAATACTACAGGCCAAGGCTGTTGGTAGAGAAGGGAGAGCAGCGATAGATCATTGCTATTTTCCCAGCTTTTATCTTAGTTTTCAGCAGAGAGCCATGGACCAGTGTGCTTATCACCAGTACGAGTGATAGCATTCCAGTGTTCACACAAGAATTGGCATATACAAGGGCAACAGGTCTCAGTGTAAGAGACTGGTGCCAACTGAGAGATGTTGTCTCTGTGCCACTGACAGCCTAAAGGTGAGCAGTTTGAYGATTATTTTATCTGGGGTTGTGCTGCTAACAGCTGCTGTTAGCTAGCAACCTCTTTCTCTTCATTACAAGGTCCTGAGTTAAATGAGTTTCCCATCAAAAATTGACTTTGTATATCAAAGACATGCCAATAGATGCCAGTTCTTGTTCACTTTATAGTCTGCAGGCAGAGAGAATATTTCTCAGGCATGCATTCACCCAGGAACTCTAAATAATAACAGCAAGAGAACAAAGTAGAGAATAGAAAGGGGAATTTGACAGCACCATGGTTTCCACAAAGTAAAGAACAGCTTCTGTATCCAGAATGTAGGAATTTCAGGGAAGATCTGAAGGTACTCAGAAGTTAAAAATGCACGTGTAAAGCACATTTTAAAAGTACAGGTTGTGCCAAGCAGTCACATACTATTCAGTAATTCTCAGACTATGAAAGCACACACTCATGACAATTTTTAGTGATTCCCTTTTTGCCTGCTTGTCTGCCTCTTTAACACTTGAAATCTACTTAACAAGAAAATGGCAAAACAATTTGATCCTGAGAATTGTGCTCAGGTAAGAAACACACTGTAACAGGTACCTTCTGTTAAGACCAAGTTAAAATAATCAAAATAGGAAGATTTTGTACCAGCAATTAAAACCATCAGAATATCTAATGCACTGAAACTAAGTAGTCACTACACTACTAATTTACTTCTATCACTAACCTGTTTGCTTTTTCTCCATCAGGGAACATGCAAAACAATAGAAGAGGTACTCTGTCTTTATTCAAATCTATTACTCTTCTTCTAATAATCTCTTATGCACATCATTTAWGATAAAACCTTTTGCAAACATTTTCAGATGTGCAGATAAAAAGATAAAAGCCTAGTAAGATTTTTTTAAGAAGCTGAGTCTTTTCACTAACACTGGCTTTAGGAACCCACATCCATTCAAAATTTGTCTCTTACTGTCTTGCATGCATCTGTTTAAAAAAAAAAAAAAGGCAGCTAATCCCATCTATCCCACAAACAATTCTTGTACTTTCTGATTTTTCAGTCACTGTGACCAATATTCCAATTCCAAAAGCCCACTGAAAATGTAGCTTTAGATCACTGTTGTATCTCCAGAAGCTTTTTACATCCATGTGTGTTATGCCAGCAAACCTGCCAGATTTGGGAAGTTGGCCTCTTGTCTTGTCTTGCCTCACTAAGATGCCTGTTCAGGAACCTCTCAGCAAATTCTATAGAACCAAGCAGTAGCATGATGGAAATTCTAAAACTCTCTTGAAAAGTAAGTAAAAAGCAGCAGCCAATCAACCTAAAGGCTGATGATGGATTTAAACAGAAAAAAAGGGTGAAACACTGCGGTTTTGACAGCAACATAAGATACTTTTTCATTACAGAAAAGGTTCCACCCAATTACTTGTGCCCTGAAAGTGTAAATGGTTTGCCATCTCTTTGAGCAAAATGCTACAAATAATTAAACAGAAAAGCAATAATCCAAAGAAAATTTCTCACTGTTTCAGAACCTAAAATGGATTGGATTTAAAGAGGTCACATTTCCAGCAGAGATAAATACACAGACTGTGTAGGACAAAGTGCTCACTTGTTGATATATAGGCTTCTGTGTTTATTGGGATAATTGATATAAGCTTGTATGTTTATTGGGATAATTAAAGTCTGCTTTGAATTCAGTTGAAAAAGTCTGGTATCAGCCCATTCCTGATAGGAATAGGTGTCAACCACTTAGTGCTAATGGTGATGGCCTAATGAGATTGTTAGATTTTCCTTTGGCCAAGTGAACTTCACCGGCAGAATGAAAAATAGAATCAAAGGAATGCCAAACTGATGGGACATTTTACAATTTGTAGCACAAGGAAGAATGCTTGCTCTTGAGCCTCAGTTTGAGTGTAGTTTACTATTTACAACAAAAAGACTGAAAATGACTCTTGACTTTTTGTTTTGTTTTCATAGGTACCTATGCTTTAGCAGGTTTTTATCAAGACAGCACAAGATACTTTTAGGAAATAGGGTGCTCAAATATATACTTTGCAAATAAAAAGCCAGGAGTACCTTATTATAAACAAYGAGCTGGAGTTGGATCTTATGCATCTCTTAAGACAAGGCAATTTCCATGTTTTTCAAGACAAAAATGATGCATGCTGAATAAATACATTCTTAAAGCTCCTGTTAATTAACTGCTGGACAAGACACAAGTTAATTGTCATTTCCAGTCTCGTAACACCTTGCTGCTTAAGAAAATCAGTTTCCATCCCACCCAACCATTAGCGAAATTTTACTTGGCTGTTTGAAACTATACAGAAAATTTTAACAGAAAACTCGTCTTCATTCAATGTCAAACTAAGAGTGACCAGAATAGGTTTGTTACAGGGCATTTCTGTACCTTGATAAGTGGAAGCTATGGCCACCTAAGGTGTACAGTGATAAATCTCAACAGCTGTAGAGTTGGAGTTGCCAGACTCAGAAAACCAGAAACCCTTTTGATCAGCTCCTGACTCCACACCACCTTTCCTCGGCGGCTAAACCCCGATTAAATGGCTGCCTGTCCCTGAGAAAGGCTCCCTGACTGCCCTGGGAAGAGCACAGCAATGCGGAGGGATTTCTCTGCTACAGCACAATCTTCGCAGAAACCAGAGCAGCCAGTCAGACAAATGCCTGCAGTATTTGAGAGGTTAGGAGGGTCAGACACCAGAGTAAACTTTAGGAAGAACGGCCTTCCAAGCTCAGCCATTGTTTATCAGGTCCGTGAGCCCCGTCCTTCCCTTGTGTGCTGAGCACATACCACGTGCCCGTCTCACACCGACTATCTGCGGTATCAGTCAGCTGAGCTGGGCTTAATCACACCGGCAGGGATGAGGGCTGTTTACAGCAGGATTTACTCTTATGAAAACCATTAGCCCTTTAGGGTAAAAGCTGTCCTGTTGTTATGCAGAGTGCATCTGGCACAATAGATCATCAGCCTGGAGCAGGGAAAATAATTCCCTCTTTTACTATCAGGAGAAGCACTCAATCACAGTAAAACAAAGCTCACCATTGGAGAAAAATGTAGAAATACTTAAAAGGGAAAAGTTGACTGCAAGGTCTAGAGACACTTTGAGCTTATTCCGTTATGGGGAGAATTGGTATAGGCCTGGAATTCAAACACAAGAGAAAAATGATGACTGGAAATGTGGGAGTCAGCTCGTAAGGGACAGTGATATACTGAGCTGATTTACTTTACAGGGTTCATCTTTTCAAGGTACTTCTTTCTGCTGTGCCAAAGCATTCTCTTTGAAATAATTTGCAAATGAGGGGTAAAATCTGTGGGTATAGAGATGTTTACTGTTAGGCACCCAGTCCTGTCATATTCTTTGCTTCCTCCTCCTGAAATGCTTTTGGCCAGTTTTCCTATCCAATCTGACCTTGTCCTGTCTAAACTCCACTAAAAGACCTTCCAATGCCAACAATGCAGGATCAGCTTACCAAAACAGCTCCTTCCACATCTGTCTGAAGGGAAGCAGGAGGGAATCATCATCAAGGTCTCTCCACGCCAAACACAAGTCTTTCATGAAGGTAGGCCTTGCACCTAAGGCACATATAAACACCTCAGCTTCTCTTTAAACACCAAGCAATCTACGTCACTCTACCTTATTTACTAAGTTTTCCTTTGTAGAGGTAACTAGCAAAACATGGAAGCACCACCTTTGACCTGGGAGTTTTGCGAGAGCATAACTGGTAAGGTAACAGTCACAGAAATGATTTAAAAATACTACAGGTTTTCATGATGGAGCTGGTCGTGAATGAACACCTTGCAGCAATCCAACTTGTATGAAAGAGAAAGAATACTCACATTTGCACAGTGGTCAAAGAATGTCCTGGGAAATGAGAAGTAAGAACTGAAGTTATTTCTTTGCTAAGTCAAAGCCACCATTCCAGCCACTGTTTCCAGAAATGATTAGCAATGAAATTTAAGAAAAAAAAATCCTTGAACATTCATGTCAAATGAGACAACTTTAATTTCTAAAAGGGGCTAAGTACTAAGAAACTAATCTAGTTGACAGGCAATTAATCCTCCTTGCATAGTACATTTATCTCCATGGGATATCAAGATTTACAACATTTCAGGAAAACTGGCACCTAAGTGAGCAAGCAACCTCAATCCTATACAAAAGTTACAGACAACCTAAATGTTTTCAAGTTTTACTTTGTAATTTATGCAGAGAATAGCCTTTGCTTTGTCCCCATCTATCCCACAATACTGGATTCTCTCACTGCACTTTACAGTTGGCCTTTGTGTAGAAAACATAAAAGGCTGCAAGCCACACAGATATAGTAATTCACAATAAATTAGCTCATTCTAATAAAATTTGGCCTTTCTGAGGTCAAATACCTCAAGGTACTTAGTTATGGACTTCATTTTTTTTTATGCAGAATGTGCACCTCACAATACCTGGATTACATAATAAAGATTTTGTCCAGAAGGTGTTCAGTCCTTCCCTTGAGAAGGCAAAAGGTGAGGCTTCAGTTTCAGAAGTGCCCTTGACACTAATCTAAAATAAGCACTGAATCTTACAGGAAACCAAAAATTTTAACTTGCTTAACCAGCTTGCTAACAAGACAAGAGTAAAAACAGTTCTTCATATAAAAAAACTGAAAGTTACATTTTGCAGTATTAGACATTTTGCAGTGTTAGACATATCTACAATGGATTTTTTCCTTTACAGAATGATAGCTGGAGAGGAGTATTGTACTTCCATTATCATTAATCCCTTTTTTTCTAGTAACTTGTGTCCTGATTTTTCAAAAGCACTGATTATCAGCACATCCTAGGTACTGAATGGTAGCAGCAGGCACTCAGAACTATTGAAAATAGRCCATTAGCATTTGTACTTTTGCTGCAAATGCACCATTTGAAAATATTTCTCTTGCAAATGGGTAACTTCACCTCTTAGGGAAAAATCATTCTTGTAGTGTTTTAGAATGTCTGAAATAACTATTACCAGTATAATTGCTTAATACACTATAGTGGATTACAATCAAAATTAATGTCAAAAAATTCAGTTTATGATAAATAAACTTTGGAAAAATTTATACAAGACCGTAAATAAATAATTTGAACTTCAGTCTCAGTAAGAATTAAAACAATACGTCACATGACAATATCATCCTATCTAAACAATACAATCTTGCTATATTTTATTGCATAATAATTTGAGAGTAACATCTTAAGTAAAATATGTAAAGAAACAGAATCATTAGATTTACTTTCTTTAATATTGAACAACCAGTTCTTTGTACATAATCCAATTTAAAGATAATATAATTAGCACTTCCAGCATTAACAGTCTGTATTTACAATGAATGAGATGGGGTAGATCACCTAAAGAGTATTCAAATCTGTATGAAACAAAACAAAATATGAAGATTTACAGTAGTAGGCTCAAAATCCAAGACTTTTCCATTGATGGAATGCAATTTAAAAAGGCTTTGTTGCCTTTGTAAGGGTTCCTGAAATGGTTCTTTAAACAACTGAAATCTTCAGTAATGCCTTCATTATTTGTACATAACATTAAAAATTAATTCCAATACTTCTATTTTTCACTTGCTTGTAGACCAGTCTGAAATCTGATGAAAGGATAACAAGGAAGTTTACTATATAATCCTAATTCCATATTCCTGAATACAACGGTTGGAAGTAGATGATGTCAGTCCATTCCAAGGGTTATGTACACAAAACTTAGAAAATGTTCTTCACTCTTGCATAAAATGTGTACACAGTATCAGTGAGTGGGGGACTTCAAAGTTTTTATGGGCTGCTGCTGGCATGGACCTTTGTTGGTTGAAAATAAAATACCTCTCACTATTGTTCTGGTAGCAGTTTTAGAAGTTAATCATCAATCCCTGGTGTTTCACCCTGTTGTATTCTGGAGGCTATTCTAATAGCTTCTTCCAGAGACTGTTGTTCTCCAAGCTGAAACAAATGCATTTAAATAGAAATAAATCCAAAATGTTACACTTGGATAACAAATGCATCAAAAAAGATCTGAAAGCAAAGATCTAGATATCAAACAATACTACAGCCCAAATAAGTGTGATCAGTATTGTCACACCTCTCCTGGGTAATATATACCAGCAGCTATCAAATCAGCATGACAATTAAGATAGCTGCTGATAGGAGATTAAACTGAGTTTCTATGTAACTACCAAATACATTTGCTTCAAAGAATTGCTGCATGATAAACACACTTCATGACCCACATTTCAACTTGGCAGATATTACAAAGCTCAGACAAGGCTTGCAGAAGTCACATTTTATTACTGGTAAAGCAAACAAATGTCTTAATTTTTCTTAACTCTCTACCAGAAAGTCAGCTCTTTAGAACATCATATGACACTAATTTAGAAAAAAAGTGTGCATTTATCGCAGAATCCCAACTGCATAAAAAAGTTGTTGTGATGACACTGACCTACATTTTAGAGAGGGAATTATCTTGTAGCTGCCATCAATGTATCTGGTACTACCAAAAGCACCATTACCAGCCCTGGATAAAGATAACTTGATACAATTTTGGGAAGGAATCCAAGGAGTTTTACATGTTCATGGGAACACTGAAGACAATCTCAACTGCACAAAAAAAAAATGTAAAGCTGGCCATTACGTATTGGCTCAGGAGAAACACACATAAGAGTGTGAAAGATAAAACCATATTGTCTGACCTAACTGGACATTTCTAAGTATCACTTGTTATTTTCACAATCATAAAACATTCTGGAGGCATTCATATCAAGACCTCTGTTATCACTTCATTACAGCTTCAATTAGACTATCAGGCTGCTGGCTTTACCAGTAGTTAGAAACCAAATGGATCAATTTATTACCATCAAAGTACAAAAGAAAAGCCAATCAAAACCTCAGGAATAATGAATAGTATTTTAATTTTGAACTCTCTCTCTTCTATTTGTGTATTTTAAGTTTAATTAATGTAAAGGGACTTAACCAAATGCTCCACTTCTGGTAACAGAAGAGGGGCATGTGCAGCGAGTGCCTGTTTTCCTTTCATTCAAACGACCAGCTGCTGAGAGTGCTCGTTACTTTTTTTCCTGCTTCATGCAAACAATTGCCTTCTGATACRGTTTCTCTTATAAGCAGTTTTGATTACTGCCAACTTATCTCAAAAGACAGGACTTCAGAATTTAGAGCTTCTCGACTTTCACTGCTCTTTCAAGCAGCATCTGACTTGCTACTTTCCATTTAACAAAGGGTAAAATAACAATCTCTCATTTCTGCTTGAAGATATTAATATATTCCTTTCAATCTGAGCTTTTTAGAGCTCTTTCATACCTAGAAATTACCTTTTCCTGACGATGTTTGAACTATTTACAGAGACTAGATGAAGAACTATTTACAGAGACTGCTTGGACTGTGCTGGTTGGTTTGGCACATAACAGACTCACTCTTTCCAGAGATCTCTGATTATTAATCTTTCTATATAACTTTGCTATTAGAACTTCAAGGTTCAAATAACAAATTTGCTAATTTTATATATTATTTTATATCATATTATTATTATTATTATTATTATTATTATTATTATTATTATTAATAATAATAATAATAATAATAATAATAATAATAATAATAATAATAATAATAATAATAAATTTTATATATTTATTTTATAAATTCATAGCAATTTACCTTTGAGAGTTTGGCTTCATATGTATCAACTCTATATGTAAAGCTGAAGGATGAAAGAAAACACTTTTACACTGAAAAACCTGTGACTCCATGAACAACTCAGTTGACCTGAAGTTTGGCCCTTCCCCTTTTTTGTGAGTTCTACAAATATACTTGGAAAATTAGATGCTGCTTATTCCTCTTCCTAACCCTACATATTACTTTAAATATGAGATCATATGGTTGTGGGCTAATTTTTTTCAGGGAAATGAATATTATTTGAATAATTTTGTTACCTGACTAGGAATTTCTAGCTCTAGCATAAGAAACATTTCAAAAAAACATTTGTTCCCATCTTACCTGCACTGCTATTTGTGTCCCATTGGATGTGGCCAACAATGTAACAGGTCTAGTTTCTGTAGTCACTAGATGGTGTCCATGCTGCTGGTGTCCCATTTCTGAGGAGGCACTATGAAACGCTGCTAAGTCCTGGGCCACAATAGCAACCTTCAAGACCAAAGGGAGAGAATCATCTGCATGGCAGATCTGTTCCTGCACCTGACCTCACACCCACCACTGCCTTCACAGTTACAATCAAAGCTGTGATTGCTCATGAGCATAATTGTATTATGCAAACGAAAACATGCCACAATTCTCTAAGTTATCTACTAGCTCTTAAAATATAAATATCCTCAGGACTGCAGTAATTCAATAAATTCAGAGAAAAAAGAAAACTTCATTTTCATGTGGTGCAATTTCAGAATAGCAGAATGCATTTTAACTTAGAGATATAATCAAATTTCTGTGAGAAGATCAGCTGCTTTGTCTGTATATTCATAGATAGATACTTACACAAATATTTCCTATGTGTCAAATAAATTAGAGTCCCATAATATGAACCAATAAAATTAGAGTTCATATTGGATTTTATTCTTAGTTCTGCCACTCATTTACTATGTGACTTTGGGGAAAATGCTTGGTATTTCTAGGTCTTATTTTACATGACTGGTACCTCAGAATTTTTTCTTGGTGCCCAATTGTTTTAAAAATATTCTGCCATCTGCTAATGTATAGCACTGGAGTAGAATACATCAGACACTAATGAGGGGAATGTGTTGACCAGGTGTTGCAAACTGCTTTGCTGAGATATATCCACATCAGTGACAGAACTTGATGGCTCAGGTGATATTTCACACCAGCTCTTGAAGGACATTACAACATGAATGCTGGCCAATGTCTCACCTGCTGTCCCTCGGTGCCCTCTGCAGTGACCATCGCTACAGAATGCGTTCCTGCAGAGGAGATGACGGCGTCGTGGGCAGGGACTGTGATGGTGGTGCCATCTTGTGTCACCATAGTGATGGTATTGCCGATGGTCTGCATGTCTGCCTGGGATATGTTCACCTGGAACACAGAGTAACTCCTGAGGCAAAAAGGCTTGGATTGCTGCTCGAGTCAGAGCCCTCATTCTATTTGCCTCACTGATGGGATCTAACGGTTCATGACCTTTTAGATATACTGACCTGTTTACAGAAAAGAATATAGCTCTCAGTAGTAAGAAAGAGGTTGTACTATAATCCCAGAGTCTACAACTCCATGTTAATGAGAGAGTATCCCAAATAACAGCATAATAGATTATCTATGCATGTGTCTTACACAAAGGTCTATGGGATTCAAGCTGGTACCACTTGACATACTTTGATCTTGATGGAAATACTAAAGAGGCCTATGAGGGCTGAGAATTTAAACCACAAATAAACAATCCATAACAAATTAATGATATAAATTACTGATGTCTCCAGTATAAATGTAATAGGGCATGAGATACATAATTTGATCTCTGATTTACAAGGTAATAAATCCCAGAACTGAATTCAAGCTGAAGCACAACCTCAATAAATGCGAGAACTCTTTATGTCAAGGTTTCAGCAGGCCTTCTTTTTAGGGGGCAAAAATGCCAGTTATTCAGTATCACTGCAGTGTCCAGAGCTGGTAATGTAACAGTCTCCTCGAATATTTCATTTTTTTTTTAATTCAAAATATATCCTTCATATTTTACTTGAATTTCGGCTGCCCTGCCATAAGCCTTTAATATATTGCCACAGAGAATCAAGAGAGCTGTACTGAAATTCTCTTCTAAAGAAATTTCATATAGAATCCTTAAAAATATATATCCATGGAAATCCTTAGAAAAATACACCCACAGGAATTTCCAGTGGAAAATAATATCAAAGTATTCCTTATTCTTTAGTTTGTGTTAGAAATGGTAAGAACTGCACACTACCAACCTAACTGCTTGTAAAGGAAGCACTCGGACTGAAAAGACTTCCCACCTCTTGACCTCACCAAAGTGTGTGTAGACAAGACACTGAAGATGCCCATCAGATATTATTAGCATAATCTGGGAATTCTGAGAAACATCAGAAACAGGCTGCATATATACCAATCGTTAAAACAGCCCTTTTCAGAGTGATAAAGACAATAAGGAGAGACCAAACTCCAAACTTTGTGTTAATACAATTCCACGTGTCAGAATGTGTAGTTTCATTTAGGTATTCCGCAAGAGGCAAAACCCTAAACATATCCTGACCCAGTGCCAAAGAAGTTTCTTTCCTTAAGAAATCTACAAATATCACTGATTTCAGAAAGCCCTTGGAAAAGCTGCAAACATGTGCCTCAGCATGGTTTTGTCAGCACTTGAACACTGTGGTTACTTACATGTTGGGTTCCATCCTGGGATATTAATGCTACTTGTTGGCCTAATCCTGACTGAGTAACTGTAGCAACCTGTGCAGAAATGACATCTTCTCCCTCAACACCTGTCACATAGGTGATCTGGGAGCCTTTGAGCACATCTTCACCTTGACCTATTGGATACAAAGAAGGCAAAAAGAGGATACTTAACATACTCTAAATGATACCAGGAGAGGAAGGATTAAGTCCCAGTCTTGTTTGAAGGTTTTAAACAATCCAACAGAAAAATTTAGTGGAAAGATGAGAAAAATAAAAGAAGGAAAGATACCAGAAATCAGAAAGTTTTATTTTTGGAACATGGGGGTATAATCTTCTAGCAATGAGTTTTAAGACACGTACATAGTACATATAAAGAAACTATACATTTACTTTATAAGCAAATACTAAAATGTGACAAACATTTCTAATTCATTCTATAAATCTTAACCTCTCTAAGCAAGGGACTTCATGCAAACATAATTAATTTTTTTTTAAAAGTTATTAATTAACAAACATACAGAAGAACACAGCGATGCCTGTGTGTGAAGATTTAAGTAAGTTCATTATCTTGATAAATGTTTAACCTCAGCAAAGGAATCTTATCATTCCTTTAAAAGAAGGAATTAGCGTATAGCAAGTCTGCTTGAGGCATTCAGTGCAGTTTCCCACTAACATGTAGAAAAACAACTTTTCTAACCAAAACAGTTTGTATGGATATTTCTGATCTTCAGTCACATCTAAAAATCACAATTTGACAAGTGGTGTTTGCCCTATCACAGTATTTCCTTCAGTCTAATCCTTCACAGTCACGATTCAATACCCATGGTACCACAAACAGCATACTCTGAGGAGTACTGCAGCACAGCAGCACATTTTCATCTCTGCCTCTAGGTCAGTTTACAGAAACTGCTCTAAACCACAACAAAACTAGCCCATATCACTGTGTTACAAAACCAGATTTTTCTTTTCTTAAGGTAGAACTTTTACTTCCACACAAAAGACTGTCAACAGCCATGATGTTACATTTATACTCTTGGAAAAATCCCTAACAAAATTCCAGTAGGTTTGTAATTGGCTTAGATTCTCTCTGGTCACTTCCCCACATTCATGTTTTTAGCAGGTTTGCTGAGACTGCAACTCAAATTTCTCCCTTAACCCCATGACTGCTATAAATGAGTTTATTTTCAGGCCAATTACTCCTGCAATTTCTGTTTACAAGTTGCCTACTACTCTAAAAGGTCTTACAGAGAAATTAATATACCTTTATGAAGTGCTTTAATTTTTTATGTATGCTTGAATTTCTTTGGCTATCAAAAACACCCAGCAAAATACCATCCAGCCCTTTTTTTTTTTTTTTTTCACAACAAGAGATTCAACGACTGAAATTCTAACCTGGAGGTGGCTCAAAGAAAGCCTCTTGTTCTTCCTCAATGGGCTCTGTGTCATTGTGTGCTGTCCGTTTGTGCATAGCAAGGGTGGAGATCTGCTTGTAGGTTTTCCCGCAGTGATTGCAGTTGTATGGTTTGGAATGAGTATGTACAACATGATGTTTGTATAAACTGGAATACTCTGTGAAACGTTTGTCACAGCCAGGAACTGTACAGACATAGGGCTTCTCCCCTGCACAGAAAAACAACAGAGGGAAAGAGAACTTTATTCAGGATGCACAGGAAAAAGTTGCCAGCAAATTATATTTAGGGTCACACCTTCATTAACAACCATACTTAAATTTCAAAGGCAACACATAAGCTCAACCTCACAAAGATTATCAATGCAACCTCTTACTGTCTTTTTCAAAGAACTAGTGGCTGTACAAATTTGGGCCATTTTTCTCCCTATCGCTTCATCTAAAACATCCTTTTGATGAAGATGGAATGATACAGGCTGAAAGCTGCACTTTCAGTTTGTTATTGTACTGAGAACTTTGTTCTTTTATTACTGGAAGCCCCATAAATCTCCTCAATGATCAGACATGCTGATTGACTAGTATCACATTTGAATCTTTAAACCTCTTAAGAAATCCATAGAAAGCATGTGTATAAACAATTATGGTTTCATACAGAAACACCTTTCATTTAAAAATCAATGAAACAAGTGCCCAAATTACAATATAAACTAAAAATATAAACCAAGATACAAAACATTCCTTTATGAAGCTTGTCTGTGTTTCTATAAAATATATAATGCTACCAAGATGATATGGCTATCACTGGCATTTTCATTTTAGAACCTTCAAATTAGTGCTTATTATTTCTGCTTACTAGCCCTGAAAATCAAGTTGGAAAAGTATTTTCACATCCAGTCTATAAAAACGGAAGTTTTGACCACAGTTCCAGCAGCAAGGAAAACACAGTTGGGATGAAAGGGTGACTCATAACAATGAGCCCAAGTTAAGCTCAGACTTGTCCTTTACTGATATTTATTTAAGAAAGAGCTCACAACGGAGGCATACCCCAGAATCATATTAAGGATTTAGCCCAATGTCCAGTTTAAAAAACTTTGTATGTAAACCAAAATTATTCTGCCTTGACAGCAAGGTGGGAAATCTAACTGCTTAAGTATCCTCAGCTGAGGGGAAAAGAGGCTCAAACAGAAGGACCAAGGCAAGTCATATTTATATGACTATACCCAATTACAATACACCAAAACATCGTTTGCAAGGACAATGACGCAGCCTTTCCCAAGCAGATTCCATTTCAAAATACAATAAATCACTCATATACCTGTGTGTATTCTCACATGATTCTTATAATTAGTTGCACTGGCAAAAGCTCTCCCACATCCCGGCTCTGTACAGTAATAAGGCCTTTCGCCTGTATGTGTCCTGATGTGAACCTTTCTAATATTAGATGTTGTGAATGACCTGCCACATCCTTCAAAGGGACACTTAAAAGGCCTTTCACCTGAAAAAAAGACAAGAAAAGGTACACATGCAAAAGTTATAAAATAATGAAAATCTAAAATTATACTTAGATTGAATGTAGGAATCTAAAGCAACCTAATTCTATCTTTGAGATCCTCAGTCAGAAAGACCATGAACATGCTACTGTGCAGTATTCTAGTTTAGCCAAAACTGGCAAAATTCAGGAAAAACACACAGTCTGTAAGCTAAATTATGACGCATTTAGTTAGTACTTTAACATGTATAGCACAGATTCAGTTCTTGGATTAGCTTCCACACTGCCCAAAATCTAACAACTACTTAACAACTTCCCCAATTCATACATATATTATCCAAACCCAGAGTATCATACTGTTTACATTTGTCATTTTTGCTTCTTAAAATGAAAAAATACTTTCATGATTTAACATACAACCAGGATAAACGTGGATTAGTATTACTTGTTACAGAAAGCTCTTAACCTTAAAAATTTTCTAAAGAGAGGCAGCCATGAAACTCAAGTTTCAAACCCCCAAAACAAAGCAAATCACAAATACAGGTTCTTTTAAAGTAAGTCTATTCACATAAAATAAGCTTAAGCACAATAACTCACATCACTGCCCCCAACCATTTCACTGAATAGGAAACAAGGCCAACCAATAACACTCCAGTAACCCAGACCTTTCATATCTATTGAATCAAAGGGGGTTAAGTTTGGAGAAAGCTCGAGCCACTTACAGGCTGTCCTGGTGTAATTTCCCACTTCTAGAACCAAGTACATTCCCCACACTGTGCTGTTTACCAAAAAGCAGAATATGAGAGAAAGAGAGAGCAAAACACCACTAAAGATACAACATTAGGTACTTAAAAATAAAAGCATAACTCCTGATAGACAGTAATACCACGAAACTCCAAAGTAGTTCACTCCTTGGCAGAGGAAACTACTATTCACTCCTTCGAGCAGCTGTTTTGGGAAGATTTTCCAGTTTCCTGCCAAAGCAGTGTGTATTCCCCTGCACGCCCTCAGTGTTGTGTTACCATGGCTCCCCTAATTCCGGCTTCAGCCAGGACCCCAAACACGTTGGAAAGCAGCAGGGCTGCAGAGCCAGCCCCACCCAGCAACAGACCCTGCACTAGAAACCAAAACAGATCGCTCTTGAACAATGCCCGCAGGAATGTCGCCCGACCGGTCCCTGAAGGGGCCTTTTCAAATTCTAATGTACTTTCTAGCAAAGCGACCTGTTTCCAGGTGACAGAGAATTCCAACACTAGAAATGCAAAGTCTTGCAGCTCTACCCCACTGCAGCACGATGTACCATCCACAGCAGCTTTTCTGATCCCAGAGCTGTGCCTAGTCACGGGGAAGTCACGGAGAAACCCAAGGCAAGCATTTGATGGCACTGAAAGTGGGAATTGACTGCTACTCAAAGAGAGAGAAAAGTCACTTCTGGTTAAAACAGGCAGAAAATGAAGAAAGTGCTCACCCTGATCTACATCCTAGAGGAAGGGAAAAGTTTCTAAACCATGGGAGAGAGTGAGAGAACCCGGACCTGCCTCCATCACGTGCTCTGCTGCAGCTTGCTTAAGCCATGAGCATATATGGCTCCGTCCTCCTGCACAAAGGAGCTGCTGCAATTTTTTTCTCATTCCTTAGATTCCTTAAAACACTCATAAATCTGAAATAAGACACCTCCGGTCCCTGGACTGCTGCGAGATTGTATTTCTATCACAAATATTGTTCAGGTGGGTAGGTTACATAGGGCTGGCTCAAGTCTTTTGTCTCAACTGCCAAATAGAGAAAGATTAATTTACCACACAACTTTTGTGGCCATAAAGAAGAAAACAATCCACAGCTAATGAAGTTCCCCATACTACAGAAACTTTTCAGTTCATAGTCTGTACTAGATAAATATCAACAGTGCTCTTCTAGAACTAAGAGATGACACGTTTATCCTGATGTTTAAAAATCCAGATAGGACTAATCCCAAYAGATTCTCTTTGTACGGAAGTCCAAAAAAGCAGAAATATCTTAATGTAATCTTGAGATTCTACAATTTTTATTGCCTGTACTGACATTCCACCCTCCCATATCGTTATTTTTAATTATTAAAGAATCCAAACCCCTATTTATTTTATTTTTTCTTCTTGACTCTCTAAGAATCAGAAAGTTCACAGAAAAACTTGTCAGCRTTCTAGCAGAAACATAAATAGACAATGGAATAGGTTAACAAGCAWTAGATTGTTCTTCCTACATACAAAGGAGACATTGAGCAAACTTGTTTACATATGTGTCCACCCACAGAGTTTTGCAGTGTAGTGTGTGCTGTCTAGAATCCATGGTTTGGTTTTCAATTTAATGTTTTTAAACAAAATTAATATTTTATTTTTGTGCCTTTGCAAGTTTTAGTCACAGCTGTTTTTTATGATATTTTTGTTTATCTGCTGGAAGCAGAGATGGGAAATCAGGATAACAAGCTCAGAAACTGGCATGAGAGTTGTATTAAAGCACCAAAACTGAGGAACATTGAAGCCATTTCTAAAGGGCAAAATAGATTATTGAGGAAAAGTTCCTTTTTCTGTTACAGCTGCAGACAAAACTGTAAAGGCAACAAATGACTCAGTGACAATGTAAATGAGGCACTGCTAAAAGTTAGTGCATTTGCAATAGCAGTGTCAATGCTTAAGCACTTTTACCAAGAAAAGCATACTGGATTTGCAGTAAATGCTTACCATACTGAAATGCTGCTGAGCTCACTGGGCTTCAGAAAGAGAATATACACAGGCTGATTTTGTAAGTATAAAGTCACAGAATGAGGAAAGAAAACAAACTAAAAATCCACCTAAGTGAATTACCAAAAAAGTCTCGTGTGATGATAGTACCTGTGTGGGTTCGAATGTGCTTCTGCAGGTCTCCAGAAGTCTTGAAGGATTTGGTGCAATTCTCTTCTGTGCACCGATAAGGCTTTTCACCAGTGTGTGTTCGCACATGACTTTTTAACCCATACCCTGGAGATCAGAAAGGATGTTATCAGAGCATAAGCACCAAATCAGGACACTCATAAACCATCCCCAGCAAAAGCTGGGCTTGCCATTCCAATCAGGAATGCTGATGAGCAAAATTTGCTCTTTCATTCTTCATAAATACTTCATTCTACCCTGTGGGTCAGTAGATCTCTGGATAACAGTTTAGAAATTCTTTCATCCTTCATAGATGAAGAAAATACACTTCCATAATGCTTCTCCTTCCCTTCAGAAGGATAAGTTGCAATTATTTTAATGTGGACAAATATTTATTCTGCCTTCTGAGGAAGCCATATGCTCTGCCTTTCATCTCATTCTTACCTCTTCCCACTGCTGTCATCAAAATGACATTTAATTATTTGCTGATAGGAAAAACAATACGACTAATGAAATCAGCAGTAGAATCACATATATAGGTGCTAACCAAAGGCAGTCATAGACACTCATCCTCTTTAAGATTACCTTTAAAGACTCGTGGTCATCAAAAACTCTACCAGTCTGAAGTGAACTTTGGATCATGCCCTCTATAAATTATTTTGCAATGAGCATTTTACCAAGATTTTCCTTTCAGCACCTTTCTGAAAAGACAATGACTAAAGAAGCCTGAAACAGCCATTTTAGAAAATGAACCTGAATTTCACTTGTACCCACAAGTGATGTATGCATTTCTACAAAACAAAATCTGAAAATGGCATCTGCTTTAATTTCAGTGCTCTCTCCAAAACTACTGAAATACCTATTGATGTTTTCAAAAGCATGAAGCATGTGAACCAAGCTGAACATTAATTCACTTTTACATCTAAAATAAACTCAGTTTCAAGTGAAGTTGTTTCCCTTTTGACTTGTTGCATCTGCATTTACTTTGCTCATTTCCATTCAAAGAAACCGTATTAAACATATTAGATCAGATGAAGCTTTTTAAAAAAAATACCTTATTTAAAAAAATAGAGCCCAACCTTCCTAAGTATTATACTAATTTACATTCAAAGTAAAAGAATAAAATTTGAAACAAGTTTTGCTATTTCATTTTCTTCCATGTTTCATTCCTGATAATTGCACTTTGCACAAAAAAAAATTAATCTCAGGGAGAGCATCATTTTTGAGCAGAGTAATTTGAGAGAGTTACGAAATGTAGAGTTCACTTCACAACAGACATCACTCTGATACAAATTCAATAAAGAACACTTAAACCAGCATCTTCTATCAAAGTTCCTTTCAAATTTAGACCAGAAGATCAAGAATCTGCCTTAAGCCTACAGGTTCAGCTTTCCTTTATCACCTCATTTAGCTTTTGCTATTAGTCTAATGGTCAGAAAGGCCTATTTTTTAACATACAGTTTGACTGTAGCATGACAGGCAAAGAGTAAGGAAATGTTGAGTGCTTCACCTCATTGACCCTTGAGTAAGTGTTAAATCCTCTTTCTTTTCTATTGCTACACTAGCTGAAAAGATGAGGTTTTTTCCAGTTCTCCCAACCTTCCCAGCAGTTAAAAACTTACTTTATTCACAGCCAAGCACTAACAAGCAGGAGGAGCTAGTCTGCAAAAGATTACCTGTTGCAAAGGCTTTGCCACACCCAGGATGTTCGCACTGATACGGTCTGTCTCCTGTGTGAGACCTTTCATGCACCTGTTGACATCCAAAACAGTGACTTAATGAAATGCTGTATCTGGTTACTTCAGCACAGAAGCAGCTCATTCTCAAAGTCAACGTGTTTTATTTATCTTACTAAGATTCACATTCAAGTGTCTGTTTATTTCAGTGATGAAAGAAAAAAAAAGTGTTTTCCCTAAAACTAAAGATGCCTTTTTCCAGGTCTAACCTGATCTTTCCAGTCTGTTTTTGCACAAAACACTTCTGTCCAGGCATGCAGAGCTGCCATCATGTAACTACATTAAAGACAGTAGGCAAATATGCCTCAGAGTCCACTCTCTATCTGATTTTTTGACTTCACTGAATGCTTCCAATGATCCTCTTATATTGCATTAAACCTCTACAGCAAGGACATGATTTTAGCAAGTGACTCATAAAGCCAACTACTCACTGACTCCTGTATTTAGTCAGAGATGAGGCAGCACTGTGAGGAGATTACCTCATCAAGGGATTGTCTCGGCTTCAGCTGGAATGTGAGCAGCCCTACACCATTTACCATTTCAGTAATTCCTTTACCTTATTTTAAAAAAGGAAGAGAATTAACAAGTTGCCGTCTGTAAAAGAAAAGATGTTCCAGCTTTTCACTTTGAATATTAGTTTTCAAGAGTCTCACTTTCTACTATGATAGTGAAATTATTTCAAAAACTGGAATTTTTGCATGATCATGCATACATGTAAAGTTGATAAAGTGAATGCTGGAGTCCAGAATTTCTGTGTCACTGCTGGTGGAAACAACCTCAACATGCTAGCAGCACAGCAGCTGAATGGAATCCCACAACTGCATCTATCCAAAACACTAAGCAACTCATCTGAGCACCACTACTTACTGTAAAATCAATCCAATAAACATTTGACAAAACAGCCCCATTGCAACCCTCTCTCTTGATTTCTACTACTTTTAACCACTTAATCTCTCAAAAAAAAATCACGTCTACAAAGTACCAATGTCCATTTTACATCTCATCACCTTAAGATGGTGAGCTGTTGTGTACAGCTTTCCACAGCCATCATAATCACAGCGAAAGGCCTTCTCTCCAGTTTGTTGAGATTTTGCAGTCACTCTTGTTCCATGTCCTTGCAAGACAATCTTAAGTGAAAGAGGAAAAAAAAAATTTAAAAGGCCCAACCAAACCACACACCAAAAAAAACCCAACCACCAAGATAGATCAGAGAAGTTACACACTTTATATTGATATCAAACCAGAGCTGATTCTGACATTCTGACAGGTTTCTTTTGTTTCTCTTTGCCATGCCATATATTTCTGAGTCCGAAATAAATAAATGAAAAATAAATAACTGAAAATCAAATTCTCATGATGGAAACTATAAAACACATTTACTTGTACCTAGCAAATTTAAAAGCTTACATTAATTAGCCAAATAGCAAAGACAAATAACTTAAAATCTAAGCACAGTGATAAAATGACCAAATTAATAGTCCGACAAGTCTTGGATTACATCTGAGGTGCTAGATCTGTTCCTAAGGGAGATTAGCCATAAATCAGACCACCCTCAAAGATAAGTTCATGGAAAGGCCAAACAATAATGAAATGTCCTTAGAATGAGCACTTTTTGAAAATGAAGGAAAGCATTTTGTACTTGGTCTGCCATGCATGTATTTTGATCAAGCTAATTGGAGCAACGTGAGCTAGGTTCTACTCTCCCTACTGGCATGACAGCAGGAAAATATCCAGAATAGCTTCAGGAGGCAACTGAAAACCCTTGTAAAGGCTTCTTCACACACTGACATGCAAGACGCATTTATACAGACTGAACACACGGGCAGAAGCCCAAACATAAGCATTTTGGTAAAATGGTATGCAAAGCAATCAAGACTATTTCAAAAGGTCTGTCCTTTTAAACCACTCCCCTTTTCTTACAGATCCAATTCTATACCAAACTGTCAAAAGAACATTGCACTGAAGCACTGATTTTTTTTATATCTTAGTAAATCTACTACTATTTCTTTGCTGTTCCAGCATATAAAAATATGCACCTACTTGCTAAGTTCTGCTATAAAGTTCAAGCATGCCGAAGTTTAAAAGAAAACAAAAACAGTTCTGTAACGTGCTGATCTCTGCAAGGAAATAACCAGCCATAATCTTACCAATATTAAGATGGATACAAAAAGTGGGGGGAAATAAAGCACCTTTATGATAATGTGAAACTTCCTGAGAACTGTCTACTTCACATACTTTTAAATAGAATAAATAAACAGAATTTTAACAAACTTATTTTTAAGAGATCCAAAATGCATCCTGAGTTCAGAGAGGTAGCACAGCAGAAAAACAAAGATCTCGGATCATCTTTTTCTACTGCACACATGAAAGCAGAATCATATAACCAAAGTGTGTATTGTGAACAGATGGGTACGACAGTTTGGAAAGGAAACAGTGAGATATCCATTTGGGCACACAGAGTCTTTTGTTTTGCCATGTAGAAATCACAAAGAGATTTTCTGCTTTTTTTCTTTGGTGAAACACCTATCTCATCACATGAAAGACTGAGTGACTTAACAGTATAACATCTGTTCTGTTACCTGTGGACTTAAAATGTTTGTAAATATACAACCTATTTAATTCTATATCTAAATATGAGATTATTTCATATATATTAATATATATTAATACAGAATGAGTTACAAGAATACTTAAATCAAGATATAAGATTGATTTATATTGTTATACATAATTGATAGCTCTTGGCCCCTTCAACTGAAGGCCAGCTGTAATCATCTTATAAGGGTCAGAATTTGAGACTAAGCCTCACTGCCTTTTTGAAATATCARATCTTGTTTTGTTTGGAACATATAATGCTCCATAAGATTGGCACATTTCCATATGCACATATGTTGCCATATATGTATAAGATAAAACCACCTCCACATTCAGTTTGCTTTGGGGCTGAGGCCAAAATTCCTATTTAGGTGGATACTGGTTACAGGTAATTTGGCTTAATAGGCTCTTCCTTCAGGTAAAAGCAACAAAGATTTTGTCTTACTCTTCCTTGAATTTTGCCTTTCATTGGGGATGTATCCCTATTCCAACCTACAAGAGAGCAAACCCTCTGAATTTCTTAATTTCAGTTTTTTGGAATATAGTCCAATACAGTAAATAATGCATGTATTAGCGATGCTCTCCTTCCACAGTCAAGCCACACAGGCAAAAGTGAAGTGTCTGCAGCTTTAAATATTGTGGGATGTAACTTGTGAAAAATTATTAATAGAAAATTTGAGCCGTCAAGAGGTGAACCTATAATTGTTCCTTTCACAGATAATGTATTTTAATCTTGGAAGATATTTTTCCTCCTAGTCTAATTCACCATTTCTTAAATTAGGCAAAAAGGAGTAAAGGTTTGTCCAGAGAAGCCCCATTCAAAATGCAATGGCTTTTCTATTTTTGATTTTGTCATCTTAACATGTGAGGGTGTAAAGGTTTTAGGATTATTTTTGTTGTTGTATATTTGAGGCCCAGAATACATTTTTCTTTGTCTTTCCCTTTAGTAAAATGTATTATAATGTTAAATACCATTCTTCTAACATAGTTTTATAGATGTCAGGAAAAAAAGCTTGAACTTAGTAAGTTGCACCTGTATTTTCCATTACCATTTGAACTTTTAAGTTAATCTTTTCACATTAAAAGGTTTTTACACTTCCATGTACKAGCAAAATGGATCCAAAAAAATAAATGGAAGTATTTTTCTTTCAGCATTCTGTAGGAGCAACACTCTTAACAACTGATTCCTTATGAAACCTGCTACAGAAGTCAGAGAACATAACAGGGCAAATGGAATCCAAGTAAGTCATCAAAGAGAGAACAATTCCAGACATATGCCTGGAATTGTCTGTCTTAGAAGAAATTTATTAATTGAGACAGCATTCTTTCTGCTTTAAATACTATCAAAAGTCAGGCCCTTCTCTGGAAAAGAACTTCTGAAAAACATTCTCACTGATTAAATACTCAGGACAGCTTGAAAAATCTTCAGAATAATTTAAAATCACCTTTTAACAGGAAAAAAATCCCTAGAAAACAGTAAGTATTGAAGATCCTTTTAAAAATTTTGTGGCAGGATCTTGTACAGAGATAATATAATCTATCTGTATAGTCTGAAATCTGTAACTTCTGAAAGGTAGCAGCAGAACCCAGTTCATGGCTACAGAGCTCCCCATCACGCACCTTGCTGGGCAGAGAAGACAAAAGAAATTAATATACTTAATAATTAYACTTAATTATTTTGTATTAGGCACATACCTGCATTTTTTTATCTTGTTCATTTTCACCTATCATTCCTGTGCTACTAACAGTGTCATTTCCATCAATAGACACCTGAAAAACAAAGTTGAAATGGGAAAAACATTTACAGGTTATTTTCATTCATGTGAGAAACAGAGGCTTACAGACAGTTCTTGGAGGTTTACTGTTTCATAGCTCTCTAGCTCCCTCTTGGAACATGGTTATCCTCTAGTGCATGATAAACATCACCTGCAGCACCTGCCTTACAGAAGAGGGAAAGTGAGCACAGCAAAGTTGTTTTATAACAGGCTAGGAAAGACTTCAAGAACTAAGTATGTTAATTAATAGACTAAATTAATAGACAAAAGTATTACAACAAATCAGTAAGTGTGACAATTTTGAGTTCTGATAAAAAAAAAAACCCAAACATTTACTTATTTTATTATAAAGGCATATCTCTCCTTGTTAAGCAGAATGTACTTCTTTTAAACAGCACAACTGCTTTTGTGTTGTAGCACATTGTCTTAGCACATCTCAATTTGAACTAGACTAGTTACAATTAAGCAAGGACTTGGTTATTGCTACATAGGTTTGTTTTTAAACAGTCTCCAGCAGGAGAAAGGCATTGCTGTTTCCAATCAGCTCATAAAAATATTTCAGTCTGCTAGATGTAAATGTGAATTTTTTATTTAAATAAAAAAAATAATTACCCACTTTAAAAAAACATCCCAAACAGTCTCACATGCAGCAACTCAAAGAACAAGATCTTCTTAGTCACTGTATAAAAAGTTAAAGTACACTCTGCATTGTTTCCCATTCCTTAATTGTCTCTGTATTAAGCACAGGCATTCACAATACTCTCTGCATCCACTATATTCAGGGCTGAGACTGATGCACCTAAGCCTGCTCTAAGTGATTCTATTCTTCTCTAAAACAGTTTGGCAGGAACGCTCCCTGCCCTGGGCTGCTCATGCTCCTTCACCCAAGAGGCCACAGCAGGCTCCTGAGAACATTGGTGCTTGTGTGAAGTATTTTGCCCAAAGCACCAGCCACCAGCAGTTTGCTTGGAGACGGTGATGAATTCATCCCACAAAAGGTTTACAGACCGTACTCTCTCTCTAAATTAGACAATTATGAGCAATATACTTTTGGGAAATTTGGGCTAAAACACTGAAGGGGAAAGTGTCCAAGCAGAATTACAAAGAAACTGAAAAAAAAGAGAGTCAGAAAGCAGGTAATTCTTGGGTATCATTTTGGGAGCTTCTCCCTCAGAATCTTTAAAGGAAGAGGAGAGAACCTGCACAGAAAGAAGACTTGAATTACTTCATCCTGAACTTCCTGTTGTTGGTTGAGCAAAGAACTGCTGACATGAAATTAGAACTTGTTCAACTATTGAAAACAAATGATCCAAACAGAATGTGCATGTATGTGTTGAGGCATGCACAAATCCCAGGAACTGTACTTTGCCAGCAGCTTTTCCTGGCATAGGAAAACAGGTTATGGAAGGAAAGTATGGGCTGTAACCTCTTCGTAATTCCATCATACATCTTCTGACTTGACAGAGAGCAATGATCTCTTTTTTCCTTGGTTGCTTTGGGAGGATGGTGGCATTGACTCAGCCCAAAATTAGAGGACTACAGTTAAGTCTGTATGTGCTTTGCATGTTGTGAGAAAATAGTACTATGCCTGAAGCAGAAGTGAGGGACAATGAAAAATGTACATTTTCCACCATGTTCATTGAGCTTCTGGGTAGTCTGCTTGGATGTCCTTGTATGAACTCTTTTATATTCTACACTGATCTTGAGAACCCCATTGATCTTTGTGTTTCTGCCTGTTGCATTGGACAGGGAAGCAAAGAAGAACCACCACTCTTCAAATCTACCCGTAAATTTTTGTTGCCCTTTACATTTTGGAAAGAAAACCTTAAAAAAATGAAACTGAAAAAGTCATCCAACTTTACACCTCTCTTTTGCAGTATTGTACGAATTCTGAAAAGATTCCAGGGCAAATCTTTGAGCTCCTCCTGAAACATTCTCTTCTATGCTAAAGAAAGATTTAGTCTGCCTTCAATTAAAAAGAGAAGAGCACCTACATTGAGTCAAACTAAAGGCCATACTACTGCACTACTTCATTTCCAACAGCAGCCAGTAGCAGATGCTGGGGAATACTAAACAAACAGGCCAAGCACACAGTGATGCATTCCCCATAATATTCTCCCAACCTCCATGCAATTTGTGGCTGGTCAACTTCCTGAACCAGAAGTCACATGTTTCTACCTAACAGCCATGGACACATTTTTCTTCCATGAATTTATGTAACTGCTCCTTGAATCTAAGGACATATTAGTGTCCACAATACTCTACAAGCAGTGCTGTGGCTTAACTTCATGCTATTTGAAAGTCTTCTTTGTTTTTCTTGAACCCATCACCCAAGAGCTTCACCTGATGTTTCCCAGTTCTTAAACCAGTACAATGACAAGTTGCAATTCTTTGCAGTACTTAAAATTTTATAAAATCCTATAATATACTTACCTTGTACATTTAATTTCTTCCTGTACCTCTTTAAAAGTAACACTAGCTGCTATGACAAGTGTACCTTGCTTCACTATTAAGTGTACATGGACACAGAGAAGGGCCACAAAATCACATTTCTCCTTTTAAGAAAGATCGAGGGTTCTGACCATTGAGCTCTTATTTGATTTTGTACATAAACCAGTTGTAGTGGAAACTCACTTCCACTGATTGTCCCTAAAGGTTCCAGCAGAACCTTTCAGAAAAAGGTTCTAGGATGAAAGCTTAAAGAAAAGTTTTTCCTACACACAAGTGCACCACAGAAAGCAAGTTCACATTACAGAATTCAAAAACACATATTGAGTTAAATGGGATGAAAATGCAAATTTATTTGCATTTCTTCTGTTTCTTCTTCACCCTCTCAAAACAGAAACTTACCAGAAATTATGATTAATATGGCTGCTGATTAAGATGGGGAAAGTTATGATTGATTTAATCTAAATGAAATAGTAGCTAGGGAATGTTCTAAAAGCTTGTGATTACAGCTCAACTAACATTGAATTACATTTTATTTCATGAAATGCTAAAGCATAGCCAATCACAACACAATTTGACTGGCTGCCTTAGGATCTCTCAATTCTAACAGACAGAAGTATAATGAAAAGAATAGTGAATAAGATATTTAATTATCCTTACTGGCCTTCTCCCAGAATGTGACAACTCTTAGTGACACTGACAGGACAGACTTGAAAATTTACTCTTCTCTTTTTCCAGAACAATACAAGCACTGATGGCAATTACCCAGCAACTGGGACACTCCTAAACTATAGAGTCATGGAAGTTGCATCACCCATTACTCTACTTCCATCATGCTTTACAGAAGCCCAGTAAAGCAAAAAACATGAATTTTGTGCATCATACTACATTTTTACTATTGAAAGTATGGACCAGAGAAGTTTTCTCTTAACTCAGTAACTGCCTAATTTTCTTTTTTACACCGCATACCATGTGTTGTCTTTGCCATACTCTTCCTGTTTAGGAAAAAAACAATCGGCAATAGTGTTTGAAAAAGAATAATTTAACTTCGTCCTTCTTTCTAAATAGTTTCCTTTCAAGAGACTCTTTTGCAATGCTGTATTACAGAGAAGATTATTATTTAGCTGTCCAAATAGCTTTCTAAATCTGACTCCAGCTCTGTGCTCTATCTTTTCTCCTTTTTATGCAACACTACTCACCAGACCTACTCGTGACAGCAAAGCACTGTCATGACAATTTGGTTTTCTCCCTTCTGCGAATCTGAGACTCTTTCAGTTATAATTTTATTACTTAAAAGACAACTGGCTCATGCTGCAAGATATGTTGTGCTGCTACATTAAAACATGACGGATAGAAAAAATGCCTTTAAGAGTACCTTGGCTGCGTATTGTTCCAAAGCACTGATGGTGTCTGGATCGATGGCAGCATCTCCTGTGTGCAGTCCTGCCACTGTGCCATCAGCCTGGATGGCTAAAATGGTGTCTGACTGTGGCATCTGCACCGTGTGGTGGATGTAGGCAGTGGTTCCATCCTCCAGCTGCACAGCTTGCAATGCACTCTGGTCATAACTGTCTGAGGAATGATAGTGCAAAGTGTTAGGATTCTGAAAGGAGTAGCAATGTGTTACCTGAGAAACTACTGCTCTTCAGGAAGTGTCTCCTGAAGTCATACACACATAGGAAATATATTAGAAATATAAACACTTAATACCATGAATAACACAGGAATTTGTTTTCAAGACAATACCTCCCATAGTTTTATTTCTACACTTACAAAAGTACAAAAAAAATTATACTGATCTAGCTTTATTTACAAAGGAAATCAGAACACAAATATGCTTTCCCTTTCAAATCCATTCATAATAAAATGAAAACAATGTAAGAGATCTACTGATATCATTACTTTAGATTTCAGAATTCATGGATTTCACATTTTAAGAAGAGAATTGCGCAAATTTGCAAAAGAAACACAAAATATAAAACTACTTTTAATAAAAGAGTTTTATATTACATTCTTTCCTCTTACTATTGTCGTTTGTAAAATGTAATTGTCTCACCGGTTTAAACAGATTTAAACTATATATTTGATTTTTTCTAGAGAAGTAACACTATTTCCAAGACAAGTGTAATCATCTTCTACAGAAATGTAAGTTATCATCCGGAATAAACACATTTGCATTCCTGACTGCCAGCTGGCACATTTTCTGCCCTACTACCTAATGGTATATACTCACTTTCATGTGTTCCTGGGATAAAATACACAGTGAAATACACTGGGTTTGATTACATTTATGACTGTTATATGAGGCCCAAGTAACTAACTGAACCAGTCTCATTCCAATAATTTTCAGATTTCACAAAGTTAAATAATCAGCACTGGGAAGCCCAGTATGTAAGATGATAGATCTTAGAGAGTATCCTATTTTATACTGCTAAAGTTCTGTTGAACACTGGTGTTAATAAATCCCACTTGAAAAACAGTTACCTTTTGAGGTGTGATGAATAAATGCCGTAGTTCCATCTTCCAGCTGAACTGCTTGTCCATCTTCCAGACGCAGGCTGTCCCCTGCTCAGAGGGAAACATTACAGCACTTCAGCAAGAGTTCAAAGAATCCACTGGATGGAAAGATTAAATACTAAATACCTAAGGTTACAAAATACCTAAGATCTCTCTATGACTGTTTCCATTAAAATATGAAATCAAGCTATTATAATGATTATTAATTATTTAATATTAATATTCATCAGTAACACATTATTTTATAACATATTTCTTGTATTATTGCACTCACTGCTTTTAGGCATAGGTACATGTTGAACATAAGCAGCAGAACCATCTTCTAATTGAATCACTTGGCCATCCATTAATTTACCATCTGAAATATACAGAATATTTTTAAGAGTTCTAATTGTGCAACACATCAGTTCTAACACACAGTTGACACTTTCTAGATTAATATACAATAAAACATCAACAAGAAATAATTTTTGGTAAGTAATAAACACGTGTGACTGTACACAGCTTTTAAATTCTGAGATTACAAAACACAGAAAAGGTCTGCTGTTCTATCTGTTAGGCAGAATGTTGGTATCTGGGTTGGTTGGTATCTGGAGAAGATCACTTCTCTTTCATTTGACTTCGGTTCTGAATTTCATTTTTGCATCTTATTAGTAGCAAAAATAAAGTATTTATGCTATGGTATTACTGTAATAGCTGTAATTTCCAACAGGAATTGGAACTTCAGAAGCATTGTACAGATTTTGCCAGACTTTGCAATCCAAAGAGAGGGTTAGAAAGAGGAATACCACTTCAATAGCCATCAGTGTGCAGTCCTTTTGCCTACCTTTAGAATTGTGCTGTATGTAAGCAGTGGAGCCATCAGCCAGGGTAACTGCTTGCAAACTTACACCTTCCATGTTTTCCAAGTTGTCACCATCTGGAAGGGAAAAAAGTTCACCTTCACTATAACTGGTGTGAAACCCTAGAAATCTCAACTTAAAGACCTCCAGAAGTTACTGCATCCCCTCAAAGCACATTGATTTGACAAATAATAATAGTAAGTAGCTCTTACTTGCTTTCTGGTTTTTGAACCTTATACACATACTAGGGTTGTATGTTCCAAGATTTTGCTCTGTAAATATGACAGCTAGAATATTATTATTATTTACCTTAACTAAAAAGAAAACACAATGTCACTGAATAAATAACTACACAGCTGAGGTTTTAGGAGAACTATGAATTAAATCATCAGAGCCAACAGTGAAATAATGACACACATACATGTACTGATAACTTTGTTTTGTACAACACCACTTCTCTAAATACACACAAAGCTATTTAGATAAAAATACAGATTTAGGAAAGAGTTTCTAATCATGTAAAATCAGAAAACATCAAGTTTAGGCCAATTTCAAGTCATTAATCTATTTTAAAACTCAATTTGTTTAATACACGCTTAGCTATAAACTGAATTCACAAAGCATAAACCAGTAAGACTATACTGAGAATAAAGTCAGATTCTTTTGTTTCACATATTTTTGACACATTTACACTTCTACTACCTTAATTATAATTTCCATTCAGAATTAAATTAGTGAACTTAATCAATCTAAGTTAATGGTTTTCTGTTGGACTTTTAATTCAAAACACACTACATGAACTTTGAGGTTTTATCCGAATTTCAAAGAGAAAATACAGAAAACTTAGTGATATTTTAACCTGAAGGTTCACCTTGCACAGCTACCGCTTCTGTTAGACACAGAGTCACGTGCTGGGCCTCCATTCCTCCTCCAGAAAATTCCGTCATTCCCTGAGAGTCTCGATTTATCTGAGCTAATAACATTGTCGACCTAGAAGGAAAGTATTCAAAAAGCAGAAAATTGAAATACAGAACCAGAACTAGTTAATCCCACTTTAATGCAATTTTTATACAGCTGCTATAAATATCTTATGTTACATTTTGCATTAAATAGATGCAAAGAATGATTGACTTATCTGGAAAATACTCCAAAGGAATAAAAGTTATCTGAAATAGTTAAGTATTACTCCGTCAATTAACTCAGATGTTAAGGACTTCAGGTAGCAGTTAGTAAATAAAAGTGCATCTACCACATTTAAATTTCATTTAAATACAAATTATTTAACCAATGTATAAAGAATAATGGTGGTAATGACAGTATAAATAATGACCTGTTTGCCCCCAGAATTGAAATAAAGATGACAATTCACCCATAGTCACCCATGACAACTTGACTTTATCTGTATAAAATAAAGATTTCTCCAGTGCCAGTAAGAAGTTTAAAAACAAAGACACACTGGGAGAGTCTATCTGAACAATTCAACTACTTCCCTAGATTCTCCAGAAAGGTTTCTCTTTAAACAAAAAACCAACCAACCAAAACAAAACAGTGTGTGCTTTAAAATAATGAAGTATCCCATGATAAAATCTGTCAATTAGACAAGAGGATGGTGATTAGGGAGTGACTGCTGTACCTCACAGAACCAGACACAGCCATCCCTTTGGATACTCGTATTTTTACCCAGGCGTGTTTTAATATGGGAGATCACATAACATATGGGAGATCATATCACAGCTTTTAATCTTAGTGTGGTTCTATGACCTGCTGCTTTATAATTCAAGGCTGAGAAGAATAATCTAGGAAGTTTTATTTATTTTTGAGTACCTTTACAAATACATTTAACTATTTTCACAATCCAGAAATTTGCTCTCAAATAAGCAATTCATTAACAGTCTCAAAGACCACTGAGAAAATTGTGCTTCTGTCAAAACTAAAGAATAAGGAGCACAAAATTAGACCATGTAGGTACTCCGAGTGCCTACTGTATTTAAAAAAAAAAATTGCCACACTTAATTTAGTAGTTGAAAATTATACCCAAGCAGTATTTTCCAAAATAAATTTCCAAATGTATAGCGAGCCAGACTATTTCCTAGAACTGCAGGCTAAATTTCTTATTTCCAATTAATGGAACAGATAGTTTAATAAAGGAAATGGAAAGAAAGGGTGCCTTTGGGAAGGTTTTAAGCCTCCTGCTTTCTTCATATTGAAAATCATACAAGAAATAAAAAAACCCACACATTACTAATGATCAGTGCATAATTCTGCAAGAAACATGCCTTCCAATATTAAAATCCTCCCTAATTTCTATTTGGAACATTAAAGACATTAAAATATTGGTTTGCAATGAGGAATTTGAACCTTGAAAAACTCTAGCATCAAAAAGAAGATAAATTAAGATGGAAACCAAAGTACAATTTGAAATGGTTTTTTTTTTTTTAACATCCAAGAGAAGATGAGTAATTCCTCCCAACATTCTTTTCAGGAAAATAAACTTTTACAGAAAATGAGGCCTCTAAAAGATATGTAATATACAAGAAAATGAAAAGCCATCCAGACTAAATTGCATTTACATAAATGTTTCTGAAGAAAATGAAATAGGAAAGTTTGTTTCGGATGCTATAATCTAGGGGCAAGGACTTGTATGCAGATACAAGAAATCCTGAGTTCAACCTCTTCCTCTGCCATGTCCATGATTATGACTTTGGACAAGTAACTTCTTTCCCAAACGCTCATTTATCATCCCCCATCTCAAAACAGGCAGAAAACTTTTACTTAGGAGGCACTTTGCTCACAAACCGAAAATCAACGTGCTGCAGCTACAGAATCAGCCTAAGCAGGCACTGAAACGAAGCAGCCCAGCATTCGTGTACTACACAGCAAGTAAGTTCAGAAAACTGTTGCAGTAAAAAAAAAAAAGCCAAACAAACAAAGGAGCAGCAAAAGGAGTTTTATCCAGATTAGTCTGCAAGGGCTGTTTTTCTGGAGCTGCCAGCTTGAAGCAAATTAATTTAACTAATTGTGGTATTTTTATGCCAGTGGTACACAGACTGGTTGTCCTCTGAACTGTTAACACAAGTCTGTATTGTCAGTATTTTCCATGCACTCAGTTTTCAGGACACCTCATGGAAGCAGGCTGCAAAACAGCTAGACCATTTCACACAGCAGGAAAGAGTGGCTTCACAACCAGTGGTTTTGACTAGAACTAAAGTGAAACAATTCCAGCAGATTGTGCACCTCAAACGCCTTTCAGCTCGGGTCTACTCGATGAGTATTCCCTCTCTTAGACAAAGTATCTTTTAAGAATTCCCAGTACCTTTAACATCTGCCTTCCTCCAGAACTCAGGGCTCTTCTCTCACCTTCAGGCAGCTGTGAATGAACCAGTCAATGCAGACAGCTGCAGAGTTCTGACAGAATCTGAGCAGAACTAATTGCTGAAGGGCTAAATAACAACTTTGGAAGAAAAAGAAATCTAACACCAGATAACTTCAAGGGCTGAACGAGCAATAGTATTTGTTTAAATTGTTTCATAGTGTTTGTTACTGTAGCTGGCTGACTAGTTGCTACCACACACAGAAAAAAAGAGTCGAAGGGAACCGCTGCACACAGAAGAAAGTCTATGACTTTCCTCTATTCCAGATGACCTGGACAATCATACAACCTCACATGAGAGGGCAGCAATGCTGTTGGTGTTTCTCCCAATTCTAGCTCCTTTCCAATGGTCACTTCCAATATATCCTTTTCTCAATTCTCCATCCTTCCACTAAGTTCCTTAGCCCCATCTCCACCCCTTCTCCTTGAAGTACCAGTTTTCTTCTTCAGTCCCATCATGGTACCAAATTTCCAGGACATGCCTCTTCACTATCGTAACTCCATCCTTCTTGTCAGAATAATCTACTTATTAATATTAATATTGATACTTCCATGTCCACACCAACTCCTGCAACTAGTCCCCAAGTCTTCTCTTGCTACTGGTTTCTTCTATGTCCCACTCACACCCCTGTCTATGCCCTTCTTGCCTCTCTGTGTCAACACTTCATGTTCAGACTCACCTTGGAAGTACATCCCCCACAAGAGACTGGAGCACTGGGATCCTCCCAAACACCAGCCCCCAGCTTTCACTCACTGTTCAGGGACAGGGACGCGGCAGCTTTGCTCTGTCACTCTGCTGTGCAGGGACGAGAACCCTCAGACAAAAGTGGATATGCTACTCCCTTCCAGGCTCTCCTCTTTCTCCCCAGTGGAGAACACTACGAACCACACAGGGCTATGAGTTCTGGGGAAGAGGAAAGATGTATACTTGGCCTGTGCTGGTAAAGGGTCAGTCAGAGATATTGATGCTACTGCACTACTTTTTAAGAGTGGTCAAATACAAGGAACAAATTGCCAAGACAGGGTATGGACTCTCCATCCTTGTACAGGTTCAAAGCTACTTCACACAGCCCTGGGCAGCCTGGTCTCATGAGACCTGCCTTAATCAGGGCTGAACTAGGTAACTTCTGAAAGTCCTCCCAAGTTCAACTGCTGACAATCACTTCAATAATGCATACATCCACAACAGCATCACCTTGCTGTTGGTTTATCATTCACCCTGCAAATCTASGCTCCATTTTTCAATTTGCCTTGTTTTTTCCAAACCAGTTTGTTTCCATCAAACTCAAATCTCTTCCCTTGCCTCCACTTTAGTGACTCTCTTCCRATTTCTCCTCAGCTTCCATCAAATTTATCTCCATCCTTTTTCCAATCTCAATCCCACCAGCTTCTTTCCCTAGTCCACCTCACTGCTTTTATTCCTCTGCATTTGCATCACTAAGCTTTCTTCTTTAAATCTCCTGTCTGCTAGGRGTTCTCTCACTAAAAATCTTTGAAAGATTTCCTTTACCCACTTCAAATATTGCAACTGATTAGTTAAAAGCAGTTGAAAGCATTCATTTTTAGGGAACAACAGGAACCCTGGGGTGGGGCCTGCACAGCAGCTCAGCAAGATTGACACGTGGATTCTGCTTAATCACAAGAGTTGTCTTAAAGAAAAGACAAGCACAGGCTCAGTCACAAAGTACTCCCTGAAGTGAAAACGACACTTGACTTTGTGAACTCTTGCAAATCTTCACAGATCATAGCAAGCTGCAACTGTCAATTATCAAAAGCACATCAATGACGACATTTGGGAAGACTTTTACAAGGACAGTAACAGTATCTTGCATTCCTGAAATGATTAGTCATCACAACATGTCTATGGTATCCATGCAGGGAAAATATTACCATTCTTTAGGATGGTTAAAACTCTTCTCAGGAAAAATCAGCCCGAGACAAAAAAAAAAATTAGACTGAAAATCTCTGAATGGAAAAGTGTCTGACAACAGGCAGCCACCCCCACTGTAACACTGATACTTTTAACAGGCATCCAGCGGAGCACAAATGTGCAAACTTTTATTTAAAAAAAAAACAACAAATCACCACATCCTGCAAATATCTGAGAAGGAAAACTAAACTCAGGCCCACATTAAACCTTCAACACTTGAAAACCAAAGGCATGTGGCAGGGGGGAGAGGGTGGTTAAAAATGTAAGAATTTTCACAAAGACTTCATCAAGTTGTGTACCTAGAGAGCACCTCCTGTATTTTTCCCTTCAATAACACTCACACAAATAGAATTTCTGGGTACTATCACTTGTTTTGGAGAAAAGCTGCAACAACAAAAAAAAGTTTTCATGTAAACTCAATCTAGCAACTGGAAACAGGAATCTCTGCTAAAAAACTAGGAATCAAGCAACTAGGAATCAAGAAACAGCAGGTGGAATTCAGGCAGCTGGAAAGCAAGGGAGGAGCTGGCAGAGGCATGGCTGTGCTGGAGCAAAAAGGTGTTTGGGACACTTGGGAACTCCAGCAGGTTAGAGGACAGCATGAGGAGAGCCCAGTGGAGCTGGAAAATAGCAGGAATTTGTCATTTAAAGAATGACTGTACCAATATTGCTGGACAAAGGAAAAAATCCGGCAGTGACRGTAGCACAAACTCCTTGGAGAGATAAAGATGATGCTCAGAGGATGATTAAGGGGAAATGGAATCAAGTTTGTAATAGCAGCCATGGAAGAAAACTTAATATTATAAAATATAAACTTAAAATGTGCAGAAAAAAACTGGGAAAGAATGACAGGAAAAAAGCTACTCCAGACACTCATCAACCTAGTGATTGTTCACACCCCTCATGCAGACAGCATTGAGAAGTTTGAAATAATATGCATTTATTTCATTTGAAAAGAAACATCACTTTTATTTTTAATACATGTCTAAATAATGTACAAATCCATTTTAATTTTGTAAAACATAAAAATAGCAAAAAAGCAATCAAGAAGGGTAAGATGGCAAACAAAACAAAGCTTCACATAGTGAAATTTTCATTAAGGAATTCTAGAAAACTGTATTTCCATGTTTGACAAAGACAGATCCCAAAATGAATCCAAATATGTTCATACAGTAACATAATTAAATACTGGCTACCTTTGGATCCTTAACAACTGATATGATTGCAAATAATTTCACAAAACTAGTCTGAGTAACAAATGTGTGAAAAATCAAAATTAATACTGACACTTAACAATCTAGTTAAATACACTTCAACTGATAATTAATATGCATTACAGCCTTCTTCTCAGTGCAAAAAAAGTCTGTCAGACTGGAAAACTGACTATTCCACACAAAGTTTTTTCAGACAACCCAAGAGAACTTCTAAACTTTTTCCCCCCACTAATTACAGAAAGTCATTTGTCATCTGTAAGCTGAGAAATAGACCTAGGAGAACTAAGACTCTTTTTACAATCTTACTTCTGCTCCCATACATAGATGCATGCTAATCTTTTCCAGTATAACAGCAGCAATCCGTAGCAGGGTCAGAAATTAAATCTAGATCCTGTGGGTACTTTGATCAACACTTCAGTGGTCTATGCTGTGGTCAGTCAGACTGACTTTCAGTGAGTAAGTGTAATTGTAACAACTACTTAATTTTGGACACTTCTAAATTGCTATATGCCTTGTCACATTTCTTTTAGTGTATTTTCTCCAGCTCTTGTAAAGGCATAACATAATTAAACAGCAATTTCCACCMCATTAATCACCCACACTACAAAATGGAAACAAGGTTGAAATACAGTACAGAGACCTCTCGTACAGAATCTAGTAGCAACAGTTGGATTTAGATAATTTAATAGCAAATCTCACAATCACTTTCTAATTTCTTACATGGTAAAGAAGTGTTGTGCATTATAAACCACAGTCTTTAAGTCTGGTTGAGGAGAAAAATCTGACCAAGACTGAGAGCACTATCAAGAGCATAAGCACAACATAGACATTTTGAAGCTGAGGTCTGCAGTCAAACTCAAGGCTCCTTTTTATTCTTTCTACAGTATTTCAACATTTCTATTCCACAAGAGATACCTCCTAGTAATAATGCAGCTCAAGACTAATTCACTGCCACAGTTTGGTACCTCTTCATAAACAAAAAATAAATGCAAGACCAAATTTATCACTGTGTTAACCACACATCAGTCTGACTTTGGTGTATGGAGTGACAACCACACTTAGCCTGACAAAATTACTTCATGTCCCAGCATTCTTTTCCCCCCAAATGTCATTATCAGTTTCTATTGTGAATCCCATCTACAAACTGTGAAGTTACTGTCAGATCTCAATGCTTACATTTTACAGATAAATAAAAAAAAAAACTGGATTAACCAATGCAAATAAAGAATATTTACAAATCCTTACTCTAACTAATATTATGAGATTATGTATATGTATGTATTTTCACACTGTGGGAATGCTAAAGTTGCTATTATTTTCAAATGTATGGCATTTAAACAGGCAGATGAGAAAGCCACCTACCAACAAGTCCCACACATGTAGAGAAGACTCAGGCTGATCCCAAATATGACTGCTACCTTCACACCTTATTTGAATGTATTAGAGAAGAAATTACTGGCTAATGAAAGGAGACCAGCGTAGTTCCATCAGCACGAGAGCTGTCAGCAGTGATGACAGAAGCTAATTAAACTCATGTTGCAGCTCTGGGACAAGCACCTCACAGCAAATACCCAGTTCCATGAGCACAAGTGCCCTGGGTGTACTGTTCCAGCAGCATAGCTCTGTTCCAGAGTTTTGAAACAGATTTGGGAGTCTTTCAACAGACCAATTCCAAAAATCTTGCATGGAAGCTGACAAGCAACTGAGGTCCATGCAGCAGCGTTTACAGAAGTACAGACACCTGGATTCCAAAAATTTTATATTAATAAAGTATAAAAAAGCATATTAATGCAGCTGGTCAATGAGCAACACTCTAATGACACTAATGACAGAGTTAGTAGGAATAGTAGCACACAGCAGCAGAGGTTTGGCTTGTAGAAGGGCCATCCATATAATCTGTACCAAACACCAAATTCAAGTATGACTGAAACATCCATGTGTCATTAGGAACGCTTTTCTGTATATGGAATGGCTTACAGACCTGCTGCGAATGCAACAGTGGAATGCCCCCCAAAACAAGTCAAGTTTGTCCTAACTCAGGTGGTAGTCCTTGCTCAAAGATAAGATACATTCCTCCTCTCCTGGCCAAACTTGTGTTATCGATGCTTAGGCATACCTTCCTTTCTAAAATCCTTCAAACCCATTCCTTTATTGCAGACTGACTGGTAATAAACTACCTGTGCTTTAATAGTAAAAAAAAACTTAGGATAAATAATCAAAGTGCACACTCAGAAAAAAAAAGCTGAACCTGTGGCAGGTCAGTTAATTTTCTGAAAAAACTTAGAACATAATTAGCAAAGATGAAAAAATGCCAACCTTAAGTAATTTTACTGCACGTTAGTGAGATAAAGCAATTAATTCCAAATGGATTTTCACCCTGGATTTATGAAGGGAGAAACAGATTTAAAGCACCTAACAGATGAATCTGTGTTTTTAAAACTACTGTTTTTTTGTTTGGTTTGTTTTTATCACCAAGTGTATAAATAGCTAAAATAGGTATCAAGAAGGCATCCAGGTTATGCATCTGACAACTGAATCTGAGGTACTCCTAGAAATGAGCAGTGATTCCTATTTACACTAAAAATACATATTTAGATACAGTTAACTTCCAAAACACTTCATGGGCTACTTCTCCCTAAAATCGTAAGATCTCCAGTTATATTGGTATTTTAAATATAACTGGGAACAGCTGGTGATTAGATGAATACTTAAGGACTAAAAATTAAAACAAACTGAGACCTACTATTTCCATTGTTTAACTTTCATGCTAAACAGACTTCTAATTTTTTAACTGTCAAGCAACCACAAGTCTTACTTACATCACCAAAATAAATGAATCCTGGGCATGCCCTTTCAATTCCTGCAAATCCACTGAGACGGCCAACAAAAAGARGAATTTTGAGTGCGTTCTTTTGTGTGGCTATGAGTTAATTAGCAATCTGATAACTACATTACAGATGTATCAGCATTAGCCATGACATTAACGGCAGCGCTTTAGCACAGGCTTGTATTTCAGGAACTGGAGGGGAAGCCTGCTGGATTGCCAAAGCCTGATTACAAATATAAACTGAAACACAGTACATCTAAATACATCCTACAGAACTCTGTGCTGTACCATATTAGCCATGTATGAATATAGTTAAAATATGAGCAAACCAGCTTTCTTGCAAACATGGACCCATCTTCCAATTCTAGAAAAATATGTCACCAGAAATTAAGAGCATTAAGCAGGTAATACAATTTTCTGCTCAAGTCAATATAGAGGAAAACGTTCTGCAGAGAGGAAAATACAGACTGAGGGAAGAGTTATGTAGTTTTAAGCATAACTCAGATGTCAGCCTTGAAAATTGCAAAACCTGATGCAACTGCAAATTCTCGTCAAAACCAAAAACTTCATTTATTTAACAAGTGTTATCTTGCTGGAGCAAAGTACAATCCTACTACACACAAAAATGTCATGTAATCCAGAAAACTGGCAGACTAAGTCAGTGATAGCATTTACTAATTTAGTCAAATTTGGTTTTGAGTAACTAATCAATGATCCCTAGTGTACAGAGGGATCAAAGCAAAATCGCATTCCCTTAAGTAAATACAACTAAGGGCAGAACAGGTTACACTTAGGTACAGGCAAAATCCCATAAACACCCGTGTCAAGATGGGTCACAAGGCTTCCTTCCCCTCCTCCCTAGAAATGGTATCCCTGGAGACACACTCTCACATTTGTCATTCTATGCTTAGAAGAAGACCTGTGTACACCTCTAATTAGAGCAACTTGCACTTCAGAGCTAAACTCTTAGATTCAAGAGGATACATCAGTTTGGATAACAATCTACCTCAGGGATCCATGAGCTAAGCAGAAACCTTCCTCCCATCTTTTGGCATCTTTTGTGACAAAAGCCACAGGAAGGGACTAGCCAATTCACGCTCTTTTAACCAGGTACACTGATTTCTTTGCACAAGAGATGAAAAACCAAGCTGCCCCCAATTAACGCTGAGCAGAAAGCATTGCTGGTTAGAGATGTGCAGGGGATGTAGCAGCGACACAGGAAAACAAAATCAGTGACAAGGCTGGCCTAGGATGCTGTGCTATGTACTTACAAGCCAGAGGCTGCAGGAGTTATAAAAGACATCATAGGAAGCAGAAGGGATGACCAAGGAAGCAGSTACAAGTCAAAACGCAGACAGGAAGAGTAAATAGAAGAGCACCAAGAGGAGTCCCACCTTCCTCATGAATATTTGCATTCCGGCCATTGTAAGGCCTGACAATGGAAGAATTGCCCTGATTATCGAGGTGTAGGGAACCTCATCCAAATTCAGCCAAGCCCTTTGGAAAGCAATTTGCCTCACAGGTACCAGCTAAAGACTCCTCATAATCCAACAGTGCTTCTCAAAGACTATGCTGAGCTGAGCACGTGTTAGTGTTAACTCAAAACGCTTAAGGTGAAGACTCACATGCAACAGCAAGGAAAGACCAGAATCCCGCAGTCCAAGTGAAGCCATCCTGACCAAACTAAAGCTCATCCCACCATCTAATCTGTTGATTAGATGAATACTTCAGGGCTAAAAATCTCATCCCAGCCCCTGTGCCCATCCCACAGAGCGGCAGTGAGGAGCCGCAGCAGCAGCCAGCACTTTGGCCTGCCCACTGTTTTAACTCCTGACAATTCCCTTCTTCTGGGCAGTACAGAACAGTAAAATGTCCACTGAGCTGAAGCAACACACTACTAGAGACATTCTAAAGAAAAAATACCTAATTTACAGCCTAATTTTGGCACCTTTACCAGGCACTGTTCATCACCTGACTATATATCGCCGTGGCTCTCCTATGAGAAAAGCAGCAAAAGCTACACAAGAATGAAGACAGAGTGAAGTCAGTGTAACTGTTAAAGAACTTCTACACTTGTTTAAGTATTTGCTTAATTTGAGCCTTAAATATAAAGCAAAATGACTTTTCCTCAGATAGGGTAATAGAAATGAATTATTACAACGAGAACAGTTTAGGTAAGTGATTAAATAAATTACACTTCTCAAAACTCTTTCAAAAAGTTTATTTTTACGTCTCGTTTACGCTGTAATCCATTACCAAAGCAATCATCTATTATATGACTACTTACTCCTGAGGTTCCTGTTCTGCAGTGATACAGACAAATTGCTTTTGACACAAACACACCTCGAAAACAATGCATTAATGGAGAAATACAAAGAAGCCATGAGAAAACGGCTACATCGTACTCTGCCGTTCTAAAGCTGCACGGCAAACGAAAAAAGCTAACAATATACTATGTCTATGTTAAAAGGCTGCTAATTAAAGAGTCTAATTTAATATTTCAGGTACCATCACCTAAAAGCTGTAACAGAAGCATCTGGTATACAACGCAGAGACATTTGAAGCAGAATCCCGGTGACACAAGTAGAAATGTTTGCTTTGAAAGACTGTAAGGCTGCAGTTCCTGTGTCACTGGACCAGAAACAACATTCCTTACAAATAATGGTATCACTCTGCATATGATGGTAGATGCCATTCTCTGATAGTTCAAAATAAACCCTTAAAAAAACTGTAAACTTAAGTGGAGCTGCTCAACCACAGCCTTAACACAAAATTTAAACTTGTAGGCAAGTCACGTCCTTTTTTTCTGGAGGAAAAAGCACCACAAATAAGGCCTTATCAGAAAACAAAATAAAAATATTTGCGTTATTGTGCACCATTGTGGGCCATTCTAGAGGAGCAGCGTCTCATTATCCAGTTCTATTATAAGCTCTAGAGGAAAAWTGATGGAGGGACCGACAAGAGCAATTGTAAAAAAGAAAAAAAAAGATAAAAAAGTATTTTAGCATTTTGTCGAGGTGAACGAGACGCAGCAAAAAGCTGGCTTTCAGAAGGCAAAAAGGTGCCAGGACATTCTCCCGTGAGAGCGTGGCCACGGCCGCGCAGAAACGCCGCCACTCGGGGCAGGAACAGCGGATTTTCCTCCCGGTGCCTGTGCGGGTCCGGCCGCGCGCCGGGCCCAGACAGCCGTGGCCGCCCCTGCTTTAATGCCGCCCTACAGCCGATAGAATGGAAATACCGCGTTTGAAAAAATAATAGTAATTTTAAAAAAAATTCAAATCGGGAAGAAAACCCCCTAAACAACGGGGAAAATATACAAATAAATGAGCCCCCCCGATTTAGGCAAGGCGGGCGCGGGGCCCGGAGCGCCCCGGCCCGTGCCCCCCTCGCCCCCCGCCCGTGACGCAGCGCCGAGCGGGCCCAGGGAGGCGGCCCGGGGGACCCCCGCGGGCCCGGCGGGCGGGGAGGGGCCGGGCGGGCCCCGTGGAGCGGAGCGGCTTTATCGCCGCGGCTTTGCGCCTCGGGTCGGTGCCGCCCGCGCCCTGCTGCCCCTGCCTGCCTCCCCGAGCACCGCCGGCGGGCGCGGCGGGCGCGGCGCCGCGGCCCCGTCCGGAGATGGCGGAGGGAGCATAAGGCACACTGGGTAAAAGCACATTTATATACGAACCTCGCCGAGAAATTTTCCAACAATTCCTCCGTCCGACCACCATGCACCAGGACAGGAAACGGCTGCTCGGCACCGCCCGCCCGCGTGGCACCGCCCCGCGCCCTGCGGGCGGGGCCGACAGCGCCGACTCCGCCGCTCCAATTGGTCGCGCCGCGCGCGCCGCCGCCGCCGCTGCCTGCCATTGGCCGCCTCCGGGCCGTGCGGCGGTGTCCATTGGCCGCGCGCCCGCGGCCCCGCCCCGCGGCTTCACGGCGTCGCGGCTGTGCCGGGCGCGGGGGCGCCGCCATTTTGTGCCGCGGGCAGCGAGGCGCCCTCGCGCCAGCGGAGAGCGGCGCCATTTCCTGCCCTCCCTCGGCGGGCCCCGCGCAGGACCGGCAGCGCCTGAAGCGGTGGCSACGGGGAGGGGACGGGCAGCGGCCGCCGGCTCCCCCGGGAGCGGATCTGGCTCGGTCGAGGCCATCCGGGCCCCTTTGGGCATTGCGCGAGTCCCTGCGGGGCCGCATGGCCTGGATGGATGCAGCGAGCCATCTGTCCTTCCCTTCCCGCCTCCTGCCGCATTATCTCCGGGCCCGGCTCTGGGGGATGAGGACACTGTGCTTAAAGCTATGCTTGGGAGTGTTTATCCGTCCATGATTTTTAGGTACGGAAACGTGCGCTAAATAGTCCAATAGCTCCCCGTCTAAGGCAAGCAAAGGGTTACGATTAATTCTGTGGGTGATTGTTTAAGAAAACTGTTGCAAAGTTGATGCGAATCATCACCACTGTTGGGACAGTAAGCCCAGCTCTGGTGGATCTACTCCATCTTCCTGAACATGAGAGATATAAAAACATTGACGTTTTGCTCCAGAATAATAGTTCGAAAGTCTTGCAGTCCGAAATCCTGGCAGTTGCTCAAGCCAAAAAAAGCTTATTCCCAAAGAGGCCTAAGAGCAAGCAGTTTTTCTTTCTTAGTTAACTGTTTCCTGATTGTAATTTTTTAAACCAAATGCCAACTGCAGCCATCAGTTTGGTTTGAGATACAGCAACAGTGAAATACCCGAGAAAAAATCCTATTTCTGATGCCCCTATATTAATAGATTATTAACATCTCTGTGAAATGCAATAGTTCCCATGTTCAAGTGCTTTGTTTCCAGCATCGACCTTTTGCTAGAAGAAGCAGAAATAAACAAACCAGTGACACACCATTTAAGATAAAGCCACATTTTGATTAAATAGTAACTAATATTCAACAGCAAAGCTTTTCAATGTTGCTCATTCTGGATGTGTAAAGGTTCCACAGAGAAAATAATGAACCCACAGACTTTACCAGGTATATCCATTACTAGAGGATTAAAATCATATGCATGGTTACTGACAGGTAGTCAGCAATTACTCCACTGCAGACTTCATAAATCTCGCAGTAGTAGTCCTAGGCTGTAAGATTTGAAGAGAGCTTTGCTGCACTACACTGACACCTATTAATTCTTTTAAGGTAGTGAGCTGGGGAAAAAAAAGATTAAATTTACCCAGTATGTCAGCATTTTTACACACACTTGAAGAGAATTCTGGTCGTGCCTAACATTTGTTTGGAGAAGTATTTTGGAGAGGGAAATACAAACCTTAGACCTGTGCAACTCAAGCAGGACTCTACTGTAAGGATACAGCTACATTCAAAACACCACACTGAAATAAGTGAAGATAAGGATTTGCTTTAGATGTTTATTAATCCAAGGAGATCTTCCATAATAGAAAAAACAGAGGCTTTAAATTTCCCAGCTCTTCCTTTAGAGTTGCATTATCCTTGAAAATGGAATAGATAAGTGCAAGTTCTAGGAAGGAAGATCAGTTTTTAATTTGACATAAGTGTATCACTGAAATTCATATATTGCATCACAAAATGCACTATCACCACCAACAACAATGCAAAATTGTTTTGCAATTTATATAAATACATTTCTTGGAGCAAAGGAAAGTAAAGTTCTAGATCCATTCTTAAAAAAGATGCTCCTTGCTAACCAGTCTAGTGACACATTAAAGCACCCTTGAAGTAAGAATCTATTCCTCACATCAAGATAAATTTCTTCCCTTGACTTGTGACTTGAAAAATATAATTGTTCCAGAACTGACAATGGAACTAAAACTAGTGATTTACCCCTATTTTTTCATCATCTGCTTTATACATCAAGCTTTCTCACTGCTGCGGTCACATCTTCTATCATGGGGCCCAAGTGGCTCATCTMTCCTCAAAGGTTCTCACACATGTTTTTGGATGCATACAAAGGTAAGCAGATACCCAACAAGCAGATGTTCAGAAATTATTTTTGTCCAACTGGGTGTTCCCAAGGAATGCACAGGAGAAGGCATGCTGGAAGTACATGTGAGCTTTTTCTACAAAAATAAAACCTTGTCTCGAGATTCCCTGGGGGCTAGAGCACACCTGAGTTAGTCACAAAACCCCAAGTAAGCTCTGCTCTGTGTGCTTGGCCAGTCACCTAAAGATGCACAACTACCCTGGGTCTCACACCACCACCAGGATGGGTATTTCCATCCAAGGCTTCATGATTTAGGCTTTTTCACTTCAGATGCTTTGTTTATCAAGTGTCCCTTTGGTACTGGAGTAGGGCAGCATGGCACTGCAGCTCTGGCTCAGTGTCCCACCTTGGCAGGGAAGCATTTGCTGGAGCAAGGAAGCCTGGGGAGGAGGGGCTGGACAGCTCAGCAAGGAAACCCCAAACCACCACCAAATCCTGCTACTCTGCTGATGCAAAAAACCACACCACACAAACCAATTTTCTGAAGACTGCATTTTGAGTATCATAATATATATATATGTGCATTTCATTTTTACAGATAAAAACTCAGTTTATTTTTAACCTGTATTTAAATTTTGGAGGCTTACATTAAATTAAGGTAGCTTGTTTAATATCAATTGTTACAGCAGGTGACATTTTTATATAAAAACAGCCTAAAGAAAAAAAAAAAAAAACAAACCAACCCAAACATTTGATTTAAAAGACCTGACACCAGTGATCTCAAGGCAAGATCAAATGCCAATGGATTTTGCTTTTAGAAAACAAAAAGGGGGCATTTAAGCCAACCCATTCACAGCCTCTTCCTGCTGGCTTCTTCATACAGTGGTTTTGATAGTGGTCCCAGAGGGAACTGTATTTTGCCTCTAGCTAAAATACTAGTTACTATAGCAACTTTGAAGGAAGAAAATTGTGGCTTCAAAAGTGAAAGATTGGCAAAACTTCAAATACACTGTCTGGATCAGGCAGACAACAGCACACACTAATGCAGCAAGTGCAAAAAGAGGGGGAATGAAATGCAGGAGTAGTGCACCAGCACTACCATAAGCTGGAAAAAGAATCTTTTGCACAACTGGGGAAAAAGAGTTGCATTTATATACCATAGCCCAGGTCAGCCAATGACATTGCTGTGTTTTTAATAGATTGCATATRTAGATGTTTCACCCATACACTTCAATTGACCTTAAGAACTTCACATCTTATTTACCTGCTTTAGAGAGGGTACCTTTTTGCCTTGTGCTTACAGTACACATTTGTTCCATTTTCTAGCTTGTACAGTGAGATCTTTAAAAAAAACAAAGGACACGGAGGGTGTTGCTATTTTTTCTTTAGCAGCAATGAAATATCACTAACCCCTTTTTACATATCCGAATTCAAGTCACAACCAGAGGTGACTGCACCACAAAGTCACCAGGTACAAAACTGCTAGTTCATTTTAAATTAATAACTTGAAATTATTTTCCCCAATACATCCCTTATTTTTTATTTTTATAAACAGCAAACATTTTGCTATTTTTGTACATAGGCTAGCAGGCTTGTTTCAATATGAAAGTGCTAATTCATTTACAGATTTATCAGTTATGTAGTGCTACATTAAGTGTTCAATATTCTACATATGAACAACCTTGATAAATGGAAATGATGAAGATTAAGTAAGGCTATCTGATTACCTTATCTTATTTACATTAAAAGAATAGACACCCAGTAGTAGGGATAAAAGGGAAAGAAACTGGGCCAATACTCATACTGCCACAGGTGTAAAAATTAAGTCTGCCTTCTAGCTCGTACTGTAAATGAGACATTTTAAATAGTCCTGCAGCCCATGTCAATTTTTTTTCCTCAGAAAAAGAAAAGCTGCCTTCATGACATCCCCTCTTGATTTCCGATCTCCAAAGTGTGTCATTTGAAGCTTTAAATTCAGATTCTTCCTATCTTCAAAAAAACCTCTGGTTTGCTTTCCAGTATTAGGTTGTATAATCAGATCCCACTTTGGGGGCTTTTGTCCAATCTATTTATAAATTAGTTTAGAGTGAGTTGTAGATAACATGAACCAGTTCTGGAACCACTATTGGGAGGAACACAAGCTCTTCACTACAATCACACAGTAGCAGGAAAAGTGATAATTCAATTCATTCCTGGGGCAGGGCCTCCAAAATTAAATGAAGTTGGCACAACTGGAGCATTGAATTTGTATCCTCCATGCTTTTCAATCATTTTGGATTCTAAAACAAAACAAGAAAAGAGAAGGAAGATATTTTAGTGTGTGTGTACTGGGGAAGACAGGCCAAGATCCTGTGACTGACCACTTTTGAGTCTCTCAGAAGACAGAGGTTTAACCTGGCTTACCCAGCAAAGGAATCAGGCCCTGAAAACCAGATGGACTGATTATTTACTTTTAACTTCTTAGTATTTTTATACCCATGCTTAAATGAATTTGTACTTTAAAAAGACCACACTAACTTTTGGACATGGCTGTAATTTAGAAACAGGACCTGAATAGATGCTGTACTTATAAACTGGGTTGCAGGCACACAATTCTTTCTGGTTAACATCATCAGACTTTCAGTCAAATCAGTAACAGAGCACATGAAAAAAAAAAAAAAAAAAAAAAAAAAAAAAAAAAAAAAAAAAAAAAAAAAAAAAAAAAAAAAAAAAAAAGCAGTACACACAGATAAGCAAGCTAAATTTTCAGCATTCCTATCTCGATTCAACAGTGAAAGCAAAAACACCCACTAATGCACCAGGAAAAGACTTTTTACACATGCTGCTACCCAAGCAAATAATTTGGACTTCAGGTTACTAGATCACAAAACATAATTCCAAGAGAAAACTACCAAGTTCATAATTTTTCAACCAAACCTCTAGATCTTTAGACATCTGAGGTCCACATATACATCGCTGTAACTACCAGTGATACTTGTCTGGTTTTACCATCTTTCAAACACTACTGTAGGACARGTTTTACTCTAAGACAGGTTTTTACAAGCTCTAATACATGGACAACTGAAAATCAGGCTGGTAATTTAGGTTGTACCTAGATAGTGCAGAAGGTGGTTTGTATCATTCCCAGGCCAAGATAACAATGCATTAATGCCTTATGTAGGTCTTAGAGCTTTCTCCTAAATCAAAACAATTGCAATCTCTCTGGGAATACAGGACAGCCATATTATCTAGCAAATATGCATTTTGGCTCTGTTTCTTTGGAAATAGGCCAAAAAGATGCTCCCATGGCTAATGGAGCTTGGGGGCAGAATCCCTCACAGCTCCACAGAAGACAAATCTCTTAGCATATGGAAATTCTCCTAAGCTACATTAATGAAAGAGAACTGTATTTCAAATCTTTCTAACAGGATGCCCCCATGTGTGGTAGATGGCCTCCATGTAGTATCAGTGTGCTCTGATAGTAGGCAAGAATTTGCCATAAGGAGCTGGTTGCTTAAGTTAAACTTGACAACTTCTTTGAAAAAACAGTATAACACAGACACACACACACACACACACACACACACACACACACACACACAGAGCATTAAAACTGGACCATTCTGGACCCTTACAAGCTTTGTGAGGTAATTTAGGCTGTTCTCCCATAAAAAGCAGTTATTAATTAAATGTGTACTCTTACTACCAATCTTTTTATTGAAAGATTTCTGAATTTCTGTTTTGAAACATCTGTAGCAATTGCTCAGTAAGACAGAGGATATGAGGCTAGACTGATCCCTCAACATTCAGTCTTGACTTAAGAGTGGGATATATACTGGCTTACACTCAAAAGTGAAAACAAAAAAAAAAGAAAAATTGGAATATAGATTTTAAAATCTGTAGAACAAAGAAGAAACAATGTTCTGAAATATTTAATGGGTTTAATGATGTGGGTTTACAAATGGAATATACTTTCATAATTTAGTATTCTACCCTTGTCTGTCCTTGTGTATCCCAGTTGGACTACGCCACATCTCAGGAAATAATTTATCAGCCTCTTGATATGTTTGTTAACATACCTGGAGTTCATCTACCTTCAGGTAATCAAATCAATTGTTTTCAAATCTAAGCAATTAGGAAAAAATAGGACAAATTTTACTTCTTTGGCCACTTCCCCAAGTGTTTTTACTCTTCCTCCCACCTGTGGTATTGCCACACAGTTTGTGCATTGAGACTTTGTGACCTGACAAGAGATTTCAAGCACCTCTGGAGTGCAAAACAACTCTACTTTGAGGGAGACATTATTAGGCTTGACTTATAGGCCTTTTCTGTATTATGCTTCTTGAGCACATCCAGGGCATTCAAAGTGCAAAAGAAGCCATTATTGGTATAAAGGGGTGCAAATACCATGTGCTGCCCGCCGCTGATCCGCCAGAGTCGCTATGTCCTGCAGCTGTTTCCTTTGTTCTTCGTTAAGGCCCTGTGTCAAAGCCTGGTACCACACAGGGTTACGATTCTGAATTGCTGCAGGAGAAAGAGAACATAAGCAAAAGGGAAGTGTTGATAAAGTGTTCTGTAAGTCAAAGCTTACTCACRCATTGCCTTTTTAATCAGAATAGTATTCTGTTATCGTTACATAATGCAAGAAATTTAAAACACTTAATACAGCTTCTGAGCTCTTCCCCACCACAGTAAATTTATTCAAGCATCTCCCCCTGCTCTGGAAGTTTAATGATGCTTTCCTTGTTCCAAAAAAAGAAATGGTTCGAGCACTTATTGGAAAGCCTGTTTGAAAGCTTTCAAAGGACTCTAGTTTACAACAGGACACTAAAGTCAAAATGTTGGCCAGGGAAGGAAGTACAGTTACTTACTCTGAAAAATTGTTTTAAATATCTGATATTCATCAATAGGGTTGTCTTCATCATCAATAATTGTGGAATAGCCTTCCAAAGCAGTCTCTTCAGCATCGTCTTCTTCCCAGTCTTCATCATCTCCATCTTCACCTGCCTGTTTTGCTAGAATTTCTAGATATTCTTGACCATCTTCATCAATGTCATCTTCATCACTCCCCAGCTCCTCTGAGTCAATTATAACATACAAAAGAATTTATCTTGAGAACAACAAGAATGACTATTTAGAGATGTGACTAATTATGTACAACAGGCAGTGGAAGCAATAACAATACAGTACAGGCTGAAAAGGGGGGAGTTCATTTAGCTCCTCTCCCAGTGCCAGAGGCTTCTTCCCAGACACTCTTCCCTCACACCAAGTGGGAAAGGAAAACTTTGTCACAGATATGCATACACAGAGAGTTTGGACAGCACTTGATAAAACTTTTAAACAAAGCAATGTTCATGCTCCAAGGCAAGCCTGAAAAAAATTTCATGAAAATACTTTTAAAGGCACATTCAAAAGGACTGTTGAAAAGGCAGCCTAAAATACAAAATGTGATAGTATGACTGACATATAGTGACAATAGTTTGAGAAGTCCAGAATTCAACAGCAGAGATCAGGAAATAACTGGGCTTTGAGTAGATAGATGAAAACAAATTCCTGTAAGTGTGGAAAAAAGTTCCAAAAAAGCACCCAAAGAGACTGGCCTGATGATGGAAAAGGAATAGGGAATGAGAAGTAAAATCTGAAGCAGAGTGTAGGGAAAGATGGAAGAATAAAGTACAGGTAAGTTGTAGGCAATTTTGAACTTCATATAAAGAAGATGGAAAACAATGTGAATGTTTCGGAAAGGCCTGTATGGTTAAGTCTATAAAGGCAGAAGAAGTTGAGATTACGTTTTAGGGAAATATTCACAAGAATTGTCATTTTTAATACACAGCTAAAACATCAGCAACATGGGACAGTGTATAATATATAGTGGAAATCGTACAGTGAAATAGAACAATTCCTGGAAACTCCTTCTGAGTGACCCCTCACTCAAATGGGAAACATGCCCCAGCAAAAACTGCTTTCAGCAATGATTGCATCCACACACAACAGCCAGCCTAGGGAGACTAGGAGGAGACTCAGCCCTGGAAGTCAGATTTAAAGTGGGACTGGAAAGCAAGTCAGATATACTTAAAAGTTGTCAAAAGATGTCCATTGTTCTATTGTAGCACTTCATTTTTAGAATTAGGGTACTGAGAAAAATTCCACAAAGCAATTCATTATCTCAATCAAAAAAAAAAAAAAAGATAAAAAATAACATCAAAGTTTCAGTCTCCATACCTGTTTCCTCATCTTCTTCAGCTTCATCATCATCATCGCTATCATTTTCATGCTCTGCATGACAGGCATAAGCTCTTTTCAATCCATTAAATAAAAGGATAAAAGCTGGCAGGATCTGCCCAGCAACTTGATTTAAAACCTGGGGTATTTGCTCCAGATCAATAAGAGCACACAGGCCAAGCACACACATCTTTCTATCATGAAGTCTACAAAACAGAAGAGTAAAAAAGTTGCAAGTTTCACCATGATTTACAAGCAGGTCATACACAGGTGCATCAGAATCATCTCCAGAAGTAGAAACAGTAAGAATGCTTACCCCAGGAAACAGTCCACATCATTAAGCCACTGTGTTATGAAGTGATTAGTGACAGGCTCCACATTATTGGGGAAGCGAAGATTTTCCAAGGTATTTAATAGTAAATGAGGATTGTAATACAAAGCAGCTATGGCAACCTGGAGGCACATGGTTCGCAGTTCACTGGTTTTCACTTCTCTGGTCAGTCTCTCCAAGGCAGCTTCCACAAACAAGGGTATGCACTGGACAGTGAGAACATGACACAGTGATCAAAAATAAAATTTGTCCTACTGCACTTCAACGGTCTGGCACATAAACACAGATGGCATAAAATGGAGTAATTTCTAACTGGCAACAGAAGTCAGATAGAAACATGAAATGAAAATGTGAAAATATTTAATCACATGGATTTTGTGACATCCTGTGAACAAATGTGGCTCTATAATCTTGTGTATTAAAACATGGAAAATAGAGGAAATGCATACACTAGAAAGTCCAGAAAAATCTACTTATTGATCTCTCAATTTCAACTTCCGTTTGTGCATAATGAAGTCCCTGGTCCCTCTATTACATGGATTTCGATTCTAGAAACTTCATTTCCATTGTTCCTCATTTCAATGAGCTTGAGAGATTGAACAATTTTCATTAAAAATTCACTAGAATTAACTTAGATTGCAATTAATTGACTTCTTAGAACCAAGATGCTCCAGAGGTGGCACTCTTCCAGATTCATGAAAACACCAGAGTTTTGCAGTGTTCTAAATTCTGGAGCCAAAGTGTGCAGGAGCTCTCTGTGCACTGCTGTCAGCTGAGTAGCCCCACACAAACTGCTCGTAACAAAACTTGTGTAAATACATAATCAATTAATACTACAGAATCAAATATTTTTAAAATATTAGTTTTAGCAAGCAAAGTTGTTACCAACCTGGTCAATGCCACGCCCTTTACACTGAAGAATAATTACTTCTAACAGCTTTGCTGCATGACATTCTGCATCTTCTCCTGCAACTCCTGTAAGGACCTGAAACACAGCCATTACCGTTGGTGTTATCCCCTCAAGGAATATTCCCTATATACTGCTTTACTTTGAAAAGGGGTATGAATGTACTCCTTCTAACAATGCCAGTATAAACAGCAATCAGTGAAGCAGCCAAATCTACAGCAAAGGCTCAGTATGACAACCAGAGACTGAAAATTGAACATTGCCAAAACTAACCTACATGTACAAATATTCAATAACTCTATGGAACAGAGCTTACCACAGTAACTGTAAAAGCATCAGCTGCCATTTTACTAAGGTTTATTTCCATACACAAAAGAAAACTTTTCTTATGTATTAATATATTGAAGTTTGCAGAAAAATGTGATTTACAAAAATGGGATATCCAGTGGGAGACCACACAATATCCAAAACTTGTGTTAAAAATTCACTGTGCTCAGTTAACACCACATTCCAAGAATTTACAAACTGCTTAATTGGCCTGTTTGCAACTTGTTTTTAAACAAAGGCTGGGAAGCGTTATTCATTAGTATTTATAGAATACCGGAGTAGTTATTCAATGCAATATTTAAACATCTTTAAAAGAATTAATCAGGAAATACCACAGGTGGCACAGCTGACAGTTCACCAAAGCTCTTAAACAGACACCACATATGATATCCAGCAGTGGAAAACTGAAATCTCCACAGATTACTATTAGAGATGATAAAACATTAACATCATCTTATAAAGAAGTATTCTGTTCCTCACAGAGGAAAGCTGTATATTCTGCATTTTGACTGGACAAAGAAAGCCTGGTTGGCAGCTACCTGCAATACACAGTTGAATACAGAAACCCTGCCCAAAAGTGCCTGGACCGAGTCAGAACAATTGCATTCTGCTCCCACCTTTCACCACTGACTTAACACGAACATGGGAAAGCAACTTCCTATTCCCGTCCCCTTTACCTTCCACCCCTACCCCACTTGTTCAGCTAACATGTCAGACCTTCAGCACACATACAGCAAGCGTATCCTGGCTATGGTGAGGCTACAAATCCTAGATGAAAGCATCCACCTACCGTTTGCAATCTGTCTTGCATGCCCATATGCACAAAGTTTATTGCACCAAACCTAGGTTGTTTAATCTGCTTTTGTTGCGTACAATTTATTTTTCCCTTATGCCAAAGGCGTATCTCTGAAATTTTGAGGCAACTTCTTTAAATTTCTCTGCAGTAACTTAGTAATTTGGGGACTCTCAGAGGATGTTAAATAGCAAAATGCTCTAAAGAGCAGATGTCAAAAGCTGCTGCGGAAAAAAGTACCCAGTTTAACATGGTTATTACTTCAGGGATAGCAGGTTTTGTTACCACATGGGAATCTACTCACCTTCTTGCACATACTGTAAATCATTTCAAGATATTTTGTGTCTGACAGAAGTGTATCTGTGTCGACAGTAACATAATTATGCAAGAGAGGCATCATATCTGTATTAAAAGAAGGATGAYCACAGTTAGATATTGTCCGTGTGCTATTAAAATCAGGTTGAAATTTGTGTATTAATAATTACAGTTCTTGCTTAATGTTTGCCAAGATAAGTGTGTGCAAGTCATAGGTGCCTTAGCAAAACACATCTGGTAGCAGCAATGGCAACATAAAATACTTCAAGTAAGTGTAACCTTACTTAAGTGCTTTCGTAACATTTCAGTCATAATGCAATTTATTGTGTGGCTGAAATTGTGTCCATGAAAGCATGTGGCTTCCTGCTTTATTTATATTACTTACCAGTAAAATAATCAAAACCATCCTGCTGGAAGACTTCAAACACAAGAGGAAGAAGCTGCCACATTTGTGCGGAAACCTGTTGGCAGGTCAGACTGTGAGCCAAGGAAAAGATCTCTTCGTAGAACTCTAAAATGAACAGAATCTAGATAAATATAATGCCAATCCCATACATTTCAAAAAGTAAGCCAACAGAAGTATAGATACCTAATACATGCTGCTGCAAAACTGTTCCAATCACTTGCAAACAGATCCCTTCCAGCTGCTGGGTAATCTAAAAAAAATAAAAGAGGAGATATATGACTATTTTCAATATGTGGGAGTTGAAATTAAACACATTTAAAAATTTGTCAAAGCAGTTTCTATTCATACAATGTATTTTAAGATAACAATTTAAAATTTCTCAGATTTTAGAGCACTAAATGTGTAAGAGCAGCACTCTTAGCTAAGGATTTGCCTAACACCTTTCAATACAAGGTGTTTTTTGAGTATTGGAAGCATCTCTTACAGGGTATCATTTAAAAAGAAAAGCCTGACAGTAACCCTATGTGACAGTTCAGTCCTATTAAACACTGTAAGTAAAGATATGTATTAAAGGAGTAAGCAATGGAAATCACAGGAATTATTTCCTGTTTCAGGAAAGAAATTTAAAAACAAAAGGAATTATTTCCTGTTTCAGGAAAGAAATTTAAAAACAAAACAAAACAAAA
>NW_026623346.1:1540760-1667230 GCF_030028575.1 Malurus melanocephalus | reverse complement strand
AAAAAAAAAAAAAACCCACCACAAAACAAAAAACAAACAAACAAACCCAAACAAACAAGCAAACACCAACCCAACCAAATAGCAAACCACTTCCCAAATCTAGCTTAGGTTGTTCATATGGTATGGAGACAATCACTCAAAATGCTGGTCTGAGAAATTCAGTCAGTGTTCCCAGAGATCCATGGAATTGCTATCAAAACAATAATTAACCTCTTGAGGGCACTCACCGTGCACAGGGACAAGTAAGAGTTGGATTTCTGGTCTTAGCTATGCAGAACAGGATTTGAAACTAACCCGCTAAATACCTTATCTCTTGGAACACTGGTCATCCTGTGTGAGACGTCTCTAAATGTAAATGTCTGTATAAATTATATACATGTCTGTATGAATTATATAAATATAATTTACTGGTCAACATTTTCAAACTGAGTTCCTCAGGACTAGGATATTGTTACACAGACTTAATTTAGATGGCAAGGATCTACTGACAAAAACAAGTACATGAAAAGCTTGATAAGCAGCTCTAGCAACAAATGAGCTGAGGTGGTCCTTGGTTTATTGTGTGGCAGCACTGGATTCTGCCCGTGGGAATCTGTATAATGCTGCTTCTTTAGTATTCAGAGCCCTAAGAGTACAGTTTATTATTGAACTCTTTAGTCACTAAAAAAATGTATTTATTAAAAGACAGTAATTGACCTAGTCAAGAAGGATTTTAATCAGAAATAGCATCTTTGAACTGGCTGTACTCTGGACAGAAGTGAGTCCATTCAGTATAACAGAACAAAATGAAAGGAGTTTTCATCCCAGTGGAGAATTCTCCAGGGCAGATGAGGCAGGTAAAATACTCCATCTCTGAGCACAGCCACAAGAGCTGTATTTACCCACATCGATTCTGTGATAGAGAGCAAACCCAGTCAGCAGAGTCAATGTTTGGAGCTATACCAAGCTTTATCTGTTTTGTTTGAAGGGCAGACCTCATCAAATCACATCTGTTGTTTCAGCTGAGCTGACAGAGTTCCACCTGCTACAGACACATTCCTTCCGCTATTTGAACAAGAAACTGGATTCTTATGGGAAATACTGTGGCAACATTTATTCTCTATTGGTGCATGCATTGCATTAGACATGTGACCCACTCTGTTACAACTTGGCTACATGGTAAGTATTTCACTATTTTCGATTTTAACATCTTTTTGGCCAAAAGGACAGTTTTTCGGGTAACAATGCCAAGAATACTGCAACTATAAAAGACTTAAGAGTGTCTTAGACAATATGTATCAGCTTTGTAGTAATTTTTACTTACTTCCTTGTGATCTTCAACTACACTGAGAAGTGTATCGATAGTATTCAAGATGCCCATTGCTGTCACTGCTTTGTCGTCACTGCCCTCTTCATCTGGACCAGTCTGGATCACCTGATTAAATGTCATGGCCTGCACATAATAGCAGAACAACCCGTACATATGTCACTAAACTGTCAACGTCTGGCATTCTACCCAATTTAACGACTTCTGCTGAGAAAACATGTACAATATTAGCAGGTGACTCCTCTGCTCCAGAATTTCTTTTCGGGATGATAAAATTTGAATGCTAAGTCATTGGAGCTGTCACCCTTCATCTGTGCATGAATAAAAATACATGACATTATGCCCCATGAAAAAGAATACATTTTCTCTTGGTAAGTTCTTCTGACACAATGTTTCCTCAATAGCTGAACTAGACCAGAACACTTGGCAGGCATTCCCAGAGGGACACATAAACAACTCGGTTTTAACTCCAAGACAAGGGCCCTTAATAGGGAAGCACTGAGGTGACCTCTGCTTTTGGAACCATTAGTACAACTTGCTAGATATGGCTGTTCAAGTCAAGCTCTGAATTTCTCCTGAAGATTCAACTTTATTTTCACACCAAACTTTTCATTATAATTCTGCTCTTTAATATTTTAAAACAGACAACCTAAGCGACATTTTAGAGACTACCTAAAATGTGCTACCAATTTCATTATTAAGCACCATCAGGAGAAAAACCACAAATACTTCACTAACATTTCTAGAATTTTCTTAGAAATTTCCACTTGGTGTATGTTATGAAGCCACTTCTGATGAAAAACTTACTAAATGTAGAAGAAAATTACTAATTTCAATGCACTTAAACAGACTGGAGCAACAAAACCTATTCACTGCTGGTCCAACTCAACCATCGATTTTAAATACCAATCTTTCCCATATTAAACATCTTCCCAAGCCACTGTAACGTCTCACCAAATGCTGTGTCATTTCTACTGCAATTGGGGTAACTTCTTCACTATATTCACAGATCATCTTCTGAATCACATTAGTAAGATCATCATTTTCAGTCTCTCTTATAATATGAAGCAAAGCTTGCATTACAGGTCTAATGAATGGAGTAATATATTCTTTAGCTGGAAAACAGGTAGAATGTCTGAATTAAAGTTCTTAGAATATCACAGATCAGTGTAAGAAATTCAAGATACATCTTATTTAGTACTTCAGCATTAACATGCCAAAACCACAGGGAGTATAAATCATCATAGCAATACTTCCAYTCAATACAAATTTTTAATAATATATAACAAGATTTTAACAATATATAACAAGATTAAAATTGAAGTATGAAAACCAGAGCTCTGCAGTCTGAATTCACAGAATRTAAGATTACTTGTCAATGTAAATGTTAATTGAATGGGAATGGGTACATACATATCTTTGTCAAATTACTTTAAGTATTAAATATAGAATATGTTTGCTTTGTGTTATTTATGCCAGTTTCAGGAATATTAAGCCAAGTAAAGCCTACCTGAGTAAAGACTGCTTTTCAAAAATTGTTATCAATTTTAACATGAACAAATATATGCAAGACAGATATTGCCACTCTATTTCTGATATAATTATTAGGTGCTATAAAACTGGAATTACTGTACCACGAAGCTCTTGTTTATAATGTCCTCATAAGCATAATGTCTTATAATGTTATCATTTATACTACTATGTATGAAAAAAATTTAGTTTCTCTTGCTGAAAAATTATAGTAAGTGATTACAAGTTACAGTTACAAGAGGTAAATTAACTTCTTAATGATTACAAATTACAATTGCAAGAAGTAAATTAACATCAGGGAAGAAGAGAACAAGCCTGCCTGAACATCACAAAGTTAACACCTCTTCCATTAAAACCCCCTTTAGCTGTAAAGGAGGACTCCTACCTTTCTCTTGATTACTGATGAGAACTTGAAGGGCTATTGCAGCTTCCACTTTCACAGGCATTTCCCTATCATCTATCAGACACCGTCTTGTGAGTTCTAAGGCTGTCTGGAGATTCTGGTCACTTTTAAATTTGACTTCACAGAAATAATGAAGAACCCAGCAAGCCTGAAAAGAAAGATATTGAACAAATTCAGAGCTGCAAAACCTACAAACAGGATTATCAACTACTTCTATACCTGTACCCCACACAAATCACTGAATTTGAGATACAACTCTTGTCAAATAGATACTGTAAAACTTTTTAGTGATGAAGATGTTTGAGAGTGTGGAGGCTGGTCAGTGGGAGGCTTGTCCTGCAGACATCACTAGACCAGTACTATGATCTCAGGTTTATCTTTGGCCACAGGTTTTATGTGAGCAGTACAGTCTACATGCAAAACACACATAGACCCTACCACTAGACACAGATGGGAAACTGTGCACACAATGCTGCAGCCATTTCAAAATGACACAGTGACTATCTACAATCACACACACAGGTACTCATCCCTGGAATAAGTGTGCAATTTAGTACGAAAAGGTGCAGAAAGGAGAGCATTTCTTAGAGGGGAAAAGTTAAAAGATTTCTGAATTCCCTAGCCGAAACAGTGTTTCAACAGTAAATGCCACACTTTCTTACCCGGGCTCTCATGTAACCCAGCTCACTGCTGAAGAGAGGGAACACGTGATTCTGCAACATATATTCCATCTGATCCTTATAGATCTTTTTCTGTCAACATATGAAGAGAAGCACATCAATTTAAAACTTCACATTAAAATGTATTTCTAACCCAGCAAAAAAGTCACACATGATAAAGTGTAACAGTGTAACAAAACCCTCTGATTTTTAACTTACTCTTTATGAAATTATGCAACAATGAAATCTTGAATTAATAATTGAGCTCTAATTTTACACAGACATTTTAAATTTTCAGTCAGAATAGTGACACTTTTTCCCCAGCCATTTTTTGACCCCAAAATACACCTTTTAAGTGGAGGCACATTACTCTGGCATCAAAAGAAAAAGTGGTCAGGGAAATTTCTTAGTGCTGTGCTCCAAATACAAGTCCATGCCATGCATCTGTTTTGCTACCTTTTTAAGGGAGCATGGTCACTAATTTAATTTTATTTTGTCTCTGCTATACCCAAAAAACAATTAAATCAACAGCCTCTCACTGGATGTGTTTTGTTCCTTTCTTCCACAAAAAAGGGAATGTAATTAAGTGTAGCACATATATGGTGCATGAATTCTTACTAGAAGCAAAGAACTTAACAGAACTTAAAAATAATCTGAACTTGAATGTGACCTATAGAACTTCAGTAAGCAGTAATTAAGTTGACATCAAACCCAAAACAATTAAGTTCAGCAGCTTAAAAAAACCTGACAGCAATTCAGAAACTTGTGAACTCAAAGAGCTATCTGCAATTCTTAAAAGACACTCTATGTTAAAGAAAGCATAGGAGGGGCAGAAAAAGAATGAAAAGAACCCTTGGATTTGTTATGCTTACTTTCAGGAGAATTTCAGCCAAAGAACCAATCATATGTAAAGCACCATCCTTCTTACGAGGGTCAGCATTTGGCTCCGTAAGGATTTGATAACAAAAGCCCATTGTCTTCTGCAGAACCTAGATTACATGTAAGGTTAGTCAAAGTATTCCAATCRATCATCTCAGGTACAATTCTCAGTGCTCTGAAATGCTAAAATATCTAAAAGTCAGCTCCAAGTCTGGAATTTGGGTAATGTTTTATGTCTTTGTTATAAACACACAATATTCTTGATAGAGGGTCCTAGGGTGAATTTGCAAATACAAAAATCACAAAATAGACAAAAAAATCATAAAAATTTGTAATTTCAAATTTTAGCATACTATGATACGACAGCAGTAAAGTAAAACTTACTAACAGCTCTTGCAGCAAATTGAATGAMTGTAGCTAGTGTGATATTTCAGTATCATCCTTGAATAGCTTACCTCTTTCCTTTTACTACACGATGTAAACAATAATGTCTGAGCAGCAGTTGTTGGAGAAATGAAGTCTTCAAATACATCTATTCAAAACCAATGTAACAATTATTAATTTTGGTCCTTTACTACAGTTCATTATCCCAATCTATTTAATATGGAAAAGGAGCACCCTTCAGGTGCTTAATCGTGCTTTCTTGATAGATATTCCAAGACCAAAGAATGACATGTGGCTGGATACATATGTTTCATGTTGTTCATGATCACTGCCTCTAATGTCTAATTTGAAGTTCTGTGTCTCTTATTTTCAAGATAATTTTTTTGTAACCCCAGAAGCAGACAGAACAGTTAAGTTTTGACACAGATGCTATTTGCTCTACAGGCCAGCATAGAGAATTAATTGGGTTAAAAAATGCTCAGTTTCTTATTTCTCTGCAGAAGAGGATTATCAGAGCCTTGTTTGATACCTGTAGCGTTTCAGGTATGCCTCTGACCTGAAGTATAAAAAAACTCCCAAACCCCTCAAGATTCCTTGTTCTAGTCACAGAAACATTCCTAGTGGAGGGAAGAATTTGTTCAGGAAGTCTGAAGTACTTTTTTTGTCTCCAGCCTCAGAGGACTGCAGAGACTTAGAGTAAACCCCAACATAAAACAGCAGAACACAGGAGGTGAAATGGGACAAGTCTGGAAGGCCAGGCTTACTCCATAATGCGTCATTTACCACTGCGGTAAATCTGCTCTGAACTGACGTGTGAAATTCCCTGAGAAATCCAGGGCCTGAAATAGCAGCTGTTGTAAAGCACAACCTTTTGGAAACATTAAACTTATGCAGTTGTTGTTAGCAAAACCCGGACTATTTGACTTGTAATAAAAACTTTGTGAAAATGAAAATCTTTCACAAGTGCACAAACTCCTGTGTCATTGCTGACTCTTGTATATTCTCTCTTATTCCCACCAGTATGTCCAAGTTAATTATTATTTGGTTAATACACTATATTTTTTCTTTTTAAGATCAAAATCATCTCTGTTTTCACAAAAAAACCTACATAAAAATCCCATCTTTGCGTGAAATTATTTTTTAACATGAGTAGATTTCAARTGCTCACCAAATTTCATGCGGATATATTCATATGGATCTTCTTGCCAAAGCTCTTCATCAGCATCTGTATAGCACATTAATGGAAAAATAACATCTTGGATAATTCCCTGGAATAAAAAAAAAGATTGAATGCAGGTTAGCACTACTAAATCAATCTCTGCATTCTGTCCTGTATTTCACAGATTTTGTCCTTTTTGTCACTTCCTCATATAAAATGGAAACATTCTAAAACTATTTGGACTTATAATGGATTTATGTGGCACTTTACAAAAGAGCAGATCTTTTGTCTTCAGGTAGAGTTACAAGATACTAGACTGGCTTTGGAAACGTGGAAATGATTCAGTGCCATAAATTCAGCAGCTAACACCATCTCCAAGTATGCTGTGTTAGACTATAATCCTTAATATATTAAAAGCACAAAGGAGAGATAGCAAAAAATTAGCTGGCTTTGTTCGCGTTTCAAGGTAACCCTCACCAAACAGGCTTAAACTCTTTCCACCAGTAATTTATAAAAGAAGTGACTAGAACGTGAATTGTAGCAAGGAAACATTGTACAATAGACTGACTAATGCACTACTGAGTCATCCAAGCATTAAACCCGAAAATGGCTTACTTGAATATGAGGTTTCAGATTCTTCCAGGTGACTGCGTGAGACACTCCTTGATTGATGTAATTCAGGGTTTGCTGCAGAACTCTAGGAGCCATGTACTGCTTTTCCTTGTATTGATACAGCACCTTCAGCAACACCTAGAGAAATCAGATCTCATCAATAGCTTATATTGAACACAGACCATTTTCACCACAATTCTACCCTCCCTCAAAAGCCTACATAAGAACCCCTCTAAACTGAACAAAACCCCCGTTTATTCATTAGGCTAAAATGGGTACTGACTAATCCTTCTACCAAATGTCATTGTTAATTTTGTAAAACAATTTGCAGCTCATATTAGGTGCTTACACATCTTTTAAAAATACCATCCTTTAATAAGAGAAACCATACATGCCGATTCACCACCACTACACCCCAGGGAGCTTTGCCCTCTCAGGTTTATTAATCCATCTTGTCATTCTTTGGGAGCAGCAGTTCATGCCCAGCCACTGGATTGGTGGAGTACCCTACACTCACAGTCCACTGATCCCTGCCTCTGTACCACAGTCACACAGCTGTGTGAGGAATGTGTGTGTGTGGAGAGTGATCCATCAGTCACTCCCTTTGGCTCTCTGGCCTCAATTCTCCTCAGGTGACATCCAGAACTTTCCACAGGGGTCTGTGTCAAGTCCAAGGCTCTTCACAAATAAGGACATGAAATGGACATGGGACCATGACGATAAACTATAGCTCACTGGAGAGTTTTGCATGGGTAATGCAAAGGGAGGTCCCTGTAACCCCATCCAGGTCAGTGGCAACACTGTGCCTTTAAAAGGAGCATCACCAACAGGAAAGAAATGGCAAGTCTGATTAGCAGGGTTTAATTTAATTCTTCACATAAACAAGCATTTTTCAAGAAAACTAAACCCAAAGGACTGCAAATATCTCTCATATCACAAAAAAATTTGAGGAAAATTACACAAATTTTTTGAAAATGAATGCCATTGATACCATTTATCACACAAACACTGAAGTGTTTTTCCTAAAGGAATTGCCTTGCACTTCAGTTTAAGGAGGATGAACTCATTCAACGAAATATAAACAGCTTTACTTTTTTATGCTCTGGATGCATTATCAGTTCCCAGAATTTTAACTGCTGATGTTTAAAAGCATCCAGGATTAAGAGAGAAWTTGGTTGGCACCCACACCCCAGTACAAGGTTTTGGTGACATTAGACATTGAGTTACAACAGAAAAGAGCATAAGTTCAAACTTGCAGCAGTTTCAAGGCCTATSCAAGAAGATGCATATGGTTTCATGATTCAGATGCAGTAGGTAAAGACGCTAAAAGATTAGGAAAAGGTCTAAGAACTGCACTAAGGAAGAGCAGGATGGATGCTGTGGGGAAATAAAATTCTGTAACAGTACCAAGGAACAACCAGGAACAGCCAGCAGTGTCCAACCAGGACTTAGTTCTGGCTCATCCAAAATGAGAAGTGTCTTGAGCAAAACAGCTGCTAACACAAGGGATGAATTCAAGGTATTTCAGCTAGGTAGCTCAGCCTGTTTCTAACAAGCTAAGAAAGTTCAGCTAAAGTGAATGCTGAATGTAAAAGATTTTTTTGTTTTGAGGGGTGAGGAATGATCATTGAGACGTAATTATGATAGTAATAGCAGTACGTTTCAAGTTTATACTTAAACAACCTGTAGTCCCATGCCATTTATTTATCTGTTACTCCTTTACTAAAAGGGTGCAAACACTTTGGAGAGTACACAGAACTCAAGGAAACGTATCCAAATCTGTATTCTTCAATATTTTACAGATTCCCAATTTTTGTAAAGAAACACATCCTGCTCAAAAATCTATGAAGGACTCCAGGTCCCGAGCACAGGCCCAAGCCCTATCTTCTGCAGAAAAATGGAGGGCAGCACCTTAAATATAGTCTGTCTTCCTAAACAAGTTAGATTATTGTTTAGGAACAAACTAAGCCTGCTAAAGTATTGTTTTTTGACCATTTTCCTTTAAATATCTGAATTTTCAGAGTTTCCTAGCTGCAGTAACAATAAGGATCAAATTTGTTTGAAAGACAATGTAAAGAAAAAAACTAAGTTTTTTGTCAAACTTGCTAAAATTATCTTTTCAAAGACTACTTTTGGCCATAGCCTTTTGTCAGAACTTTATTTTATCCTACAATTGCAAAGCAACCAGTAAGGCCTTAAAGAACATGCAACTATTTTTTTAAGGTAACCTACAGGAGATAGATGAGCACCTCAGGAAGTAATGCTGACACCACTTGTCTGAGAGGAATCTTGGGATATAGTGCCTCACACTCAATGTGACAAATGTTTTCCATACTCTTGGCCATCCTTCAAAAAGCATGTATTTATGAGATACTCTCCCTATATTTCTTCTTTTAAAGTCCTGTAACTCATTAGAATTTCATCAGAAATTAAGAGAACTGAAACTGAACTAAGAAGTGTTTTTCTGATTCAAATAAAGGCTTTGAAAAAAATATTCAGCTCTTACTAATTTTCATAAATTAATGATCTATTCATATTTGCAAACTAATCACCTTAAAAATATTTATGAATCACCTTAAAATAAGCATATTTATGGACCAAACACAAGGAAATATTGTAAAAACATACTTGAAGTTTTTAATTAATCCAAAGATGTTCTGCATGCAGCAGACCTTAAAACACAGCACAGGTGGCAACCCCTAAACAGGGAGACAAGTGGAAAGGGACCATCACTTACCTGTCTGCAAGAGAGCCTCTACTTGATCAGACTTTTGCAGAAGGTTGGAATTTTAACATTTACTAACTTTAAGTAAAAAAACTTTGTGTCAGAGTTAAAACAGTAGTTCTGAAGGTCAGCTACACCACATACTATACCCATCTCTTTTCAAAAGGAAGAAATGGATAGCATTTGTCTGAAGGTCATCTGAGAGCTTGTTAGTGGAAAGTGAATTGTGATATGTGGCAAATTGACAATTTCTTAATCATTGTTTTATTTTAACCCACAGACATCAGTGCTTTCCATACCAATGTGCTTGAAAAATAAAATTGTGAATAAAAGCAAGAAGCCTTTTCAGAAAATAATGAAATAAGAAATTACTACTAACTCTAAACTTATCCTAATAACCCCAGACTCAATGTTTCTTACTTGCTGAACACCAACAGCAAACGCCTTCAGGAAGACTTCAGCAAACTCATTGTACTCCTTGGAAACATTACCAGGGCTTCCGTACCTAGAATTAGATGCAAGTATGTAAACTCAAGGATGCAGCAGTATTATTGACTAGAATATTTGTTTGGGCTTTTTTTTAATAATAATGGAAGAGAAAATACCTCTCAAAGAGCCTAGCTAAGATATGCAAAGCCCATTTCTTGCATTTCCACCAAGGCAACTCAGGTCTATCATCTTCATCAACCTGAAGGGTTTCCTTTAGGAAAAAAAGACATTATTTACCAATTGCTCACAAAGAGATCAAATTATATGTAATTTGAAAAACTACATAGCATATCTTGCTTTTAACCTGCCATTTGCACTTCTACCTTAATGGAAATGAAGTACAGCATATCTAAAAATAAATCCCATGAAATACGCCTAAATGGTCAACAAATTTTTGAAACAAGAAGCCAAAGTACGTTTTGCTCTAATCTGAAAACAACAGAACTCCCAGACATGCTGAATATATTTTCAAAATCTGTTTAGTCTGTTTAAACTCCCCATTTAGCTTTATTGTTTTTTCAATTATTTTCTTAGCATCTGTAAAGAAAAGAAGAATGCAGAAATAAAAAATTCAGCTGTTTAACATTTAATGAATGAAAAATACCTAAGCCTAAAGACATAAATAGCCAAAAATCACTTACAGCTGGTACATCCCTGTCGACAACAGTCTTCAGGATTTCTATCCACTCAGTCAGGTTTTGCTGATTTATCAACTCCAAAGGTAATGTGTACTTATTAAAAAAAAGAGGAAATTATTTTTAATTGCTCTATAATATATTTGTTACTTTCACAGTTTGATTAGCTTTCAAATCTTTGCCTACACTTAGCTACCACGAAAGATTAGCAATTTCTCTCAAAAACCAGGCTAAAGAACTTAACACAATCTAATCTAKATCCTAAGTATTCTCAAAGGTGCTAGAGGTCTTTGCTCCAATTCATTGTGCTTATGCAATGCTAAAATGCTACTTAAATGGATATTACTCTAATTTCTGAAGCATTTAACAGCAGTTTCATTCCAAACTGCTATATTCACACTGGTAATTCTCTGTAGGCTTGCCTCCACAATCTGTCCTTAGAAAACTCATTTTCTAACTGGTTTTCCAGCAAATACTCTACCTTAGAGGATGGCATGTGTAAGTTATATCAAATGCCAACCAGGAATAGCACTGTACAAAAGTAAAAGCACAAGACAATCAGAAACTTGTGATTCATGGAACTGAGTAGTAGGGAAAATGATTCAGATGTAATCTAATATTGTTACATTTCTGTTATCCACTATTTCAAGGAAAATCATAATGCTTTAACTTAAATTATTGTTCAAGTATACACAAAGCTTTTACCTGGACAAGGGCATAAAATATTTTGAAGATCTGTTTCTGGATGAGGACAGACTGATCTGATGGATCATTCAAGAGTTGAATGAAGCTATCCTTCAGGACTGGCAGAAAATGTTGCATTGCAGCTATCAAAGGACTCCGCTCCTCTGGCTTCTTGTACCTTTAGAGAAGAGCAAAAACCAGTCTTGTACTTGTTTCAGGTAGCTTTAAATTGAAAAAGCTCACCTTGCCCCAGTGTAGGCACAAGTAGGTTATAGGATAGCTCATAACAGCCTATCACATAAAAAATATACCCTAGCTATTTCCTGTTACAGAAGCTGAAATAAAGCCATAGCCAGTGATACAGCTGAGATACAATCAGAGCTTACAAATTACCAAAATATTTGCAGAAGCTAGATTGCTTCACTGACACGGAAGTACTCAAACTGTGAAGTCTCTCACAGCCTATCATTGATGTCTCTCTCATTTCACCATTTCATTTGCCCAAAGCCAAAAATCTGATAGAGAAGGTGGGATGCAAGGCTATGGGGCAGACTGAGCAGGCTTCAACTGCAACCACCCTTGAAAGTATGCCTCAGACCTATGCTGGGTACAGTCCACCAGTTGCCTATGCTGAACACAAGGCCCCATTTCCTTTCTCAAACAATTCAAAATTCCCAAAAGGAAACAAAGCCATGTTTTAAGATCTTTGCCCCAACTTTTGATTGATTCAAGAGTTATCACAGTAGAACAGGATCTTGTCCATACTGGTGATGACAATAACAAGGTGAAATACCATTTTAAGATTGTACATTTATTTCTTGATTAAGCAATCAGTATTTGTCATACTTTTGGACTCCTGTGGGAGATCTTTGGGTTAAAGGATTGAGCTTTGGATTGGTTTTGGTTTGTTTTACCAACACATTTTTTGTACACTTTTCACTAATATCAAGTATCAATAGTCAGCATCCTAAACAGTGGCAATTTTCAGAATATAATAAGATAAAGACTAGTCAATCTGCTGCCAGATGGCATGTTCTGTAAAAACTACTACAAAATGCTGAGATCCAAAATCCTGCTCAATAATACAGTTTTCATGTATTTTCTGAACCAGAAACCCAAACAATAAGATTAAATGTTGGTAAGGAAAACTCTGTTTCTAATTTCCACAGAAAATTGAAAAAGACTGGAAAAAAATACTATGCAAAGAGCAGCCATTTGATCTTGATGGTTGAATTTGAAGAAAAAGAATGCAAAAAGTTCCGAGACAATTATGTAGCATGTTAAGAAAAAAAAAATTCAGTACTTAAATATTCCTACAACTCAAGCAGCAAAAACTTGATCAAAGTCATAACATCACACAGATTACTGTCCCACCAAACTGACTGAAACACACTGAAATGTGCATATTCCTACATGATTTGTGACATGAAACTCATTCTTGTTGACTTCTCCAGAAAGCTGAGCAAGCAGGAGAAGTTCCTGACCTCAGCTGAAGTGTTTGATCAGCTAAGACTACAGACAAGCCTGTTACCATAGTTAATCACACAATGACTGGGCTCAGATCCCTAAACAAGAATTGCTATTATAATTCACTGCCAGGGAACACTTGTTGATTTATAGCTCACAGATCTCTGCAGCACATTTGGTTAAAGATGTTTAAGCTGAAAATCAACTGAGAATTTTGCTTTCTTTTCCTAGCAGGACTTGCAATTTTCAGCCACTAAGAAAACTCCCACATGGGATTACAAAAGTTGTTACAGTATTCCTGTAGAAGTATTTTTGAGAAACTGACATCCACTGTTTTACATTGATTGAGGTAAAATTCATGAAATTAGATGGATATTTTTCCATGCATTTTAAATCAAGTACCTGAAACAGAGATGTTACGTATTCTAGTGCTCTGAAAGAGTAAGTTGTGGGTTCCATCAGTTCCACTACAATTCCCTGACTCCGGGATTGTCTTTCTCTCTGACCCAGCTCAAATGTAGTTCCTACCTGGCAGCAGTATCAGCCAAGCTCCTCACAGCTTCTCAAAATGCAACCTCARCTTTAAAGCTCTGATCATAATACCAGACACAGAACCAAGAAACTCACAGGTATTCCAGCCCAATGCCTTCCATATAACAGGACAGTAAGCTTCGATAAAGATACCTGATGGGTTGGATGGGGCTACTCAAGCGATCATTACAAAGTCAGTTAACTAATTCTGAGCTTTCCAACACACCAGATTTCACACTTTCAAACCTTTCTATGGTTTCTGTCACCAAGTACTAGAGCACAAATTGTTTAAAAGTTTAAACCTGCTTCAAACAATAAATTCCTGCAAAAGTCGTGATTTTGAGCAGACTTTCTTACTGCCATCAATCCATACAAAACTACCACATTAAGGTTTAAAAATACCCTCCTTTTTTCCGAATTCAAACTTTTAGAAAGAATTTTTTCTGTCGTTTTTAGTGAAGAAGATACATGAGGCAATATCTGCACAGCAAGTATTCAAGAGTATTTTCTAAAATTAGACTGCACAAAGTCTGGGGGATTTTGTGCAGTCCCACAGACAGTTCTATATGGTTACAACATATACACAGCATACAAAATAGACACACCAATGTATTAATTCGGCTGGTTTATATGGAGAAAGTCCAGAAAGAACTTACTCATAGTTTTTCACAAGTTGATAAAGACAGAGAAGAATTCCAAGCCAACAAGCGCTATTGTCAGACTGGAGATAAAATCCAATTTTCTCCACAACTGCAGTCCAGCGACTCGGATAATCATACTTGATAATGTGGTGAATGCAAGTAGTAAGCTGTACTCTAGAAATCAAAAGCACAATGATTATATAAATTACTACTATTGTTTAAATAATATTCTTGTAGGGTTGAAACAGCAAACATTGTCCATACTCAGACTTCCTTTAAGTTTTGTTTAGAAGGTTGAGGTTCTGTATTTTCTTCCATTTAAGGAACTTTAAATTTCTACATGCTGCACAAGCTGAAAACTGTTTTATATCTACACTGATTCTATATTTATGATACACAGTGTGTGATAATGATGCTTAGCACATGGGTGATCTTAGCTGGGGCAAAACAAAAGAAAGAAACCCAACAGTCAGAATCCCTAGCCAATTCACGAAGAGACTAAAAGTGTGTACCTGATTAGCTCAGGAGAGTGGATAATGGCTTCTACAATGTTCTCACGGATACAGTGCCTATCTTCTTCAGGGATGGCGTAAGGTGGGATCTCTCCTGGAGCACTTTCACGGTCAGGCCAATACTGGGTTATCATATTTTTCAAGTAGATAACCCCTGTGAAACAAGAGTGGCAAATCAGCTGGCAGACATTCCAAGTACAAAACAAACACACACTTTGCAAGCAATCTTTTTAGAACAAAACCAACCAAAATTACTAAATCATAGGCCCTTCCTAAGCAGGAGAATCAAAATATATAGATCATGCAAATTATTAACCCATTAATTTACTAAATTGATACTCTTTCATTCATCTAACATGAAAATACTAAAAGGTATCACTTTTGTCTGTGAGCCAGGTAAGTAGTTAGGGAACTATTTAGCAACATACTTCTGAAAAATACTTCATAACTATTTTTACTAAAACTGAAAAAGAAAAGCTGATCAATACTAATGATGATGTAAAATATCACTCATAAGCAAAAAAATCCCTAATTAAATTTGTGATGCAGGAATGAATGCTAGAGAAACAGAGCTCCTTTATACCAAGGTTATGCGCCACCGCAATTTGTAGCAATCAGGCTGCTGGAACAAACCCTGCATTTACCATCTGACAACCAAATCTAAACTGCTTGTGTGGCAGAATATGAATTACAGCACTTAGAAAAATACTTACAAAATGCAACAGCAGATCTCAAATGGCAAACTGGCAACTAAGTTACTGGTAATCTAATTCTACCCCCAAGTCCATAAAGCAACTTCTCTTTCTAAATTTCATATGCATCGTTTGAAGATTCAGAAACCAGAGCGTTTCTGAAAGTGTCTGCAGAGGTCAAGAAACACGCGGCAGATTATTGCAAGACTGAAGTGATACAGACTTCAGCCAGTCCCCGAAGCAGTAAGATAAAAATGCAAGTTTAGGCTATAACTTAAGAGTAGTTTACCATAAGGAAGATCCCAGTAAGTAAACCAGATCATACCATCCTGGCCAGTCAGAAAACCCACTGAAGTACTGTACTAAAAACCTATATAAAGTAGAGCAGCTTTAAGATGATRTTTGAAGTTCTCAATAATCAACATCCAATTTTACTTATGGCTTATGTGCAAATAAGCAGTGTTACAAAGGACATGATTTGTTTTCTTTCTCTTAATGTTTAGAAACATCAATTCCCTCACTACAAGTTTACATGATCTCCTTGGACCAAGTGTACCAGCATCACGAACCATTTTCCTTCCCCAAAGAATGTTCACTAGAGATAAGGGGAAAGAATCATTCAAGAGCCAGACACACCCTTTTTTTCTGTCTCCCTTACTCAGTGCTGGTGCCAGATAATAGTTCACTATGACTGTAATTTGAGAACTCCAAACTTTTGAGTGCTGGAGATTAAAACCATTAGAATTCTTTAACAGTATCTGCATGTGTACTTGTGTGTGTGCACCATTAGAGTAGATACAATGAAAAAAATATTTGACAACTTGCCTGCCTGTCTCACTGGTAAATCCAGTTGCTGGGACATAGTGATCTGAAGCAGAGTTGAAACAAAGTTCACTGACTTATGAGCCTATGGAGAGAAAAGAAAAACTGAGTTAAATCTTAGAATACTCCCATTAAGTTTTACAATATCTTTATAATGATGTAATGCAATCAATAGAATACCAGCAATTCAGCCAGTTTCACAGGAGTCAGGTAATCAGCCAAAGCATTCCAAAGTTTCATGCTCACTGTATTTTGAAGGCAGCATGGGGGAGGAAAAATCCTACCGTTTAAGGTAACAGAGTCAAAGAAATCACTGACCAGGCTGCAGGAATCAAGCCTTCCAGTGACCAAACATGTTTCCCATTCAGAACACTTGAAGAAAGAGCATCTAAATAGCCTGAAAAATCCAAGCGCAGCAAGTTTACAGTGATCTTTAGCAAGGAATAAATCCATTATATAATAAGCTAAAAACCAGATAGGAATATGTTTTTAAAACTAAGTCCAAGTCCTATTTCACCCTTCTGAAAAACCAGTTTCAAGGGACCACTGATGCACTACTGCAGCAGCTGTCATGTAACTACACAACAGCAAAGCAACAGTAGGGAGACCCAAATGGAGGCACAACTGCAGAGTAGCAACTTCTCAAGGATTTCCAGGAGTTGTAAAGAAAACAAAACATGTTTTTTCTTGTTTTTACAGCACTTTTAACCACCTTTCCCAAGCAACAAGAATTTGAGACAATAAACTAATTTTGCTGGGAAAAGTGAATCACAAAGCCTAAAAACTAACTCTACTTTTCTTAACTGAAATCCAACATAATTTTCCTAAAAGTGAAGAGTCATGGGCATGAGTCGCAGTGGGGAATCCCTATTTTATGCATAGATAAAAAATTCACAAGGGAGGACAAGGTCTGGAACACTTAGCCACAAAAAGGCTCTGGGACCTCATCCTTTGAGATAGTCCTGATCTACCTCATCCAACATCTAAACAGATTTGCTTTTCTGCTTTATCTTCACTTACAGATCAATATTGTTTCCTACGTTCTTTGCAGTTCCCCTGTCAAAGGCAACCACATAGATCCACGTAATTTAACACATTAAACTTAGGAAACACCTCTAAACCACTTGTTACTTTGACAACCATTGAAACAACACTATCAAAACTAAACGGCTGTCTCAGATACTGCAGCAACTTCATGTCATAAAGAAATGATCAGAAATTATCCTTACATTCTTTCAGTAGGACCTAAAGCCCTTCTGACAGAAATTATGCTAACATTCCTCCTAAGTGTATAAGACTGGTCAGCTCACTCCTACAGTACCAGAATCTTTTCTCCATCTTTACCTTTCCTGAGCAAGTATCTCCAATAAACAAGGATAAACAAGTGTAAAAGGGACAGCCTAGAACATGACACTGGTATTCAGATTTGATTAGTGTAGCTTTTCTATCTCCTGTTATTTAAAACAGATTTCAAATGAAGAACAAACTTGACTTAAGAATCTGTCGAAAATGTTAAAACACTGTTGTACACATTCAGACTGTGCACTAAAACTCCGCAGGCTCCAGACTCCCAGAAGCATCTGGTCCCACTGAAATGTTTATTTGCAGAGTGTGATTTGATGAACTGGGAGTAACTGACACTGCAATATGAGCACGCAGCCTGCTGACCCCACATCCCTCAATATCCCCTAAGTCTTGAAGAATCAAACACAACTTCAAATGCAAAAAAAAAAGGGCAATTTTCTTTAACTGCCAAGTAATGGTTGAAAAACTGAATTTAAAATAAAATTTACTAGTTGGGTTTGATTTCTCCTACAGCTCCAGGTCCATTAAGTTCCTTCTTTTCTTAAGGAACATTAATAGACACAGAGTCCTGCAGCACATTCCGAATGACATCAGATCCTAATTCAGCACAGCACTCAATTATATGCTTAACATTAATGTCAGCGGMAGTGCTCCTGTATTTAACATGTTATGAACCTGAAGAAAGCTTTCAGTTTCAATAACCTTTAACTCACCTACAAATAAGGTCATATTAGTCTGCATGAAAGGGACTTAAAACTGCAAACTGATGTCTTTCCACAAAGGCTGTAAGATTAACAGATACCTTTTCTATAATGAAAATTTGCAATGTTTGCAAAGTCAGAAGCATTTAATCCTATCATTTAAAAAAATGAAGGATTACTTTCCCTTTCCCATGATAAAAGACCACTGTTCCTTTAATAAAAAAATATCAGTTTCAGCAACAAATATGGAAATTGCTTAAGAGCTACTAAGGAACTAATGGTTAAACCAAAAGAAATACATTTTAAAATCTCGTGTCTTAAAAGAAACAAAAAATAGACAGCAGTGTATAAAATGGCCACATACTGAAATTTAATAAAATATCAAAGAATGCTTTCTTCATTTTCAAAGACAGGGCTGAGCCTGTGTCTATAGCAGGATGCAGAAGCTGCCTAGAAATACCAATTCTATTAGTATGTGGGATTAATGTATTTTCACTGGATCCTTTGAACTATAGCAAGCTTTAAGGGACAGAACCAAAACATCAATACTGTTATCTGTTTGGGGTGTTTTTAAATCTTACAAGTATTATCCTTATTAGCATCTGAAGCATTAGATTCCAAGTAACCATGAGGATGAGCTACTTTATCACCTTTAGGGGTTCAAAGCAGATTTAGCTGAGATATTTTGTATTTGTATTAAAAGCATAGATTATATCTTGTACTTGCCAAACAATGCCTGCTCTTAATCCTCTCAATTAATACTTCCATCCACACAGAGCCACATTAACACTTCTATGCATTCTGTATGGAATATAAAGGACTTCCAAACTCTTTGCAATAACCTCGTTCCCAAGCCACTGAGAGGAAGGTGATTCCAGGGAAACTGAAATGTAGAGATGATTAAGGACAGTTCCATAAAGACAAGAGTAGTACTGAAAGCTCAAATAAAACTACAATCACCTACTCATGTGCTTCCTTGCTCTGCTTCACCCCTAAACAGAGCATCCAATGTTTTACTGACAATTGGAAAGAAAACAACTGAACCTAAAATAAGACACCACATAGGTGCCTTTTTTGTATCCACATTGTTAAAAAATACTGAAACCACATCAATTTCAACTATTTTCATCTTTAATAATTTTACTCCCCCAAGAGGGCTGCCTCTCAGGACACCATGCTCCTCTTCACTGACTGCACTGCTAAAAAAAAACAACCATACTAAAAACCACACCTATTTTAGGTACATTTTTGAACTAAAATCAGGATTTCACAATCACATGCTCTAAACTGCATGAACAGAAAACTTCCAAGACTTAAAGGTTTTGACACTGGTAAAATTTTGATTTTTATTCTTTTGCTCCTTGTTACAAATTCCATTTAAAAATAAGTATTAAATATAGAGAACTGAAGCATTTTTAAAAAAATAGTTCTGTCACAGAAATCAGTTTTCCAACACATAACTCAGCATTTAAAGAAAAAGAAAACCAAAACTCATCTCAAGTCCTTCCCCCTTACAAAAGGTCCAACATGCCATGTCACTGGTATGACTTTGCTGTCTAAGAGCCAAAGAATTCAGGGACTTTTCCCAAGAGCTATGCTATGCAGCCTGGTTAGCTGAGGAATGTGTTCTATCAGACCACAAACTTTGCACCACTGTCTGTTAACATCAATCACTGCTCCAGAACATACAATCTTTTTGCATAGTTTATTGCAGTTTTTCCTACCAGGTTGTTTTGTTAGACATGTGCTAAAAGAGACTTCTGAGAAAAGTGTCACACCAGCTATATAATCCAAAAGAAGAATGAAGTTCAAAGTTAACATTGAAGAGACTAATTCATGGCATGTGTACTATGAATAGTTAATTACAACGTGAAAAAGCACTTTTCTTCCAGTAATGATACTCACTGCAGTAAGTTACATTCACTTTTAATGCTGGAATAGTCTTCTCTCACACAAAGCCTGCATGCTACTAAATCAAAYAAGTTTCATCTTGGGTAAAAAGATCTCCATGCATTCTTTTCAGACAGGAACCTGGCATACCATAACAAACCCACTACAATAGGAACCTACTTTACTGTTGCCCAAAAAAGTAGAACAGATGAGCAACACTTACTATATGCTGCTGAACTAGAACCCTAGGTTATTAATGCAGCTATTCAAAGCAGCCAACATGTGAATAAAGGCTAACATTTTAAAAATAAAGCAGATGGGAAAAAATACTAATTCAATGCTTCTCCTCCATTCCAGTTTTGGGGGGGAAACATGCAACATGTACATCTGCAATTTTTGATCTTATCCATAGCCGGACTGGGTGCACATAACTGTTACACTGAGATGAAACTGTTTTCTTATAGAAAGGTAAGGCTACGCTGAATCAGCAAACTGCCCTGCAGCACTCTTTTTACTCCTTTTTATGAACTCAGCAGGTGTGGAAGTTGTTCTGACCTCAGGTTTTTGCAATCCAGTTCTGCCACCTCTTATGCAGCTACAATGTATATGCAAACCTAGTTTAACGTCCACAGAAGACATACACACACACTTACCAGATCCTGCAAACCTCCCTGACACTCCTTTTATCACAATACTGTCTGCAAGTTTGGAGAACTATTTTCTCTATTGTTGGCTGAGGAAAAAACAATGTTCTCCTAGCAGAGGCTTGCTAGGCACACACAGGAACTATTTGCTAAGTCATGAGAAAGCGGCAAGTGGCCTTTTCTGCTCAGATTTTTACCTTGTGCTGGGCAAATTTGAGCTAAGAAGGAAACTTCTCCATAGGGGAGCCAAGGCTTCCTCAGCTCCTTGCTGCCCCCAAGGGGATTCCTGGTGTTGGACCAGCCTTGACACATGCAGCTTACAAACCCWTCCTCAAAGCATCCCTCATCTAGTACGCATCAGAATGTACAAATGGAAGATGAGCGAAGGGAAAGTTAGGAAGTACTTTGGTAAAATGTCACACTAACAACTTCAAAAGACACCCCATGATCTGAAAATCAAAGCCAAGGATATCATGCTGCTCTCTTATGCTACAATATAAAGCTGTAGATGTTACACATGCAGACCATGCTAGAGAAGGTTAAAAAAAAATTAAGCTGGAGCTACCACTATGAACACCTAGATCCAAGTGTCCAGCACATTTCAGTATTTGGAAAATCCTGTCTGAAAGACACCATGTAAGAAGCAGTTTGTTTCTTCCCTTCGGCAACCTTTCATTCCAAAACTCTCAGCAGCTAAGAGTCCAATCATTTAATTTAACCATTTAATCATTCTGACATTTGTAACCATTAAGCAGGCAGTGAAAGGCACTGAACCAGGCCCTACTGCACCGTTAAACCAACGGCGATGGTGGCCCGCCAACAAGGTATCCTTCTCATCCTGCCACTCACATTAGAACATGAAAAAGCTTAAATGTAACTTCTGAAAGTCACTTTTCAGGAGAGCATCAGGATGTTTTCCTACACAAATTCTGTTGTGCTCTGACTTACAAAAAATTATTGTGAGTTATAGGGGATTGCACTTTTTTCCCCTTCACCACAGTGAAGTTATAAATTCCACGGAATTACAAAGAAGAAACCTGCAAGGAAAGTATTATCTAGCAACTGCATTTATAAATATGTTGACATTAAAAGATGAAACAACACTATTACTTTCAGAGTGTCACTCCATAGCTGCACAGTTAAAAATACCTATTTTCATCACAATTTCTAAGAAACACTTTAGCATGGAGTACAACGACTATCTCAAAAGGCAGCAATGTCTTCCTGCTGCTCTCCGGTAGTTTATTTGAAGAGTCTGGTCCTAAGTCCTGGTAAAACCCAGCTTTCCCCTGTGAGACAGACACAGAGATGGGTGAACACCTCTGGGTACCTCCTCAGCTGCAAATTCTCAGACACAAGAGCCAGTGATCTCATTCCCTATAACTTCTTTGCACAGTGAGAAAAGTAAAGCCAAAAAGATTGAAATACCTGCTTTTTAACATTATCCCAACTCTGCAAGTTCTCACAGCATTTYAGGTGCAGGCAATACAATCTGACAAAACTTAGTGAAAGAAAAAATAAAGTATAGAACAATTAATGACATAGCCAAGGTCAAAGGAAAAATAATAGAGCCTGGACAAATCAAGAATCACACCAGTTCCCTTCTCCAGTCAGCGGAAACTTCGTTGATTGATAGGACGTGGGGAAGAAGATCTAAATACTTGGTTAACTCTAAGCTACTTAGATAATGCTTCCATTAATCAGGAATATCAATTACTGACTGATGCACAATCTTTTCTAGCAAGGTAAAATGACCATTCTGCTGAAAGCCAGTCTCATCAGCTCAACAGAGGCACTTCTGACAAATTAAAGGTAAGCTAAAAGGTCAACTAAGGACAACTGTTATACTATAAAAACACCTGTGCATCCTGGCCATGTGCAGTTACAGTGTTCACTGCTATTGTGATCTCATCTGCACAGAGACAGACCCCCATACCTGTAATTAAATATTAACAGGTAACAGAACTGCTCTAACATTCAACAAATTTAGACCAGCATCCTGCAAGCAAATGCATAGCTGACTTCAATAAACCTAAGTAAAACCCAGACCATGCATGTGACCAAAGCTCGATCTATGTCTAAGTGCTTGCAGACTTCTGGTTTAACACATACTTTTATCACAAAATATCTGTGAAAGATTAGTGATGCCCCATTTCCCACAATGAAGAATTCTTACACACTGGTTCAATAATATTTGATGTTTTCAAAGGGACACAAATATTCAGATTTTATGCCAATTTAGCACATGTGTAGTGCATGATAGACTGTAGAGTTTTGATTCCAAAGTGAGAACAAAAGCCTGTGGCCAGTGAGCACAATCCTTCTTGCAAGAGCTTGCCATTTGCTGAAAACCGTGACTGGCAGTGAACATAATTTCCTGCACCTTCAGCAACTCAATACCTTGCAGAAAACAACTAAAATAGATTTCAAGCATGTTACTATACATAAATATTGATATCCATTGAATGCGGAGGGGAAAAAAGCATTTTTTGAGCCAGCTTAAGATTTCATAGATATTACTGTCTCTATAGACCATCACACTTTTTTCATTTTTGATTTAAATAATAAATACTAATATACCTTTTAACAGAGTAGATGGAAAAGACAGGCAATTACCTTACGCAAACCTCAATTAATCATTGAGTAGTTTTACAACTATTTATTTCAAATATACCGAATATTTTCTAGGCAGGAATTTGTCTTAATTACTTCCTTATAGTCTGAGAAGCTATAGCTTTAGCTATTTTGAAAGCTTCTCCACCAGCAGCAGAACATTTGGCCCACCTTTATGTAAGCTCTGCTGAACATCCGTTGCATTAAATGAATTCTGTCAGGCCCAAAGTCTGCTTAAAAGCAACAAGGAAAAACGTTTGTGGAAAAAGCCAACTAAAGGCACTACAAGAGCTTTATCCTTCACCTCTTTCATCAAGATATCACCTTTTCCCAGGGTCAAACACCAATACGCTTCTGTTCTCCAAATGTCTTCAAGTCCTGTGGCTGTGTCTCATCAATAAAGCTGTCACCTACCAGGTGCGGTTAAGTGGAACAAAAACATAATCTGCTTCCAAAACTGAAGTTGGTGGAACTAGGACCTGCTGCGTTTTTACATCTCAGTCTGGCAGGTGAGTGCAGTCTAAGCGGATGACACATCTGGGCTAGGAACCCTGTCTGCCCCCGTCCCTTGGACACGTGTCCATATACACCCAGGGAGCACACCTACCTCGGCGGCCCTGCTGAACCCGGAGCCCACAGGATTTGGAACACCAAACACTGCCAGGCTGCCAGATCTGATTCTCAACTCAGCCTAGGCCATCTGGTTTGATTCTGAATTCAGCCCAAACCACTCTTACAGGCTGTACTGCTTGCGAAGTGATGGGGCTCTCGCTACCTCCTTCCCTGCTGACAAATTAGTGCTTCCAAAGACTCATGTCCCTTAGATGGTCCCAGGCAGAGCTGTGTCCAGCCTGAGCCACAGAAGGCCTGAACAAGGGCGGTTTTAAAGCCCCCTCAGCGGATCACCCTTTTCTCGGCTGAGCAGGGAGACAATGGAGGCAATTGGCTACCGCCGGGAGAGGTACGGGGGCCGTGACCGCTTTCTGCCGCTGCCCCCCCGCCCAAGCAGCCCCGCCCGGCCCGGCCCGGCCCCGCTGCCATGTGCGGGGACAATGAGCGCCGGGCCCGGCCTGCGGCCGCCGGGATGCAGCCGGCGGGAAGGGACCGCGGCCCTGGGCGGACGGGCCGAGGGGGTCGGGGGGACTCTCTCCACTCCCGCCCGGCTCCCCTTGCCACGGGCCGGTCCCACACCGCTCCCCAGCGCCGCGGCCCCGGCCCAGGCCCGGCGGCGCCCTCACCTCGTTGAGCTGTCGCTCGGCGGCTTCGCGCAGCGCCGGGTCCATGGTGCCGCGCAGGGCCTCGATGATGCCGCTGGGGTCCATGGCGGGGGCAGCGCGGGGGGCGGAGGGCAGGGGCCGGGGCCGTGCCGAGCGCACATGGACCCGCCGCCTCCAGCGGCCGCCGGCGCGAAAGGAAGGGAGAGCGCCAAAGGCCCGGATAGAGCTGCCCCCGCCGCCGACGGGAGCGGCACTCCTTCCGCCGCACGGCTCGCCCCGCCCCGCCGCGGGGCGCCGCGGGAGATGCAGTCCGGCCGCAGCGACAGAAGCGCTCCAGGCACGGCCGAGCACCAGCCTCCGGGGAGCTGTACTCGGGGCACGGCCGGGCACCGGCTGCCGGAGCGCCCAGGATATGCAAAAGCTGCCTCGGGAGCTGCGGCCCCGCGCTAACGGCCCCGTCACGGGAGACACGGTCCCGCACCGCCCGCTCCACTCTGAACCGAGCTCCCCGGCCGTCCCAGCATGATGAGGGTTCTTGTTGTAGCGAAAATCCTTCCCGTGTCCGCTCCCCGTTTTCGGAGACACTTGGCATGGTTCAGCGAGGAAGGAGGACTGCGTGGAGGCACGGGTTTGCTTTATCATGGCACGGGGTGCCAGCCATGCGGGGATTAGGGTGGTGGGAGAAAGAAAAAGATAACCAAAATCCCAAAGATGTATCCAGGTTTTGTCAGAAAATCAATATAAACGGAGCTATCGCTCGTAAAATGTCTAGGAAACCTTATGAGGAGCGGCTGAGGGAGCTGGGGGTGGCTGGAGGAGCGAGGGCTCAGAAGGGGCCTCATCACTCTCAACGACTCCCTGAAAGGTGGCTGTAGCCAGGTGAGGCCGGTCTCTCCTGCTGTGCCTGCCGAGGATTCGAAGAAATGGTCTTAAACTGAGACAGAAGAGATTCGGATTAGATGTTAGGAAAAGAAAAAATTCACTGTCAGGGTAGTCAGTCAATGGAATAGGTTGCCCAGATTCATGAAGCATCTGAAACTGCTGCTGGGTGATTTTATCACAAAATATCTGAARGATTAGTTATGCCCTATTTCCCACAACGAAGAATTCTTACACACTGGTTCAGTAATATCTGGTGTTTTTAAAGGGTTTAGGGGTTACAGGGTCAGTGCTAGGTTGGCAGTTGGACAGGATGATCCTGAAGGTCTCTGCCAACCATGACAATTCTGTGATTCAATGATTCTGGAGGTCTTGCTTTGGTCAAAAAGTCAGAGTTGAATTGCTTAACTTGGCCCTCTGGAAGTCACTTCTGTAGGCTTCTTCCTATGAGCATTTGAGTACTGAAGTAATTGCACTTTCAGGGGTAGTCATGATTAAATGAGCAATGCTATTTATAAGTTAGTGAGTTGTAAAATTTAATTGGTAGTATACAGTCATTCAATGTCTTCATTTGACGGATGGCATGCAGAGATGTACTTGAAATTTTGGGAGTTATTTTTGTGCGAGGAATTTATTGAACAGTCAGATAATACCATCAAGAAAAAAAATTTTGCTAACACCCCATCCTGGAATGACTCTGAAATGAAGGCACATATCAAGGGGAAAAGCAGAAATGCAAATACAGAAAATAAAAAAATTTAAAAGTGATGCTATTTAGAAAGTTGATAAAGTGCATTATCTCATTACAGTTAAGTTAAACAGTTTCAGGAAATCTAAGCTTATCTAGAATGTCACTGCATATAAGGACCAGCATAACAGATTTGCTTTTTATATATAATTTTTCCAAATTAGTAATTTTTCCATGATTGTCACTGGACTAAAACCTGGGTTTCTCAGTTTCTCTTGCTACTGGTTTGTTGGTGGGTTTTTGTTTTTTTCTACATAATGCTAAAAACTGTGATTTACACTATGTAGCTTTTTCTTACTATAAGTGTGAAAAAGAGCAACTAATTTATGAAACTTAACTGTGAAGCAGCGATGAATGTCTAAGTAAGATGAATGTTTCTAAGTAAGCACTGAAGACATATGGGCCCAGATAACCCAAGTGGATATGTGACATAATTTTGGGACATGATGTCATATGCTATTCTTTTATAAGTTGCCCAGATCTGCAGTCATACTCCAATTCTAGATGTTGCCCAAAATGAAAAAAAAACTCAAAAACAAAAACAAACAAAAAACACCCAAAATGGAAAAAAAGATTAAAAATGCTGTAGATTCAATACTATTACAAGATGCTATAACAAAGCCTTTTCCCTGCTTTTGTGTCACACCAGAGATAACTAGATCAAATCTCCATGTCCTTTGTATCAAAGGAGCAGAGCAATAATGCCTCCAGCCAGGAAGAACGTAAGTGCTAAGCTGATCCAACAACTTATGAAACAGAATATATCTTCTCTAAAAATAAAAATAAGTGCTTCAAAGGACAGCGATCTCGTGATGTGCTGGTCGTGCATAATGCTCTGTGTCAGAGGTACAGATGTGAAATGCTTCAAAGAAAAGCACAATGGGATGTGAGCTGTTGTCAGCAAAGGTGCTGTGGCTAGAGAAGTTTGTGCCGGAGCTGTCCCTGTTTGGATACAAAAGTGAGGAGGACAAAAAAAAGTTGTGTAAGCAATTGTCCAGCCTGAGTACTCTGAAAAAGAAAAGCTTGTATGTCAGAAATGTTTGCATTGCCAAGGACGTTTGTGTTTGCATCTTTGCTTGCCCAGAAGTAATAACAATAGCTAAGTTCACAGCAGGATTAATTGCATAAATGACTCACAGAAAACAATAAATGCAGGATTCAATCAGGATGGACATTTCACGTTGACAGGAAGCCAAATTTAAGAAGCAGCATCCATGAGGTAAAAAAAGAATTTTTCACAAACCTGAACAATTTGTTGGTGGATTACATGTGCTGTGGGTAGTTCAGTGTTAGAGAGAGATGAAATAGTAAAGATGGAAGAAAACTGACACACCGGCAGTTTGAGTAGAGCAACCTAATAGAGGGCAGCTGACCTCAACGTGCAAGGGAGTGGTGAGCTGTGGCATCTTTAACGCTGAAATTTTGTCAGGATTAAATAAATATAACCATTTCCACCAGATACTTTCTTTGAACAGTATTAGAGGGACAAAAGGGACTTTAAGCTCACCCAGCACAGCAAKTAAGCTCATCACAGCACAGCAATTAGTGAGGACTTTGGCCAAACCTGTTTAGCAAACAAAGGGAACATGAATAAATATCTTGCCAGATGCAACAGATGAGTTGTTGGCAAAATTTAATTTTGAAGTCAAATTTCAAATCACAAGAGTTAACTTGGAGAGAAGTATGTTCTTTAGCCAGATGAACTTCATCAAATTCTTGGTCTCAGAACAGAAAAAAAAAATTACGTGCTGCAGGGATTAGCTGCCCAGTACTGTTCTTTGCTGTGTAGGAATGCTTCTAGACAACCTCAGGCTGCTGTGGAAGAACAGAGCCTCTCAAATTGTCTCAGAAAGGGCAGATGTGGTATTGCACAGGCCTCAAACATTGGATGCAAATCTGTCTCAATTACCCCTGAAGATAAACATGCTCTCATAGACTGTCTGTCTTGGAGTTAGCAGTCATGTGTGCTTTCCCTGGAAAGCTGGGACAATATTTGCCAGCTCTAATGAAGTAATACGCTCCTTGCAGCTGACTGTGGAGCACTACTTAGACTATGTGCCTTTCTGGGGTACCATTCTCTCTACTGTCAGTGAAAAGCCAGATATTATACATAAAGGGAGCACAGCTATCAAAGATCACCAAGTCTGGGTGCTTTCACCAGATGTTGCTAAAGAATTGTGCACAATTTTTTATGCCATCTACACATTAAAAAAAAAAAAAAAAAAAGCCCAAAGACAGTAACTGGTAAATGCTGCTATGAGCTGTTCTGTGCTGAAACAGATTTGACAGCAGCCAACTTACTCCAGCTATGCAGAGTGTATTCCTGCATCAATAGCATTAAAAATATCAGCCCAGGATTAGGAAAAAAATATTTGCACACAAAGATACCTAACCAGTCCTATAGATCCAAAGGGAGTTTGGATGGGAGTGAGTGGATGAATCACCAGCACCCAAAGTTATCCTGGAGCTACATCTGCTAAATCAAAGATGGTAACGGGAAGAAAAAGATATGCACAGAAATACTGTGCTGATTTGCAAAGTTTGCTAATAACTATTTATATTAATCTTTTTAAAAAGCTAAAATGGGATTCAAATATGAAACCACAAAATGAAATACGACAGTCGATATATTTTGGCATAAAATCATCAAACAAAAGTGATTGTTTGAGTTCTCTACATTGGCTGGCAAAATGGTGCAGAATACCTTTATTTGTTTTACTATATCATACTGACTTATGACCCTGAGCACACACTGAAGGGATTGAGAACTGGCTAAATTTCAATTCTCAGTAAAAAAGGTGATAAGTGAAGACCGATTATTTAAGGGGCCAATTCTATTGGATTTCTACTGATACCACTATCAGACTCTATTTTACACTTCAGGCAGTTTTGAAATAAATATAAAAATCACCGCAAATCATTATGAGGTTAATACACGATTAGCAAAACAATCCTATGTGGATGAGACAAGAGGGTAACATGAAAAAGAAACAGAAATACACTTTAACACAGCCAAATAAGAAGTTACAGATTTAAGAACAGAAAACAAAAGATGGAAGGATCATCAGGGATACCATGGGCGTGCAGGTCAGCATGAGCTCCCAGCAGGACATTATGGCAAAAGATTTGTCACAGTCTTTGAGTTGAAAACAGAGGTCTGAAGAGTGGAGCAGTGGTTTGTCCCTCCCTCTGATGGGGAGAGACAGCTGTTCCATTGCTGGAGAATAACAGCGCTATTTGTGGTTTTTAAGTATTTATAAATTGCAATGCACAAAATACCCCCAAAAGTTATTATAGATGAAGAGTTTATTCTCTTCATCTGTGCAAGACCTACTTGAAATGTCCGTTAGATTTAAAAGAAAAGTTGTAAGGAGTCTTGGTTTCTGTATGTCACTACTATCACGCTGAGGTGAAGCAGAGATTTAGCAGGCAGTATAAGAGCAGTACCAGCTTTTGAGCTGGCTCTAGACAAGGGAGCAGGATGCCACAGCCTGTCCACCCCATGATTTCACAGCTCCCTTTAATCCCCTTTAGTCAGCTGGGTGTTGGCTTCATCCCTAAGGAGAACTTCGCTGAAATTTTTTCAGAATTTCATTGAGTATGGAAGGCTCTATGCTCCTTTRTGAGCTCAATAGTGACTTTACCCTGCCAAAAAAAAGCAGGATCCATCCCCACGGCCATCCAGCCAGATGGCAAGGCTTGAGCAGATGCTAAACCCCCTATCCAAACAGGTTTCCCTGGGGACAAATGCTGAAAACAAGGTTTGTCCATTAGCTGGTGGAAGTGTCTGCAAGTGGAACAGCAGGAGTAGCAATGCTGAGATGAAGCAGCAACAGTTGCTGTAATAGAGCCAAGGATATTAAGGTCAAGTAAATGCCAAAGAGATAAAGCATTCTTAGAGCTTTTTTAGGGCTTTTAGACCAATGGTTTAATGAAAAAATTAAAAACAGGCCAATAGGCAAACAAACAAAACCAGGAAATACAAAAATCTGATGTATGATTCTTCTGAAATCAGAAAAACTGGATATCTCAATAAACATCTCTTCAAAGATGCAGGACTCCCTTGTCAATTCTTACTTTTATCAGTTAACTCTGAACAGCTAGGCAAGGAGAAAGAGACAGATCAAAAAGACAATAGTGGTTACTGAACAGCTCTTTAGTGAAGTTGTGAGTGGAGCAAATGTCTAACAGGTGAAACTAGAGAGTMACTGAAAAAAAATTCTCAGTGACACTAATTGGTACTTTCTTTCTTCCAAGTGAGATGGGATGCAGTTCTGGAAGATATGTTTTAGGGAAAACATAGGCTGTGCTTCAGTCAAACCAACAAGATTAATGTTTTAATAAAACACGTGCATAAAACTTGAACTGCCAGTTTACACAGGGTGTTGGACTAGATAATGTGATGATGAACTGCACAGTGTTTTGGGTTTTGCTGTTTGCTTTCGGGTAACTCTACATGCTCCTGAAGGCTCAGTTTGCACTGTGTGGAAGTCCAACGAATCCAGCCCATAACCTGCTCCAGGCCCTGTGCGACAGACAGTGGAGCAAGAGTGTCTGTAACCTAGGGCAGTCTCCCCTCCTCCTCCTCCCTCTTGCTCTTTTCCACCCTGTATATTTATATTTCATGGCCCTGAGGGAAAATGCCACTTACACAGCTGCAGAACGGTGGATTGGTGGCACCCTGGAGAGATAAGTAGGAGACAGTTGCTGGTATTTGGCACTAAGATGACACTCACAGTTCATGCTCTTTTCACAATTTTGATTCAGTTGCACAAGCACAGAAGTTACAAAGGCATCAGTGGAATGGGTTATACTATTGTGAAATTAAAACTCGTACTGAGGATCACAGAATTATAATGTGACCTGAGAATAATGCCTGTGATCACAGAGTTCTCGAAGAATATCTCATCATATGCATTATGGGAGTTGGTTTATTTTATTTTTGCAAGGAAACAAGTATGTCCTTTCCTTACTGTTCCTTAAATAGGACCCCAAGCTTATTTTTCATGATTGTTCCTCAAATGGACAGCTATGAATCAAATGTAATGCTGACTTCACATTTTGAGGAAGCACATTTAAAGAAAATTTAAGTATAAGGGGTGTAGTATCTATGATTTAAAGGGGTGTAGTATCTGTGATTTAATAATGTTCAAGCAGATACTGATTCTTAAAACACAAGGTTTCTAATGAAGTTATTACAACCAAAATGCAACAATAAACTGGCATTGTTCAGAAAGAGTTGTGGAAATACTCAAGTTAGGAAAAAAAAAATTAAAATTTCAGAAGAGTAAAAAGGTGTTTTTAAGCTATAACTTTAGTTGGATACCTAAATATGTGTGCAGTTGTATAACTAAATATTTGTGCAGATGAGGTTTATACAATCTGTATGTACCTTTATAAAACTATAATATTTCACTCTATTTAATAAGACTGAGAGTTCAAGTTAGTCCCTTTTAGAACTATTTTAGTCTTTATAATCCTATCCTGTTTCGATTTAGATTGATTAAATAACAATGAGTACAATAGAACAGGATTAGGGTTTTATTAGATTAAAAATTCTCGCAGAAAAAATTGTCACCACTTAGGGAGAGCTTTACCTTTGCAAGGAACTCCATACACACAGTAAGAATTTCAGTGATATGGTAACACAGCATTCAGTCTGTGAGCTCATTCCAGTCCACACAACTCCAGGCAGTTCCCTCCAGGACACACCTGTGTTTGAGAAGTGTGCCACCATGGCTCTTCAGAAGCCTGTGAAGCATTTCAGATCAGTAAATATGATGACCACAGTCTAGTGATGACCATAGTCTTATTTGTACATTTGGGATTTATTACAGWTTTGTTATAAAAAGGAAAATACATTTTGGTTTTGCTGGCATGGTACATTATTCCTTTTCTTAGTTTCCCATCTTTTSTCATCTGCCTTTCCCTCTGTCCTTTCTAAACTTGAGGAGACAAAGCAAAGTACTCGGATGGTAAAGTTACTACATTTTGGCATAATACAGGGGAAGCAGGTATATAGAAAAGAAATTTTTTATGCAGGAAAAATGTAAAATCACTTTGGTTGCTTTACAGAATATACAGATGAGGTAATCACAACTGTGGAAGCAGAAKAGGGCAGGTGAAGAATTGAAACTACAGAGCCAAGTGCGTTTCTTGGATCTGGCTGCAAAGAGAGACCTCCTGTTGTTGGGTAAATTCTCTGCTCAAGAGGAAGCTTAATAAAGGCAGGCATCAAAGAAAGACTCAGGGGCACACAAGGAAGTGCTCACAGATGACTGGAAGGAAAACTGAGATGAGATAAAGAGTTTGTGAGCAGCAAATAGACTGGCAAGTTTACTTACAAGTATTAAAAGAAACATGCTTTTCTCTTTGATTCCTGATTCACTAAGTGATCACAACTTTTTATACATACTTTTAAAATAAATAACATTTCATAGAATTACCTTTTTTATGAAATTACTTTGCTATTAGAAATGGTTTTATGAATCATAAATCTTAGATAGCTGCTTATGTTAAAAGAGTCAAAGCCCCTAAAATTAAAGTTGAAAAAGATGGAGATATCCTAGATAAAGCAAAGATAAATAACAGAATTTGAGTGTATTAAAAACACTTTTCTTGTAAGACCAAATTACCTTAATTTACTTCTTTTACTGTATTTTGGATGTTATCTGATCAGCATTTTTATTGGGAGACTCACAGTTTTTATTCCTTTGAAATTTTTACAGTTCCATATTGCTGTATGAATGGGATTAATATGTTTTCTATTTGCTTATACCATTTTAAATACTAAATAGTATTTTCTAATTTAACAAAAGCAGTTATAATGCTGTGAAGTGTAAACATAGGACTTACTCTGACCCATATGTAAATTGCCAAAGAAATACAGATACGAAAACAAGCAATGAAATTGATTTTACTCCACTTTAGCTGTGCATGCATGTCTGTGTTTCCTGGTGACTGTGGGTGCACCACTAATTGTTTATGTAGAGCAATAGGTGGAACAACAGGAGTAGCTGCTCACAAATTCACACTCCTGTTGCTTCCACACTCTTGGTAGCCAACAGCTAGATTAAAATTCCAGTATCTGCAACGGCAAGGCAAGGCAGGAAACATGAGAAACATATTGTCAGTGCCCATGTCTTTATCTGAACAAGACTATGTACCTTTTCCAGGTGTTTTGTGAAGTAACGAGGTGAAAAATATTTGCCCCTCATTTCACCTTTGGAAGGCACATGAATGATGCATGCAGGTCAGCTTCATATTCTCAGGACAGCAAGGAGCTGTGTCAGCTTCCTCTGGGCACTCCTCATAATCCTTGGCTCCTGCTTGCCAGCATTATGCTGTTCCACTCCTGGCCTTTTCTGAGCAGAAAGGATTCCTTACTTTGGAATGTGAAATGTATTTCCATTCATGTTTCTGCCAAGTTGACAAGATAAAATAATTAATTGCTACAGCTAAATCAAGGTTAATGTTTATTAAAGCATTTGGATAATACTGTATTGCCAGTAGAGTAAGTAACTCCACACAAAATAGCAAAAATGTTGGTTCAGCTACAAAAATCAGGATTTCTACAGAATAATGGCACACCAGCTTCTGGTAGTTCTTATAAAACCACTTATCAGTCTTCCTGTAGATTCCTTTTATTTTCTCTTGTGCTAGTCTTATTCAGAAATTATTACACCATATTAATTAATAATGTCTTACACAAGCACCTGACACTTTTCTGCAGTCACTGGTTTTAGCCAATTTTGTTGCAGGGAACAGGCCAAAAAGTTGATCCTGTGGTCTGTCCATAGGCAAAAGGGAACTAGTATTACATGCAGTAGAAAACATGCAATTTCCTTATAGATATTTGTAGAAGTGGATTTCTGCATTCAGCCAAGGTATCTGACAGGAAACTTGTCTAGGACCAAAAGCATAATGTTCAAAATTGAAATGAAGAACTTTCCTTCACGTAACTGCCTAAGGTGAAAAGAGTCTATTCTTATCAGACCACCCCCATTTAATCTCTAATCCTGATTAACAACTGACTTTGTGATGCTCATTTATTATGATAGTAAGTGCTATTAGCCATATCAAAGCTTTTCAATTAATTCAGTGATTTCCCATAGGAATACACATTCAGCAAATAATTTCTCAGCATGTTGGCAGCTTCTCTGAAATGGTTCAATTAAATCACATTTTGACCCTTCTGATTTTGCTCTGATTTTTTATTATTTTTCATTGCAGGCTACTGGTTTAATAGTCACCTGAATATATTTCTTAAAAACTAACTATGGGTGTGGTTATATATAGCAAGGGTGAAAGGTTTGTTCCTTGTGAACTTGTTATTTGCCTGCTCTTTATGGTTGTTTTCTGCAAGAACTTAGACCTTAGAGGCCAGATCAGGAAAAACACTGAGCACTCTCACTGCAGACATTTAATGTCTCACAGAAAAAGCAGTCTAGGAGAAAATACAGCATGACATTTACATGTATTCTGATTAGATCATGCATTCTTAAATTGTGAATTGTGAAATACATCATAACAGGAAAAAGCTTTTTCTCTTCTGGTCTCAAATGCAATTCATGCAATTYATTCGAAGGTTGCAGGGAGCTCTTACAATATGGGAAATATTTGGAAGTTCTGAAGTTTTACTCTGGAAGTTTTGCTTTTTTTTAAAGTAATACAGAGTTTTCTTACTTTTCATTTTTCCCCATTCTGCTTTCTTCTCTAACCTGTTTCACAGTCCCCTGAACATATTTCTCCATCTTCCTTTCCCCATCAGAATTTTTCCACATTTTCTTCCTGAACCAAATGTCTGATTACTATGTAAATTTTTTCCCAAATCTTTGCCTGATCTGCACTTTCAAAGATCCTAATTTTTTCCTCTTCTGCTCCTTTAAGATAGAAGAAATTTTCAATCAAATGAAATGATCCTCCTTGGCAATGAAAGCAACTTTCTCTGTAAGCACAAGCAGTGAATGGCTTGGACGATCCAGTTGCTATGGTTTTGGGTACATTGATGATAAGAGATTCAGAATCAACAGTAAAATCAGCAGAACTTCAAACTGTTAATTTTGAAAGAAGGTTGATTAAACCAATGGCCCCTGTCACTGATGGCACTACCCAGTAAGTGTGTAAGGTCTTGTGTCTCATGAAGCAGGCTGCTCCTGCTATCAGACCAGAATGTGTTCCCCTAGTTCGATGACGTAACGTTATTTACCATGTTACCTAGGTAAGAGAGAAATATATTCCTGGAAGAGAAAACCCCAGGAACACAATGTCTGTCACATGACCCAGGGCTACATTGAGATATTCTGAGCTGGAATTTCAGAGAAGCTGAGGTCAGAAGTCAGATATTTTATGTTTCTAAAAAGCTTTGTCTTTATCGTTTCTCCTTTGCTGGGCCTGGCTACCATAACATTCCTTAAGGGCATTCTGTTATTTAGGTAATTAATAAAACTGAAGCAAGTGTTAATTTTATTGTTCTGTTCCTTAAAACTGCGTGCCTTTACTGGTGATCTGTACCTCCTTTTCCAAGCCAAATGCATCCACTCTACGCCAAAGAATGGTTGCAATTGCACTCAGAGCAGGACATGGTCATGGGTAATTAGACACTAGACTCTGCAATACCTTCAGGCAATTGGCTGCTTGACATTTCAGCTGAAAACCCAGTTCAGGTAGCTAAGTGGAATGTTGTGGAAAGACCACATTCCAAGGCCTGTCGAATAAATGAAGAATCTGAACTGTTCAGATCTCACCTTTTCATTTTTAACCTTTCACAGTGTTTAGTCTCTGCTTTGCATCTTTTCAACTAGTTCTTTTCAACTATTCTTTTATAAACACATTTTTCGCATCGACCTTCTTTCTTAACATTAGGAGACAGAGGTAGGACCTCAAATCAGAGCAAATCAAAATAAAAGGAAACTTTCTTGATGAGAGTGCAATCTGCTTAACCTGCCTACAGCCAACAAACAAAACGCAGATATAAAATGTCAGTAGCTAGTTAAAATCACCAGACGCCTTGTGTACTTTTTAAGAACCTGGCAGCAAGAGGAGATCATTCCAGTCTTGATGAGTTYCAGCAGGTGATTCCACTTGGGCCTTTTTGAGGATAGTAGAAAAAGCAGCCTAATAAAAATATTGATTGCACTCTGCAGCATTAATTTCTGTCATTATTTCAGCAGATTAGACACTGTCAAAGCTACACACCCCACTGTGTGTTCAACACTGGGAGGTGGCCTGAAGCTGGTTCTCCACACCAACAACCTTTGGTTTAACTGAGCTGAAACATCAATTCCAGATTTGTAGAGGCAGAATCTGTAACAGTATCTAAAGAGAAATTAAAATGTGTCTGAGACCTGAGGTTCCTTGTACTGTGATTAGAACTCCCTCTGTTATCAGTATTTTTAATAAGAGGCTTGACTTTCAGAAGAAGTGCTTTCCAAGAGTGGGAAAAAAATAGTCTCAGAAGTACGGCCTCCAAAGGTTGGAACTACTTTTAAGGAACCTGATGGAGCTTTCATATCCTTCAGTTGGGGTGGCATAAGTTTTTTACAGTGTATGTTTCACTCCTAACTTGCAGGAAGACAAAATAACCTTTAATTCCTCTTTTTATTGCATTCAAATAGAGGATATGAGCAGACTAACCAGAAAAGTTTCTTTCCCCATTTGGTGCACACCACTGACACATGCAATAGGAAGAAAAAAAAAAAAAAAGGCTGGCTATTAAAGGGGATTTATTAACTATTAATTAGGAACGAGAGGTTCATCAGAATTGAGAATCTATCTCTTATTTTTACCATTTGCAATAGAAACTTCATAGCTATTGATTTCTCTGTGTTTCTAAGTAATTAAGCATTAATTAAAATAGGTACACACTAGTAAAAATCTGCACTTTGTACATTTGTACATAAATCTGTGTAAAGTGTATTGTCTGTACACGTGTGCGGGATGTACCCAAAATATACAACTGTACATAAAATGGATAATAGGAGTTCAGAAACATACCTGCTATAAAAAAATAACGGGAGAGAAACAAATCTGAATACTTATTATCCCTGAGTTCAGATTCAACTCATTTTAATGCTTACAAGTTCTGCTCTCACTTGCTGTTTAGAAATTTTTCAGCTTCTGTCCTTGAGCACTGACTTTTATAAATAAAAGCGTTCATTAACTCTTCCCTGGGCTCCCAGAAATTTCTAATCCTTCATTCACACAAACAGCTACAAATAGGTGCTTATTTTCATTAATCTCACTTGTTGGTCACATTCTTCTATTAATTTTGATCAGTGAATTCGCATTCCACCCAAAGATGTCTCCTGTGAAGATGGTTACTCCCCAGTTACATCCTCAAACTACATCACCCCAACTAATGAAAGTACAAGCTCAGTAAACACACACAAGCCCCATTCCAAGTACACAGGTTTATCTGGTTTAAATTAGAATTTAGATAGAATGACAATAAATGTTTGAGGTTTAATTTCTTGCTATATTTTTACAAAATTTAAAAGTTAAAACAATGCAGTGTGCTTTTGGTGGTCAGAAGCTAGACAATAAGAGGGGAAGGCAGAGAAAAGGGATCTAAATCTACACTTCTCCTCAAGAAATTATATGTATTATTTACTTGTTGATTAACGTTCCTGGTTTTTAACATTTTCAGCTAGAAGCGCTCAGGAACAGGATCACTTCAGTCTCTCATTCTCCTTCCTCTTGCTGACAATTGGCATGACTCCATCCACAAAGCATCATCAATGTCAGTGACTCAGCCATGTGACATGGGCTTTATCAGTCCATCTGGGAGAGATTTAGATAAGAGGCAAATACAAGTTTTTTTGCTGAGGGAAGACAGCTCTTTCAATCTAACAAAAATAAAACATTTCATTCAGCCACCCACCAAAGGAAGTAACTTCATGGAGCTGACCACTTAGCTGCTGCTCTGGTAGATGTGAGTCTGTTCTGTTACTTCCCAGCAGGTCAGAAAAACATTTTGCTTTTTGGTTACAGATAATTTGAAAGAACTCACACTCTGAGCATAAGGGACATTTTCCAAAAACCATTTCATATTACGCTGATTTAGTCTCTAGCCTCTAAGTGCAGAGAGTGCTGCTCCCACTGGTAAAGTCACTGAGCAAACTCCAACTGGAAACTGGACCACTTCTCTCATTCCTCTGCCGAACAAAGCATTTTTTAGCATGTGTTCCCTATCAGGTGAGGCTTAGAAAGATGCTCCAAAAACATGGCAGGTTTTATGCCATTTCTTAAGTTATACATTATATTTAGGGGATACTTGATACATGATGAGACTAAATCTATTTTCAGCCCACCGTTATTGTTCCCACTGAGCTGTGGATGAAGCTGTTCCCGGCTGAGCTGATCTCCACCATGTGTCCAAAATTTCCTTGATACTGAATTCAAGTTGCTGAAACTCTTTTTCCTCTAAACACTTATGGGATGTGGCCTGTGGCAGTATTTTCCATTCTTTGCCTTCTTTCCAATAAATAAATCTAAGTTAGTCTTCTAAATAGTGTTCCTGAACTATTTTATTTACAGAGTGAGCCCTAAGAAAYATTCCCCAGACTTCCCCATGTCTTTTCTCCACAGTGAATGTGGAGGTTCTGATGGTATTTGTTAGGTGTGGACATCTTTGCAGGGGACTATTCAAATTATCAGTACATATTAAACTTCACTGACAGTTTCAAAGTTTAGTAAAATAGAAAACATATTCGCACCAGCAGTATCCCTGCCCCCAGCAACGAGAACCAAGAACAGCGAAGAACAGTCTAAGGGTCTGCTGATAATCCAGTCTAACAAATATAATTTGTGCAATATATAACAACTGCAAAGTGATCTAGTTAATGAATCCTTAAATTTCCCTCTGGCAGCAATTCAGAGTGCTGGAGTTCTGTAACAGTGATTCAAGTTATCATCTCTATTTCTAATGAGGCTTATACTAACACTGTGAGCTTTCTGCAGAATCAGCATGCTGGGAATCATCTGCAGGCCATGTGCTTTCTACTAAATGGAAGGGGAAACATGGAGCAAATCTGTATTGTTGAAATTGCTTGTTGGGCATTTTACAGTGGTGTCTTGGACAGGCTAACTGCAGGGTATTCAGCAAGAATCAGAAGTTGCTTGACCTGTGTGTCAGTTTACCTGCATTTGGATTACACAGAGGGGCTACACAATATAGAGCAGGTTAATGAGAAATCAGAAATCCCCTGGAGCAGGTTCTACCTGGACTCCTTGTCTCTATGTGGCTAGTGAACAACAACCACACCAAACTGGGATTCATACCCCACTGAACAATCCACCTCACCAAAATGAGAGATAGTCCTTGCAGCATTTAGAATCTACAGCTTTTAAATTGTTGTACTTACTTTATTTATGTCATTCAGTATGCATCCTTCTCCTCGGTTTCAGGACGACTTTGTAAAGATTTCCATGCATAATAATCTGGTTTCCACTTTTGCTTCCAATGTTCTTCAGTTTAGTATCTATTTGATGCTTTGTCAGAAGTTAGTCAGACAAGAAAGAAGTCCCAATGTTTGAATCATTTTACCTGGAGGATCAGAAGCAATATCAAAAAAATATGACAAACATGACATGAATTTACAGTAGGGGAAAATCTGTTTTCTACAGCATCAGCAATTCCCATTTTGCTAGTATGTACAATTTTCTAGTGAAAGGTTGTGAAAAAACAAAGGACTCCCTCATCTGGCATCAATGCCCAGAGCAGCAAGTTCATAGGCCTGACCAGCTTCTCATGGTACTAAATTCCTCAATTATCAATTGCAAATATTAAAAGAGCTAATTATATGATTTAATGAAATAATTTTAAAGAATTTGATTCTAAAAGAAATAAATTCGGAGTAAATTATAGCTTCACAAGGAGTCTGCTCATGAGTTAAAGCTTTATGTGGAATCTGGCCACAATTTATAGTTTGAATTATTTCCTGCCAATGGATTTGGCAGAGGCTGTTCTTGTGTAATAGCATTTTAGACTAGATCCTCAATGAATCATCAACTTCCTGTAGACATTTGCAGTGTAACGCCAGCGAGTTTTGTACACGTAGCAATAAAGACACGCTTTTAAGAGCTCTGCTGTGTGCTGACCCACATCTTCCTCACTGCTTTGGAAATATCTGTGATCTCGGGAAACACAATCTGTAAATGCCACCGCTGTGAAATAAGGATCTGTGGATCCTGTATGAGCAATTTTAAGAGCTGTTTAGTCATGATATAAAGGAGGAGTAATCAGAAAATCGAGGCTGAAGTTAAATCTGAGTGTCCAGCTCTCCCACGAGAGCTTCCTTTGTGGAAGATGCAGAGGAAGGGTTGACATTTATAAGCAGACACAGCTGGAAAAGGGACGAGGGGGTGTCACCGTACCTCCCTCAGCTCAGCCCATTATGCAATATGTGTTGACCGCAGGATTCCAGTGTTCTCCCTGGAGAACTCTCCCTGTAACGCTCTGTGCTGCCCGGGCGCTTGGAAAGTTCAGAGATCTCCTGCTGCCAGAAGACTGCCCGAGGAAAAGGTGCTTCGAGGTCACATTCAGCTTGAACGCCAAGGAATCTGCGAACACTGAGACATGCCCGGCTGGCTTTTCTGCAGGATTTCGAGCCTTCTTACTGACAGAAAGCGATGTGAGGAAAATCCCAAGACTGCTAGAGTTTTCCCTCTTCTCGGGAAATAAGCTTTCTTTTCGAAAGACAGGAACAAACTAACAAAAACTAAATGCCCACCTGGGAGAATCCAACAAAGTTCCCCTTTTCTTGAAAGTCTGGCACTGTTCCAGCGCCACAGCCATAAGCGCCGAGGGGCTCCCGCCTCCCGCTCGCTCCGTGAGGGGAGATCCCGCTCCCTTCACCGGTGTGAAACCATTACCGAGTGAAAATGGCTCGCAGATGGGTTTTATCCCCGCGCTCTGTGGCATGATCGGCACTGGAGTGTGACCAGAGAAGGGAAACGAAGCCAGGGAAAGGTCTGGAGCTCAAGTCCCGTGAGGAACGGCTGAGAGAGCTGGGGGTTTAGCCTCGTGTGACAGGGGAGGTTCAGGTTGGATATCAGAAGGAATTTCTTCACAGAAGAGGTGATTAGACATTGGAACAGACTGCCCAGGCAGGTGGTGCATTCTCCGTCCCTAGAGGTTGTTCACGGAACGACCGGACGTGGCACTCAGTGGACGTGGCCATGGTCTAGTTGACAAGGTGGTGTTCGGTCATAGGTTGGACTCGATGATCTCAGACGTCTTCCCCAAACTAATTGATTCTGTGAATCTGTGATTAACGTGGTTTCTCTGCAGCCGGGCCGGGACACCACCGCCCCATATTTACCCCTAATGAGCGCAACCTCGTTACCGTATATACCCACAAGGGTACGCCCAGCAGGCGGTGTTACCGTATTTACTGCCACTAACCCGCCTTCCCATTTCAAGGACGTGGAGCTCAACACGTGCTCCCGTATACCACAGCAAAGCTGTAATGCCGAGAAAAGCGCATGCGCTRTGCGGCGGGGGCGGTAGCGCGGCCGCGACCCGGTGGGGTGAGGAGAGGAGGAGCAGCCGGTCCCGCCTCTTTCTTCTCCTCCTCCTGCCCGCGGCTCAGGGTGCCGCCCGTCCCGCCTTTTGCTCCCCGCGGCACCCGGTGCCGCCGAGGCCTGTGCCGGCCCTGATTCGCCGGGCCCCGGGTCGTCGCGGAGCCATGGCGCATCGAAGGTCGGCGGAACGCGGGCCTTGCCAGGCGGCGGCGACGGCGGAAAGTGCCAGGCACCAGCGGCAGCTTCTGGAAGGTGCTAGGGGTTCGGGGCGGCGGGAGCGGGGTGACCTCGCCCCCGCATCGGACGGTGCCCGATGCGAGTGTCGGTGCCCGGGGGGAGGTCTGTCGGTTCCTTTCGGCGCCTCGAGCACCGACCCGGTCCCGAACGGGCTCTGGGACGGCCAGGCCGGGCCCCTCACGGTACGTGTGGGATGAGGCGGCTCCCGCGCTGCGGGCGCCGAAATGGGGCACCGACCCCTTTCCCTTCTCCCCTGCACGAGGGAACACGCATGGTTTCATGTCTCTGTGTGCGCGTGTGTTTTTGTTATTCCACTGCCGCACGGCTGAAGTACAGAAAGTGGCGGCAGAAAGCGCAGTGGGCTGTGGGGTTTTTTTTTTTTTTCGCCCTATAACTTGCTTATTTATTTATTTATCATTTATTGTACTTCTTAGAGAAGGTGTCAGAATAACCAGTTTACAGGGCACTGAAACAGATTGCCTAGAGAGGGTGTGGATTCTCCCTGAMGCTCAAGAACCGTGTGGATGCGGTCCTGTTCCACGAGCTCTGGGATGATCCTGCTTGAGCAGGGAGATTGGACCAGATGACCACTGTGGTCACTTCCAGCCTGACCGTTCTGTGATTCTGTGGTTGTAAATGCTTTGTGGATGCTGCCTTTGGCCTCGGCTGACCCAGTACGCACCTGTGGGGTTGCGCTGACCTTAAACCTAAAAGACCTTAAAGCCGATAAAATTACCAGCTCGCCCAGCCGGCTCCGTGGGTTTCGTCATCCTGTCGCTGCATTTCACAGCAKTGAGGTGTCAGCGTGACCCGCTTGAGTGTTGTGTGTTGGCATTGTAGTTGTGCCAGTAGCATCTGCGAGGGAAAACASAGCCTCGGCTCTTCAGATGCCCCTGGGGTTGAAGCTGGGTGAGCCTCAGAGTGCCTGAGACGGGTTTAGTCCATGCTCACATACACACCCCAATGTGTCTGCAGAGAGTACTTGGTATTCATTTTCGTTTTAAATTCTTAATGCGTGTAGCTGCATTTGTGTTAATCAGTGTATTGCATGCATSTGGTCATTTTGATAAAAACCTAAAATACAGAAGAGGCCTAAAATGTTGTGTTTCTTACAGTACTCCCATTGCTTCCACTACACAAGAATTCAAAGGTCAATAAGCACTTACATATACATATCCACATGAGTGTAAAATAAGTATAATTCCCAAGTCTAGGAATATTGGTCTTTATATCCCAGGCTAGTGTGTGTGTGTGCGCGCGCGTGCGTGTGTTTACATGTTTCCTTCTGATGAGTGTGTCTCACCTAACTGGCTGTGTCTGGTAGTCTTTCATTAGAGGGGAAAAAAAAACCCAAATCTCTTAATGAGCAGGTTTCAAAGTTGTGTTGTACATCCTGGAAATTTAACTTGAAGCTAAATTCCTMGTTAATTAGACTGGCAGAAAATTTGTGGTGTAGAGGAAGACCGATAAAGTTATGGTTTGGCCATGGTATGGTTTTGGCCATTTAGCTTAGTTTTTTCTCTTTACAGAAGTGTTTATTAATTGAGGTTTAAATTATCATGGATGATAGAGGTTGACTTCTGTGGGATCCTTGCCAGTATAAAAACTTCAAAGCTGTTTGAAAGTTTTCATGGAATTTGATCAATGTATGTTACTGAAAGCATTGGTGAGAAGAGGATGAAGGTTTACTTTAATATTCCCTTAAAGAATAAGTTTGAAATCTGCTGTCAGTTGTGAGTGATTGGTTATTGATGTTTTGTTTTGGTAGTGCTGGTTTTTTTTCTGACTTCATGTTTAATTTCAGGGAAAGCTCTTGCAGAAGGTGGATCAGCTCGGACATCACTTCTTATTTTAGTGTCCATCTTCTTATCAGCTGCTTTTCTTATGTTCCTGGTATATAAAAATTTCCCACAACTTAGTGAGTAAGTATGTTATGAAAGATTAATTTATCCATTTATTTACTTTTCAGTATCAGATTGTAGAGGAGCCCGCATGGGCGTATGACACATTCTTGATCTGAGGTTTTTGTTGCACAGTTGAGATCCCCTGTTTTGAGGTGTTATCCCCTGGCACATTATCAGTGGTAACTGACCTTTGCCTCAAGTGAGAGCCAGAGTTAAGACTGGGTTCAGTTTAAAGTTCCTTATGCATTGGTAAAACTGGAGTCTCTCACCAAAAGGGGAAATGCCTCTTCCTTCCTAGCTAAGCTTTACCTTCTCCTTTTTTCCTTTTTGTTGCACACGGTACTTGTGTTGGAAAGGTAGGTAGGCTGACAGGTGAAGGCCTGCTTGTCTGACAGCTTTCTTTTCCCTTTTAGTAGTTAATTTTCTGTCTTATTAACTTGCTCAACAAGTTCAGTTTGCAACAGCCCAGTCCCTAAGTCTGATACAGAGGAAGCAAAGGCACTTAAGTGTGCTACCCAGGATTRCACCAGATTAAGATGTGACATGAAATTTTTGCTTTTAGATCTTTATTTGTTTGTGAGGTGAAATTGTGACACTCCTGCTGCACTTCAACTGTTACGACCCCRGCACTGAGGCAGCTGCTGTTGGTTTTGGCTGAAATGTTGGCTACTTTCACTTGCCAATGTTTGGTTTGTGTAACTATTTCTTTTTGATCAGTACTTTGTAAGAAAAAAAAATCCCGGAAAAGAAGCACATTATTATACTGAATAGAAAAGAAAAGGTAACAAATATCTAAAATTGGAGATTTTCTTATATAAACCGCAAAGTAAAAATTAGGTGCTCATCTGGAAACATTATTACAACAATAATCATGGTTTGTTTGCTGAAGCTGTAATTTAGTGATGTAGTGTATCTAATTATCTTTGTATTCAGTAAGTAATTGTACTATGCTGTTTGATTAGATTTCCATCATTCCTCCTTTTTTTTTATTTCCTCTCCAGGGAAGAAAGAGAATGTATAAAGGTTCCTAGAGATATGGATGATGCAAAGGCCTTGGGAAAAGTCTTGTCCAAATACAAGGACACATTTTACGTTCAAGTGTTAGTGGCTTATTTTGCAACATACGTTTTGTATCCTTTTTCTGATACAAAGGGCAATTTTGATGTAGTCATGCTTCTCTGAGAAAATAAATGAAAAATACAAATTGATAAATTCTTGGTCATGGGTGATGTTTGACATACCTAGGAGTGCCTACAAGGAGACACAAATACTTTAAAGTCTTGGAAGTTTAAAAATGTTTCTCTGTCTATTAGGTTTGGTCTCACTTTAGTGTTAKGGTAACATTCTAAAGAAACTGAATTTACAGTTAGAAATCACTCTTCATTCTAAAGGAAAACAGAGACTACTGCACTGCTTTTCCTTGCGGCATTCAAAGTATCACATAAGGTAATTTATAGAATATCTAACTGTATATCAGCATTTTGAGCCATCTTTTATCTCTGCTGTTCCCAAATTCACAAAACCAAATCTGTTTTCTTTTAGAGAGAGATTAATATCTGAAGTACTTTCTAGGGAGGCACAAAGGCTACCTGTGTTCTGTATCTCTTTTTCCTGAATGGCGAATATATTAATTAATCATTAAACACACCCTTAACTGGAACACTTAACTAAAGGTTAAGAGGAGGAAGAGGATTTGTTTCACAGTTTTAAAGCAAGTTTCATAACTCATGAGAGTCAGCTTTGAATGTGCCATTAATAATTACCCTTCAGCTCATTCTTTTCAAGTGTTTCACAAAATGCATTTCATATTTCACAAATTACAGATCTGTGAAGAAAAATGTTAGTTTATATATTAACAAGAAGTAGAATAAATTGGCTCTTTATTGAGCTGCCCTAGCAGCTGATGTGACGACATTTACTGTCTCAGCAGTAGACTGTGATCCATTTCTAGGCACGGTACAGTTACCTCTGAACCTTGACGCTTCCTGAACAGAAGCTGTACTACTGTAATGGGCTCAGGAAGATTACTGGACTTTTTAATATTTAGGTCAATTCAACTCAGGTAAAATAGTGTGCAGGGTTTTTTTGCTTTATAACTTTTCTATCCAAAGTAGGCAATACATCACAGTCCCAAGTAGGCCTTGCGAGCCTTGAGCTCAACAAGCTGTTTACTTGTGCCGCAGAAACCTAATTGTAAACTTCAAAAAAATTTCTGACTGAAGTTAGTAATCAGCTGTTGTAGTTAGTGATTACACCGTGGCTGTTTGTAGGGAAATAGTAGCTGCCTTCATACGTTTCAGTCTTTCATGAAACTTGTGGTTATGGGCTTGGACAGGCCTGTGAAGTTTCCAGAGAGCATATCTGAAATTGCACATCTCTATTCAACAATGTAAAATCAGAAGTATGTTTCCAGGAAGTCACAATAAATCCTCTGTGTCAGTTGTAGTACAGATAGAGAAAAATGCAATCAGCATTTATTACTTAGTGACTTATTGTATGTGTGGTGCCAAATCTACATATTTTTGCTTTGTGCTTGAGCTTCTTGTGCAACTCCACAAAGGTGTTTTGAAGTAAAAATCTTGAGAGGCCCTGCCTTTTTCTAATTCTTATATGTTCCTGCTTATAAAATTAAGAAGTGTAGCTTTTTAAAAATGTGTTTTTCCTTAACTAAGATGCATCCAGCTTGCAAACATTTGCTATTCCTGGGTCTATATTTCTCAGTATCCTGTCAGGGTTTCTTTATCCCTTTCCACTGGCCTTATTTCTTGTTTGTTTGGTAAGTATGGAAAGTAGTTTGTGAGGGCATATATTTCTATCTGTTTGGAATACAACCAAGCATCTGAGCAGTTTCCTGTTGAAACTGATCAGTCTGAATGAAACTGGGATATATTTCGGTTTGTGATGAACGATTAAGTTCTTACTCAGCTCTGCTGCAAGAATGGCATTACCCACAAAATTCACTGTAGCACTGGGTAATGATCCAAAACACTGAACTGTTTCTCTAGATTTTCTTAATAATGAAGACATTCGAATGTGAATCAGCCAGTCTCTTTTACTCTAAATTTGTTTAGCATCTGCCAGAACCCAGTTGTAATTTCACAACACAATTACTGTAGTTTTATTATCACACTGCAAAATACATCTGGTTTTAACTGGCTTAAATATGTGAGAAGCTTAGTTTAAGATTTGAAATGTATGTTATCAACAAGCTTTAAAATGTCACGGGCAAAAGATGTAATCATAATGAGCCTTAGTGTTGACAGAGTAGGGAGGACCCTGTTCAGTTTTCACGTTTGAATTTCTTTAATGGCATTGTGCTCTTTATTTGTGAAGCTTTCACTGCTCAAAGTCTTAAAACTGCAGAAGCACTCAATATTAACTGGTAGGTAATCAATGTTGTCTACTTTGAGTGTTAAGATTTATCTAAATGCCTTGGAAATACACTGTCTTGGGTCAACAGCATTCTTTGGGAGTATGTACATACTGGAGGAGAGCCCTAATGGAGGGCTGCATATAGAAACAGGCTCTAGCCAGGCAGTGTAGCTCATAGGCTGACATTGATTAGAGTTTTTGCTCATTTGTTGTCTATTTGGTTTTTTTCAGTGCTCAGGACTTGGAGCTTCATTTTGCTATATGCTTTCATACCTAGTGGGGCGTCCTGTTGTGTACAGATATTTAACAGAAAAAGCAGTAAAATGGTCAGAACAGGTAAGGTTTCTAGAGATGCTGGAACTTACAATACAAAATGTGTCATGGAATAGCAATGGAAAACTAGGAGGTCTTGTGCTCATGTATCTACTTATAAAGAAGAGATTCTGAAAGCGTTCTTGATTTTGTGATGTTTCCCATGAGAAAGTTGTTCTTACCTAGGAAGTGTTTACAGCTGATCACTCCCCTGGTTTATTTATTGTCAATAGAAAACATCCCCGGTTTCAGGTAATTTCAAGTAATTGGTCTCTAAGCATCGGGACTAATGAAAGCTGGATTTGTGTTCATGTGTCAGAGAAACCTGTAGCTGTACATCTGATTGAAAAACCTTAATTTGAAGATCTTACTGTAGTTGGACCATTTAGAAACTTTCTCTTACAGTATCTGGTAACATTAGTTTCAGCAAAACCTTGTGAGATGAACCTAAAAGTTTTGCAGTACAAAAACATAGTGTGATTTGTACTTGACACTGTTTGTCTTTTTTTGGTACCCTGAAACAATCAAACCATTTTTTATTATTTTTGCAAGTATGAAGCACATGTACATGGTTCAAGATTTTTTTGAATCACATACAAATGCTTTAAACTTGTTCCTCATTAGATAAGATATGGAGCTGTGTCTAGAACAATTGACCTTGTTAGATTATACAGTACTATTTTGACTCTTGACCCAAGTAAATCTTAATATTGCATTATAATTTTGAGGCTATTCTTAGTAGCAAATGGTTACTCTTGCCATTAGTAGAAATGAACATGTGACTTTAAATTACATGTACAGCTCATATCTCACTGTTTCCAGGTTGATTGGGACTGTATCATGCTTATCATGCCTGCATATTGAGGTTAAGCCTTTTTATATTCAGCACTAATTAATATTTTAAATATTTATTCTTCGTTAAGATTTAAAAAACCCACAATGCTCCTGATTTTGGTGTTGCAGTTAAAGCTAAACTGGGCTAAAGCTGAAAACCAGGGTTATGACTGGTGTGAGCTGCCATGTGAGATTTCAGGTGGAATTGCAATCAGACCAGGTTTGTTTTCAACTCTTCGAGGCTTAAGCTCAGTGCTATCAGATCTGCCAGGATAGGTCAGAACTGTGTATGGTTTGCTATCATTGTAGCTTGGCTTGAGATTACACTTGTTGTTTGAAAGGGCTGATGTGCTAAAGACAGGCTGGAAGGAGAAGAGGCTTTGTTGTAGCATATATGTGAGAAGCTGGGCTAGACCTGAGAACGTAATTAAGACTGTGAATGAAGTTGAAGCTGTTGTTGCTCCTGGGTGAATGTCAATGCTGGGCAGTCTAACCTATGGGGGAGTCAGGTTTTGGAACTGTGCTGGGAGCAGCCACCTGATGAAATGAACTTCAGAGCCATGACTGCGGTGAGTTTGCAAGAGGAATATAACTGTGTTTCAAGTTGGATCACAAATTAGGACAGAATGGGTTGAGGAACAGATATCGTTGCTAGTTCCTGCAAAAGTTTTAGGAATGGGATTGCAGGGTGTTGATCAGGGTGCTGTTATGCAGAGTTGCTGTGCTAATGTTAGAATAAGGCCTTCTCCTCTCCCTAATGACTCGTTTACTGCTTGAGTTGGCTGAGTCAGACATGTCAGCACTGCTCTGCCACACACAGCTATTTCCAGACTCATTCCAGTACTATTTACTGGAGTAATTCACTGGGGATTCTTCCCCACATCATGCATTTTTAACTCATTTTTATGTTTGCGACATGTAAAAGATAGAAAAAAAACACCCTTTAAACCTCTGGTAGTAAATGGTTGTGTATTTTCAAGGCAGGGATTTTTAAAGCAAATTTTTGTTTGTTTTTGTTTTGGCAGGTTGAACGACACAGAGAACATCTCATTAATTACATAATATTTCTGAGAATAACCCCTTTCCTTCCAAACTGGTTTATCAATATCACATCTCCTGTAATCAATGTGCCATTGAAAGTGTTTTTCATTGGCACTTTCCTAGGTAAGAATTACAGCTAGTGCGCCACAATTTGGGGTGACCAGAAGTGGTCTTTACTATAGCTTTTTTAATTGGCATATTTTTGCACATACTTTATGATCTGTTAGGAAGCAATCCAATATTTTTCCTTTATGAACTTAAATCAATTTGTAAAGAGACAACTTGGAATCTGCAGTCTGAAGAGCAGAGATTATTTGCTTAGTCTCCTGTATKTGCGTTTGCTTTAAAAATACTACGAATGGCGTAAAACTAATTCTTTTAGTAAGAGTTTTTTGTCTTTGAATTCTGTCTTTACAGCCCTCTTAAAAAGAAAGTACAAGGCAACAAAATCTCAAAATTTTAGTGTTAAAATTTGTAGGACTGTGGTTTTTTTCACCCTAACAAGCTGTTTTTTCATACTTTCCTTGCTCCAGGTGTAGCACCACCTTCTTTTGTAGCCATTAAGGCAGGAACAACGCTGTACCAGCTTACAACAGCAGGGGAAGCTGTTTCCTGGAACTCTGTTTTTGTTCTCATGATTCTAGCCATCCTGTCCATCCTGCCAGCTCTCTTCCAGAAGAAACTGAAACAGAAGTTTGAATAAGGATCAAACTGGACCAGAGTTTCCCATACTTCATCTCAGGATCAGCACTTCTGATATTTGTATATTTGCTTTTCTATTGGATCTTAAACAATTAAAGAGGAGGCTTGTAAGTGGTAAGAATGTCTTTTAATGAACACATGGCCTTAAACTAAAGGAAATGTGTTCAGAAATGTACTGCATATTGTTTTGTAATCAAACCACCAATGTTTTACTTTGGGAGGATGTGTGTGGCTCTCAGGATAATGGAAGGGAGAACATAGATGTAACATTTTGCTCTGGTTACATGCAGAGCAAAAATTGTAATGTAGACATAAACTACAGGTGATGCTTTCTAACACTTGCAGGAAAAAACCCTGGATTATTCAGTCCAACTTTTTAACGTTTGTGTAGGTTTGGACGTGATCTGATCTGAGTGTATTTTTCACTAACAATATTTCCCTTAATTTTTGCCTTGGGGAGTTTCAAAATAATATAAAGGTGCTCACTCAGAAACAAAGGTTCTGTGCAGTACTTTAACTYCAATGTTATTCTCATCCAGGTTGTTTACTTCTATTTATTAGTGCTGTGTTGAATTAAATACTTGAACCTCCATCTGCTTTACTTACTGGATTAACAAAGGCAAAGTGTCAGATTGTTCCCTCTTGGCCCTTGTAAAGTTTTATTCTGAGAGAGGATATAGGAAGGGAGGGAGCAGCTTAGAATTCTTATCTTGGCTAGCTGATGGTTTTTAAGTTCTAATTTTCTTTTTTTTTTTTCAATGTTGATTATTTTGCCAATATTTCACTTGCATAGATTTATCCTGCCATCTTAAGAAAGTGATCGTATGGTTATATAAAACTTGCAGATCTCAAGTGATTTAAAAATGCTTAAGCAGTGTAATATTGCCATTTTTCAAGCAATATGTAAAGAGTATAAAGTCTTTCATTGCAGCTTGATTAGCTGAAAGAAATGTCAGGTACACAAACTGGTGCAGTTCCTATCAAACAGCTGATCCCAAAAAATGTTCAAAGCACCATGGAACAGCAGGCTCTTGTGTTAGTGTATATAAAAATGGGGTTCTGTTGTCTGCTAAGTCTGTGACTGGCAGTGGGCAACCAGCCATGACTCACCTTCAGTAGAAGTCCCTGTATTCTCTCAGTAAGGTACATGGTACCTCCCCTTGTGCTTCCAACTGTGGTAGTTTGTTGCGTCATCAGTGGAACCCCATAAAACAAAGCCCTGAGCAGTAAGGAACTGGGAGCACATTTGAGTTTTATCCTACTGAAAGCAGTGCTGCTCATGTGGCTTAAACTGATGCCCCTTGAGTATCTTGCTGAAAATGGAATCAACACATCAGCATGTGCTCCAGTTCCAGGGTTTATTTGTCTGTGTCCTTGTGTCAACTCATGATCATATCATAGATCTTTGAGATGTAAGAGAACAGCTCATGAATGTGATAATGTGAAAGGTACTGGTACCTTTAAAGGGTTTATTCATTTTTGTAACATAATGTTGACTGCTTCATTTCATYGCAGTATTATATGTAAATATATAGTAAATATTATTGATACACCATTTGTCTTTTATTTAAATTCAGGCTGCACAGTAAATGATATTTTTGACATAAGTATATAAAAGAATTTATATCAGTTCTGTTTGCAAGTTCATTGTAACATCACTCAGCTTCAGCAATTCTTTTGTTATTTAGAATTTACTCTAAAAGTGTACTTTGTCATTTGAAACTGAACAGTGATTACTTTTATTGCTGCTGTTCTAATCTCCAGAGCTCCTCTACCCATGGCATTTATTCCACAGTAAACTTGGATGTGAATTGAGCTATGTAAGCAAGTGTCCCCTGGACTCTACTGAGTGTGAAGCTGCTGTAGATTTACAGCCTACTTTTTTTGCAGAGTTAACTTTTCATGCAGATGAACTCTCAAAATAAATTACTTACTACTTATTTTCCAATAGCTTTTGTCAAAATTTGTCTCAACTGCTGGTCAATAACAGAAGTTCTTGTAAAATCTCTCCAGTGCTGTGGAAAGCCAGTGTTTCGGTGGAACCTTGTCACTAAAGAAGGAACTGAATTATCTTTCAGTCTAATGTGAATTGTGCTATCATGTGACATTTTTACTGAGTTCTGTTTTACTATGGAGGTAGGATTGGCTTTGTTACTGAAAACCTACTGTGTCTCAGCCACAAGTGACTAAAAGCCTTAAGACTTTAAAAAGGTTCAAAATAGTGTTATTTACTTTTTCAAAACCTTAGCTTTTTTTTTTTTTTTTTTTTTTTTTTTTTTTTTTTTTTTTTTTTTTTTTTTTTTTTTTTTTACCCATTCCTTCTGTGTTTATCTTTAGCTGCCAGTAGTCTGAGGAGGTTTCCTATCCCCATGAGGACTTCTGAGGGTTGTGAAGAGCAAGGCAGGCCTTGTGAAAAAAAAAAGCACTGTGCTGTGGAGTACTTTACTAGCCTACTCTTTCCTTCAGGGAATCCAGCAAGTGATCCAAGAGATAGCCATAATATTCTCACAGAAAAATAGTGGCTACCATGAAATGAACTTAGACATCAGAAAGATGTAGCTTTGTTTTTTAATTGCAAAGGATTTTGAGCTGTTAGGTAAACTGTTAATCTGGGATTTTTTTTTTTGTGATACCTGCATGACATCATTACTAAGTGTCTCTTGCCACTTGATAATAAAGCTGTTATATAAAATACAAAACACTGTCTTTTTTGAGTATAATGAAGGATGCTGAACTTCCCACTAAGCCTAATATTTTATTAATCTGTTTAAAAGAGGTGAGTTCTTCCTGAATGGTATTTTGAATAATTGATTAAAAATGAAACTGAGTTGAGGATATCTGTAGATGGGATTCTGTTTCTACTTTTATTTCAAAATAAGTAGGTAAACTTGACTTCCTTTTATCTCTGAAATTAATTTTTCATGTACAGCAGTAATTTTCTGGTTTGCACTGGAAGGCAACTGGGCCTAAATATTTTCATAAAGTGCCTCTTTTTATTCCCCATTAATCCCTTGTAGAGGGCCTTTGTGCCAAAGTTATTTCAGCTTTATTCACCTTCCCTTAATATTCTGTCAAGTCCAGTTTATTAAATGCTTTTTTGCCTAGTATAGAAAACTTGCTGAAAGGGTAAGACAGAAGAAAAAGTTAAATATGAGAAGCTTCTGTTAGTGAACAATGCTGTTATGCAAAGTCAAAACATGTTTTTTGATTTTAGGCAGCTGAAGATTTTTGTTGCTTCTGAGAATTTTCATCATGTGTAGTTTCCTTCTGTTATAGTGTGGGGTTTGGGAACCCTATAGTTTAGTATGGCAGTATTAAGATGGAAATGAAAAAACATTTTGATGGGAAAGCAGGATCCAAAGTGCGTCTTTCAAAGTTCCCATCAAAGAGAAGTGAATACTCCAACTATTTTTATGACCAATTGATGTCTTGCAATGACAGACATTTATAACTCACAGCTGGTGGCTTTATAGCTCCAGGTCACCCAAACTGGAAGAAGTTACAGCCTTTTAGTACTGGCAATTAATATAAATAATGGCATAATATGTTTACTAACATACTGTAACTCCCAGTTCTTAAAAATACTCCACCTAGTGTGATAATTCCAGTTTTCTTGTTTTATAGTGCACAAGGACAAATCTGGGTCTGGATTATGAGTGCTAAATCAGTGACTGGTGTATCTGTGAGAAGCCTCGTAAAAGCTCCTTTCTATAGGTAGTCTTCCGAGCAGAGAATTCTGCTGCTGTGCAGCTGTGGGACCTCCATGGTCTCCTCATAGCCTTAGAAGGTTGGTAGGCCCTCAAGAGGGCTGGGAATGCTGCAGTGGGAAATAGTTACAAAATTCTGTCTCAGAAATGAGATCTAATGTTACACTCGTAACTCCTAATTTTTCTTTTGCAACCTAGCCCTGAACAGCTTTATCCAAAACCTGGAATTTGCAATGTTTACTGTGCTTGGAGGATTTCCATGTCATGAAGAAGTATTCTGAGTGCATCACTAAATCATTCTATGTTTGATTATTTGTTCGGTGCTAAACAGATTTCTCATGACTGTGAGAATGATAAAYTCTTAGTCAACCCTGAATTTGTGCAGGATTTGCTTCTCCAGTTGGACCCCATTAAGTCTATGGGGCCTGATGGGATTCATTCAAGAGTACTGAAAGAGCTGGCTGGTGTTATCACGAGACCTCTCTCAATGATTTCTGAATCTTGGGAATCTGGAAGAGGTCCCAGTTTACTGGAAGCTGGCAACAATTATCCCAGTTTTCAAGAAGGATGACCATGCAAACTGGAGGCCTGTCAGTGCCTGATAAAATTATGGAGAAGATTCAGTAAAGCTTTTGATACTGTCTCTCACAATATCTCTCTGGACGAAATGTCCAGCACTTGGCTGGGTAAACGCATCATGTGGTAGGTGAGTAACTGACCCATGGGTTGGCCACAAAGGGTTGTAGTGAATGGGGTGACATCACTAGTGGGTCCTGTCACTAATAGAGTTCCACAGGGCTCCATCCTCAGACCAGTTCTCATCAACATCTTCATTAATGTCCTGGGTGCAGGACTGGATCAAGTTTGCTGATGATGCTAAATTGGGAGGAGCTGTTGATTCCCTCGAGGGCAGAGGCCCTGCAGAGAGACTACAGCAAGGGCTGGGCAATCACGAACTCGACGAAGTTAAATAAAGTGCTGGATTCTGCACCTTGGTATGGAGCAGGATGTATGGACAGAGTGGGGAATGAGATGCTGGAGAGCAGCACTGTTGAAAGGGACCTGGGGATCCTAGCTGTTGGTAAATTGAGTATCGGTCAATAGCATGGGCCCCTGGAGCTGGGGAGAGGAGGGACAATGTTGCATGGGAGTTCAGGAAATGTTCCATGCCCTGAAGTGTCAGTTCTGCTCTGATCTGTGCCTTGATCCGTGAGGATCTGTGTTGGGTGATCTGGTGTGCAGGCTGTATTCCACAAGTCTGTTGTGTGGATGTCACTTACACCAAATTCATGGTCAATGAGCAGTTGCAGCCAGATTCAAGTGTCTGGTTTTTCAGACTGGAGAGGATTGCTTTAAAGAGTCACTGATTGGCTTTTTGTTTTCTTAAACAAGCCAGGGTAAATATATTAACCAGAGTCATTAGAAGACACCTTATATAATCAACACCCTGACAACTGGAGCAGTTTGTGCTTTGAGCTCTGTTACCTTTCAAAGCTTAGCTCATCTTGGCAAAGAGCTGCCCAGAAAAAAAGGAGATACCCTGTTTCAGCCTTCTTCAAGTCTATGAGCAATGTTGAATGGAACTGTAATTTGCTGTTGTGGTTTGTTATTGCTTAGTAAATAAATTCTTCCAATAACCAGGACTGGGACTGCTGGCAAAGTATATCTGAATTAAGTAGCATGAGGGATACTCAAAACATCTTCACAAGTGCTTCACTATTTAAAGACTTCATTCCCTTTGACTTAACTATACAGGTCTTTGCCATAGAAAACAGCAGCTGAATCAACATTGATAGTCTTGCAAAAAACAATCTTTTGGGTTTGAATCTTTTGTTTTGAACCTCTTAAATCACTTCCTATTTACTAACATGTCTTTATGATTCTCTGGCTAAAGAATCCTAGTTTCCACAGAATTCACAATTCCAGATTTTCTCAAAATCATAAAGAATACTTTTAAGAATTCATAATGTAGTCTAGAGTGTCGTTGTTTTACTCAAGGACATCTAAGCCATTTGCAGTTTCCCAACAGAATTGCCAAATTTTGGCAGTATGGGTGTTTCCTGTGATGGGAACATTAGTCAAGAAGACGGACTGATTAAATCTACTGGCCTTTGAGTTTGATGTCACCGATGTTCTTTGTGGTCACTAGGCAACAGTATTTCAGAAATTAAATAACTGGGAGGAAAAATATACTATGGAAAAGAGATGGTGATGGACAAAACGGGAGGGGAAAGCTCTAACTGTTCGAGTACATTGCTGGATGCATAGATTTAAGAGGGAGTAGGCTGTAAGTTGGCTGGGAATGCAGAGAATTTATCTGACAAAGTATGAATGAGCTTTTCTCAGCAAAAATTTGGGTTAACATTTTGTTGGTTCCACCCATACTGTTCCTTTCTTGGAGGAATTAAAAAAAAAATCTGAGTTTCTTAGTCTGACACTCTTCTTTTAAAAAAAATATTCCTTGTCTCTTACTCCTTAMCAGTCGCATAGCATAGCAAGGCATGTGTGCATTTAAATATTGCTGCTCAACAGCATTGCTGGTAAACCTCTGTTTACTTACTGGCCCATCAAACTGTATTTACTGAATATTGACAAAATTCATGGTTATTTCTGGAACAGTTAGGGTGCAAGAACAATGTTTATTTCCCCATTTTCCTCTTTATTTGACAAAAAGCCCCTGCCAATACCTGTGCTGTTTCCCTCTAGACTTTCTTACAAGTGTCAGAAGAGACCTTCAGGCTATGGCTTTTGTCATAAGGGTTAAACTGCAGTTCAGGCTTACTCAAAAGAGGTTCACCACGTACTGAATACATTGTCCTTTGCCACACTGAAAACAGATTGAGAAGACAAATGTGAAAAAAATGGCTAGAGAACACAGCAGAGTAAGAGCAACCAGATTTAGCTATTTCTGTTCTCTGTTGTGTCTTCCACACACCACCAGGCAGCCTCAACACAATCTAACTGTGCTTTTTATAGAGTAAGCTCAAGCCTTTCACTCTAATATTGCTCCTACCTACCCTGACATCTTTATTGAAATCTTTGCCTCAAGTTAAATAGTGCTTTAGAACTGACCACTCAGTCAAATCTAAGCAACACTTTAATTAATTGATAACCCATTCTGCAGCCCATAGAGGCTTAATCAAGTGAACACTGATAGCACTAGTGCTATCCAAACAGTTTTTCCTGGCTCTCAGAAGGATGTCCAGCTGCCCACAACTTGATCACAGTGGCCTAAAAGTTTAGTTGTTGTGCTGCAAAAGGCTGTAGACCATTGGCAGCGAAGTCTTACATGTACTGCTGTTTGCAGGCCCTGAAGAGAACTTGGTCTGTCTTGGCAATGGGAACTCTTATTTAAGTGAGGTTTCCTATGCTTGCTAGCGTGTTAAATTACATTGGTGTCTGATCAATTCAGCATTATGGATGCAATCTTATGGTTAGTCCTAGTTAATAAACATCAAAGACTGAAAAGTTTTAATTTCTCCTATTATAAGCCCTACAAGGTAGGGGAAAATTCTGATGTAAATGCCACAGATGGAGAACTAAGAGAGGAGAGGAAGAAGAACTGCTTACAGCCCAAATTTAAGCTCGCAAGGCCATCCCAGGTGGCCTCTCTATAGCCAGAGGAAAAAACACTCAAGGCAGAGCATGGGTACGTGTCACTTGTCCCTCAGCAGCTCAGTTCGAGTCAWCCTTCCCCAGGGGTTGTTCTCGTTTCCACGCTGAGCCGGGGGGGGCGTGGATTTCACTCTGTGCAAACCCAGCTGTTAACAGTGATGTGTATGATGTTAATCCAAATAGGAAAAAGAAAACAATCTGAAAGCCGAACAAGCCCTAAAGAATTTCTCTGCACACACGGGTGTTTCAGAAAGCTGTGGAGTCAAGACAGCTAGGGGGCTGTGGGGATGGGAAACTGAAGGTCACAGAAGAATGTAAGTTCAAAGGTGTTTTCAGAGCACCACCAGACTAATCCGTGCCCTGAGTGAGACGCCCTGGTCAATGCCTTCCTGGCCTCTGACTGTGCCCAGTTCTGGGCTCCTCAGTACAAGGGAGGCTACAAAATTGTTTAAGGGACTGGAGCATCTTTCCCGGGAGGAGAGCCTGAGGGAACTGGGCCTCAACACAACAGGTTGGACTCCATCTCCGAGGTCTCTTCCAACCTAATTGGTTCTGTGATTCTGTTTAGCCTTGAGAAAAGAGGACTGGGAGGGGACCTTATCAACGCCTGTAAATGTCTAAAGTGGAGGTGATAAGAGGGTGCATCAGGCTCGGCTCGGTGGTGCCAAGCAAAAGGACAACAGGCAACGGGAACAGGAAGCTCCAGCTGAATGAGAGGAAAAACCTCTTTACTGTGCAGTGACCGAGCACTGAACAGGCTGCCCAGACACGGTGTGGCGTCCCTCTCACTGGAGACATTCAAGAACGGTGTGGACGCAATCCCGTGTCCTGTATCCTGTGCTCTGGAACGACTCTACTTGAGCAGGGAGGTGGGATCAGACGACCCGCTCTGGTCCCTTCCAGCCTGCCCCACGGTGTCATTCTGTGTCTGCGGAGGGTGCACAGCCCTTCCCGCGGCTCCCTCAGAGCACGGCCATAAGGGCCCGCCACAGCCGCCCGCTGAGGCAGCCCCGGCGCAAGCAGCACCCCCAGCAGCAGCATGACGTCACCCCGCGCACAGGGCGCAGGCGCGGCGTTGCGGCGCGCGGCCGGGTCTACCCCCCCCCTCCACCGTGAGCGGCGGGGGCTGTTCCCAGAATGCCGCGCGGCGCCGCCCGCCCCGCGCCGCCATGGAGGCGGCGGGCGCAGTCGGAAATCCCGGCCTCGCTCCCGGCGCCGGCCGGCCCCGCTCCCGCTGAGCCCCGCGCGCCCCTTGCGCCCCCCGCCCTGCAGCATGAGCGGCGGTGGCTCCTCGGCACCCGGCCGCTTCGCCGACTACTTCGTCATCTGCGGGCTGGACACCGAGACCGGGCTGGAGCCGGACGAGCTCTCCGGTGAGTGGCCGGCGGCGCTCGGCGCGGGGACGGCGGGRTCCGGCCGCTCTGTCTCCACGCGCCGCTGCCTCCCCGTTCCGCTGCCTCCCCACTCCGCCGCCCCGGGCGCTGCGGGGGGAGCCTGTGCCCTGCCGGGAGCCGCGGGCGCTGCGGCTCCCCGGGCAAGCGGGAATGCCCGGTTGGGCACGGAGCGGGGTCGGTACAAGTGACCGAACTCCCCAAACCCCCGGCAGAGTTAGCGCCATGAGACGGGCTGGGCAGAGCGCGGCTTGTGCGGTGGCATCGCTTTAGTTCGTCTCAGCCTCAGCGGCGATGTCCTGCGCTCTCCTCCGAACCGGGCTGCGTATATCAACTTTAGCCAGGTGTTTAATAGACACAGGCAATTTTAAGGCGTCGGAATTGGGAGAGAAAGCGAAGACCATTTGAGTGCTCTGTATTACCTTTTTTTTTGTAGCACAGGTGAGAATTCTCTTGCTGCAGTATCCGAAAAGAAATCGGATTAGGAAGTGATTACTCTGCTGTTTAGGTGAGAATGTTCACACCAAATGCATGGCTAAACCATGTCAGTCTAGACCATACTACTGTGTCAAACCAGTGCTCTAAAGGTTAAAAATCAGTTCAGTGTTTTAGCAGCACCTCACTTCAGCTTTAGTCTCATTGTATTGGCCTCAGTTAAATTAGAGTTTTGCCTAGCATCTCTAACTGCTCAGAAAGGTGAAGGAATGTGGTGGTGAAAACCTGACCTAACASTACTGATTTTGCGTATTTGGGCTCTGAACCTGACCAGATAATACATTCTCTCTCCCCCAACCTCTGTTTTTTTTTATTAGCTTGCTTTTATTACGTGTCATGTGGTCTTTTAAACATCATTGCATTTAAGCTGTCCTTCACTAAATAAATGCTTGTTTTTGTAGAGTCGTATTTGTGTTATTAGAACTGACTTCAAACACTGAGCTCTTTTAAACTTTGGCTATTATAGAAACTTTTTTTTTCATTTAATGACTTCAATCAAAATTTCTCATCCGTCTGTCATCCTGAGAGAATTCTTGCTTGTCTGATGTTAAAATGACTGTAGGCTACAGTTTGAGACTTAAAGAGTGAGTACAGCATAACTGTGCTCTGTATCAATTTGATTTAAGAAATCTAAGAGAACAAAATGCAGTGCAATTTCATTGAGAGATAAGTGAGGACTTTTTTGTTTAAATGACAAATGAACAACGTTTATAGATCGAAAGCAATTAACAAGATGTTAATTTTGTTATTCATTTATTATCTATTTGTGTAATGTGGTGTGAAGCACACAGTAATGCTCCCTGTTCTTGATAGGCACGTGAATAATTCTCCTCACATAATGCAGCAGTGCATTACTTTAGGCTAGCTATCTTCCAGTAAACTGGAAGATAACAGAAATATTCTGTCGGAGTGTGCAGGTCTGAAAGCTGGAGCATAATATTCTTTCTGTATTTGCTTTCCCAGTCAAGGACTGCATCTATAGTATGGAAAACTAGTGTGTGATACATCCTGGTCTCTGCTATTCCACCAGCATTCTGTAATGGTGTTACTTGTGACAAGGTGTGAGGTTGAGGGGAGAAGAGTTTTTGGTATTTAGGGGTGAGACAGATTTTTACGTGATTTAAGAAAATATATTAAAAGAAGATGGGGAAATTTGTGGTAATGTCACAGCATARGGGCTGGGTGGAATTCAGGTATGTTTTCTTGAGTTTGTTGTGTTATTAATAATGCATGGTAGTGTGACTGATCATGCTTTCAAACTGTGTCTTAGGTTAGAGCCTCCTCCAGTGTCCACTGATAAAAATGGAGAGAGCCTCTGTTGATTTCAGTGGGTTTTGGATAAAGCTTGGAAACACTTTGTACTTCCTGGAAGCCTTTCTTGTTTGACTGAAAGGGTCATTGTGCGCTGGTTGCCCCCCCCCCCCCCCCCCCCATTCTGATTTCTGCGCTGCAAAATAGCTTCTGAATCCTCGTACTGTTGAAACAATTCTCTTCATAAGTGCCCATTGTTGGGAGCGAGGCGCTGGCCCTCGAGCCGGTGGGTGCGGGATGTGGAGCAGGGCTGAAGCCGGGCACGGCGGGTCCCTCCAGGGCTTTCCTGCGCCAGGGCTGCCGGAGCCCAGCCTGGCATGAYGTCATCGCTACCCCTCCGCCGCAGGGAGCCGGCCGCCGCTGCCACGGCCTCCGGGGATGCTGCCGGCGGACTTTGTTCTCAGCAGGCTCGTGGAGCCGTGGATTTCAGGCGTTCAGCCTTGATATCGGGTGATACAGCGTTTTCTGCAGACTTGGAAATGAGGCRTAAGCTTAGGAATTGATGCTCGGTCTAGTTACTTTGTTTGAGGAGACACCTCTGATGGCGTTGTCCCTTTGTACGTTGGAAGCTTGCTGAATAGTACAGCTGTAACGCTTTTTCTGGAAAAAGTTGGCTGGCTGATTGAAAATGCACAGAATATGTACATATATGTTTGTTTTCTTTTAATGCAGTGAGAAATCCTGTATTTAGGACTTTTAGTTAGCATGGGTTAAAGAGTCTCTATTGCTAGGGCTTTTTTATCCCTAAATTCAATTCTCAGCATCCTTTCTTATTTTGATAATTGTGTTCCCACCATATGACCTGTTAAAGGACATGGAACATATTTGCTAGGTGGTAGTAAAACAAAACAAAACCCCAAACACTGGATGAATCTTAAGCTTCAGTGTCAGCTGCTAAGCTGGGTGAGAGAGGAGCTGAGGTGCGTTTCCATGTTTCCAGATGGTGTTGATATGCCAGAAGCGGTGACAGAAATATTTCAATACACTGCTGGGGTCTGTTCCGGGTATATTTCTCTCACTGAGCAAGCCACAGAAGGGTTGAGGTTGGAAGGAACCTTTGGCAGTTGTTGGGTCCAACCCTGTTGCTGAAACAGGGCCCCTCCAAGGACAGTTGCCCAGAACAATGTTCAGGTGATTTTGAGTATCACCAAAAATGGAGACTCCCCAGCCTCCCTGGGCAACYTGTGCCAGTGTTCATTTACCCTCAGGGTGAAAAGGTGTGTCCTGATGTTTGGCTGGAACCTCTTGCTTTTTCGTTTGTGTTCATTGCCTCTGGCCCTGGCATGGGACAGCACCTGTCTCCATCATCTTGGCACCTTTTCCATATCATAGGCTGAACAGTCCCAGCTGTCTCAGCCTTTCCTCGTAGAGAGGCTCATGTCCCTTATTCATCTTTGTGGCCCGTACTGGACTCTCTCCACCATGTCCATGTTAAGGAGCACAGAACTGAGCATAGCACTTCAGGTGTGGCCCCACCAGGGCAGGATCACCTCCCTCAGGCTGCTGGCAATGCTTTTAACTAAAGCACCCCAGGGTAGCATTGGCCTTTGGAGCAAGGGCACATTGCTAGCTCATGGTCATCGTGGTGACCACCTAGAAATGATGAAATGCATCACCTACCAAAAATCTACTGAATGTAATAAAACATATTGTAATGCTGCAGCATTCTGACAGGATTTCTTGATTTAGATTATATGACTGTGCCCTGAAAAGGTAATGAGAATGAAGTTGAGCCTCATCTATCAGCTGCAGTCTTATATCCGTTGAGTTAATGAGATGTGATCTGAATGATGGTGGGAAACCTTGCACTATATGGAACTGTTGGAGTTTTAGTGGAAAAGAACATGGAACAAAAGGATTTTGTTTTCTTTTCCTTCTTTGTGGTGTGTTAAGTTTGTAGCAATGACTTGTCAGTAGAGTTTATTATGGAGTGGCAAAGCATCAACTTCCCATTGCCTTACACTTCTGTGGAGTTATAGTCTTGGGGTTGTTGTTAACAAAATGTGGAACTTCAATCCAAATATGTGGAACCTCTGTTCTAATGAAAATCTTTCGTTGAATGTACCTTGGTAGTCTCAAAGGTCATATCATAAAGATGACAGTAGTTAATTACTTCAGAAATAACAGTGTTATGAAGGAGAAATAGTGTAAAGAAAAAAGGTCTATCATCTGTGAAGAAAAGATTGATGATTTAATGGTAGTATTGTTTTTAAAAAAGACAACTAAAACCAGTGACTAGTCTGTCACCTGTMCTTTTCCCCCTGCCTATCTTCCCAGTTTGAACTGTTTTTTATGGTTTRGTCCAAAATTAAATTTATTCAGTAGATGGACTTGTGTTTCTTTGCTCAAGGTGCTTTGAGTTGTCCATCTGACCATGAGCTTCATCCTTAGAGGRGAATGAATATAGTGTTAGGTGAAGCCCATTTGTCCAGGTGGTATTTTTCCTATGGAGACACTTCATTAGCCTGTGCAGAGTTTGTTTTAGGTCTCTTCTCACTCTTATATGATGGTGTGTTACCATTTTAATTATTCTTCCTCTTTCAAACCTTTTTTTTTGTATTTTGTTTTTAATGGTGTTGAGGCAAGATCTCTGTGTATGTAGACTACGTAGTATGACATGACTGGTAAGRCATCTCTGTGATGGCGCAGGAGCCACTTCATTACTTCTGGTGTGTGAAAAGATGATACCTGGTGTATATTGTTCAGCTAGCTCCACTCAAAATTGTTCTGATGATCTCATGTTAGAGAAAGAGTTTCTCCTCACCAGGAAAACAGAAATGTTGTCTCACCTCATTTCCCTGTCTGTAATTGAGGTGTATTTTTCTATTTTGTTTGCCTCAGATTTAAAATGACACCCTATCTTCACGTGTTTCCTGTTGGTAGGGTTTGTTTTCATGGAATTCTGTATCAATATAAACTTTAAAAAATAAGGGGTGTGATGAAATTATTGAAGGCATTTGCCACATATGTAAGCCAATAAATTGCTTAGTGGTTTGGAATTAGTGTAGTAGTTCCATCATGGAGGTCCATGAAATAATATTATCAGCACCTGGGTTAGTTTCCTACTTTCAGGCTTTTATTTTGCTGCAAAGGTATTTGTAAGGGGTAGCTAAAAGGAGGATGAAGAAAAGCAAGCTCAATTTAAATTACAGATATAATTTTCTGACTGACATTTGACCTGTTTTGTATTTTCTTCTTTTGGGCATTTTAGTCCTGGAATTAAGACATTTGGGGTTGGAGTCAGCTGTGGTTCTTGCAGTAGAGCCTCTCTGTTTTTTCCTTGGGTGAATTGTGTGTGAGTGAATTTCTCTGTCTTTGCTATTGTAGTGGTACCAACCCTTGCTGTAGAAGTGAATCACATTGGTGGGAGCCATTGCCTGACTTTTCCAAAGGCTGGATTGTTCTGTGATTGTGCGGTTTTGTTTTTCATGTTTTTTCCCCTCCCTTTTCCTTCCTTTCTTTGTCCGTGTGGATGGTATCCATGCAAGCTCCCCCCAGTTCCCAGTGGTGTGCCTCTTCCCTTGGGGATTCTTTCTGAGACTGAAAGGGAGATTTTTTAGTTCCTTTGCTTCTCTGGGATTGCTGACCAAGGTGTTCACTCTGTGGGAGGCCCCTCCAGTGCCACCAAGGCTGAGACCACACCTTGTTTCACACAGGTCACTGCGGACAGGCAACAGATAGCAACAACTTTTGACTGGACTTAGACTGGCACATGTGAAATGTTTTAATCCCGATAATAGCTTATTCCACTCTTCCCTACCCCCTCTATCTTTTCCCAAGAAGCTGGAGCTGTTTGCCATGTTTGAGTGCCAGAAAGGTCTTTTGTTTCTTTGGGAACTGAGGCAGACGTGCTAGGGTAGCTGATATGTGGAATAAAGAGTGGCAGAATTGATGTAAGGGGGAGGCAGCTGTGCTTTGCTGAGCTACATTTGAAGCCACAGTTTATTGGTCATGTTTCCGTGATGCCAATCATGTCATTAGCTTATTTATATTTTAGGTCAAATTGAGCTATGTGCTTTGCAGAATAATCCTTGCAAAACCTGCAAAACTCTTTAGTCTTCCACCCTTGTGTATTCAGTTATGAATTTGGTTTACTTTCAAGGCTCTTTCGCAACATATGGGGGGAGAAGAAGGTTAATTTGAGAATAAAGATGCTAAAACAGTGTCTAAAGAACTAAAGTTTACAACTCTGTTTTTCTAAGCCTTTTAAAAAAGCTGTAGGATTTTCAGCTTAGTAAGGCAGGGCTTACAAAAATGGGTTGATTTGGCTTGTTTATAAGGACTTTTTAAATTTCTTTGTTGTTTTTGGGAATTTTTGCAGTTTGTTTTGTGAGAGGGAGGCTACACAGAGAGATGTAGTGGATTGTGTGGGAAATACTGCCATTTGCAAATAATACCTTTTTTCCTAATTCTTAAAATTATTGATTCTGAGGTTACAAAGCACCACAAATGTTTTTTATCTGCCATTTGACTTAGGGAAGTCCTACTTGAGTATTCTTGGTAATGACTTCTCATACTTCTCTTTTGAATTCCCACTAACCTGCAGGGCTCATGTAGCAGAAATGATGCACATGAAGTGACAGTGTCAGAAGCAATTACTTGCTGATGCACGCTGTGCAGTAATTACTCTCTCAATTTCTTGACAACCATTTCAGATTTGTGGTTTGTAGTCAAGTTTGCAGTGAGCTGGAATGTTATCCCTGTGAGGCTTTAAACTTTATTGCACAGAGAAATTACCAAGCATTCCAGCACAAATTGATGATGTAGATGTAGAATTTACTTGGAGTGCTTCTGCTCAAAGCATGTTTCTTAGTCTTTCTAGGAAAATGCTACTTTGCTTATGGTTTGATGGGCAAGAGACCATTGGTTTCACACCTTCCTTTAGAAGTGTAGAATACTGACTTTTTTATTTGKATTTTTCAATTTTTTTAAGGGTGTATGATCACCCACAGGTACAATGTGTATGTCTGTCTTGAGCCATTTACATATGGATACTGGAGCAATTTGAGAAGGAAACTTTGTCTCATTTCATGGGTAAGTGACGTGGAGACAGATAACATGGTAGGCAAAAGCAGCCTTTTCAGAAAAAACAACATTTCGGTGTCTGAGTGAGGAAAAAAGGTTGGTTTTACAGAAACAGATACTCTTTCACATGGCTTCACGTGAATTTGGAGAAGTGTATTTTGCAGTACAAGCATAAACTTTTAGGTGCTTTTCTACTATTTGTATATATTACTTATTGTTCCTCCTTAACTTGCTGCTTTCAGCAAGCTCCCTTGCCAGCTGTTTCCTAATTTTGGCCCCCAACTCCTGCAGTGTCCTATTGTGCTGCCATTAGAGTTGCATTGGGAAAGAGAGAAGTCCCTTACGTCAACAAGGTTGGTGCCAGCTCAAACCAGTATRAGGCTGTTATGTCCCTTTCTGTCTCTTTTATGTGTGTGTTCTGGGAGCTTGAAAAATTTTGCTGAAGGCTGGTAAAATTTCTGTTTACCAGTCTCTTGGTAGTTTCTCAGAATTCTTCTGGTAGAGATTTTATGGCAGTGCAGACCAATGCAACTCTTAAGTCGTTGTGCTCTTTCATTCCTGTCCTTATTGTGGTCTTTCTTCATGACCTTGATAACAATGGTGATACACAGTTGCAAGGGGTTAACTTGAGCCAGAGGCTGGTATTTTTAGGACTGTATAAAAGTACTGAACTTGGTTCTTCTTGTTATAATCTGATTTTTTGTGTTGAAAATATGAAGTTTTTTTTTATTTTTTTTAAACCAAACATGAATCTTGTCTGGTGAAGAAGAAAGGTGATCTTGATAGCTTGATAGGTTTACATGTAAAAGGAAAAGAGCTTAGGAGGTATGGATATTAAGATAAGGATATAGTGAGAGCAGAGATAAACTTTGGAGTTTGTCATACCTGTTGACCAAACTGTCAACACATCTGGTTAATTTTCTGTGATCAGAAGTCACTCCTATCAAGCTTTTTTTGTTTTATTTGGAAGGGGAGCGGTCCTTATTAGGGCAGGTTACTGCAAAACTCTGTTTCCGAAGGTTAGATAGTAAAGTGAAGCATACGGGCCAGGAATGGTATACTGAAATAACTGTCTAGCTGATCTTTCTGTATTTTCTAACCTTTGTATCTTATTGAAACCTGGAAGACTGGAATGTGTTCTTTAAAATATGTCTTTCCTTTTCAATGCAAAACCTCAGCGCTGTCCTAAAAGAATTCTTGTTTGAAGGGCTGGACAAATGCGTCAATAAGATTTGATCCTGGTTCTTTTTAAACAGGTGTGTTTCCATCAGTCCTCAGAGCCTGAGAGCTATGGGAGCATAAAAAGTAAGGCCATTTAACTGGATGGGATGTGTCACTGTGAGAGGAGACCACAGTTGTTGAGAAGACTTGTTTGGAATGGTCTGTGCCCAGACTTTCCTGAAGCAGTGCCACTGGATCTGCCAGTTTTAGGGGGGCATGAGGAGAACAACTGGTTTCTGTATGAAATACGCTTAAAATATGCTTGTCTCTATTTATGTTATATATTTCCATTACATGTAAAATAACTGTGTTTTATTCTGAAGGTAAGCCACCCTTTTCCTTTCTTAGTCTCTTCTGTTGCACATATCCCAGATCTATTGTGTAATGGAAGTAGTCTGTCCCCTGTGACAGCCATGGCTGACAACACACCTATCATTGTAATTCTGAGGACTGCTGCTGTTGTTTAGTTGGAAACAGACATAAATATCTTTCTGTAAGTCTTTTTTTTTTTTTTTTTTTTTTTTTTTTTTTTTTTTTTTTGGCTAGAGCAGAACAAATTGTTTAGTAAAACAATTCTGGTTTTAAGATCATTTATTGAAAATTTCTGCCAGACAGTCTTGATTAAAATACATTGTATTTTATATTGTCCATTTGCCTTCCTGTGTTATGTGCAAAGGAGTACAAAAAGAAAAGCTAAAGGAAAGAAAAATTTAGGATGCTTTTAAAAGATTTAAAAATTTAGTATGCTTTTAAAGATGCAAGCCGAGGACTTTTCCTTGTTTATTTCTTTAAAAGCTGCTTTAGATTCTTGATGGTTTCTTCTGCCACTACTCTGTCCTGCCACTTCCTTGTCCCACCCCTTCCCGCCTTCCTTGAAACAGGACCAGAAAAATAAAAACAAAAGCTTGCAGATGGCCTCGGCTGTTTTATTGTGGTGCTTTAAATTCATTGTTGCAGCATTTGAAACAATTCCAGTGTGTGTGTGTGGCAATATGTTTTGTTACCAACTAGATGAATGCTGAAACTTAAATGATGAATGGATATCTATTAACTCTTAGATTTTAAGGTCCCTTAACGGGCTTGGAAGAATTTATCAAAGGAATGAATGATCAGAAGGTTATTTGTATCAGGTGGTGTTTACACTGAGTATCCAGTTAAATGAACTCTTCTTTTTGATTTTACTTACAGTGAGTTTCTTCATGTTACAATTTTTGAAATATAACTATTTTTGGATTTTGGAAAACAAACGAAAATGGGAAAACAACAGGACCTTTAGCAGTCAACAGATTAGGGTTAACTCTCTTTTGTCTTTCTTCAAAGTCTGCAGTAGGAGAAATTGTATTGTCTGTTGAATGTTCAAATGTATGCTCAAAGGAATGTGTTCTCCGTGGATTGGGATAAGGGATTGTTACAAGCAAGTAATGCGTTCCCTAGATTATAAATAGGGAAAAAAACCTAGAGCCTTCTATCACTGGTGATTGTCTTTTCTCTCCTTCCTCTGAAGGATGGTGCTCCATCCACATGCATTTCACTTGCCCTTGGGATCCGTACCTGTGTGTTTGTATCTCATATTTGCACCTTTGTTCTAGAAAGGCAGGCAGTGGACTTGCTTTGCCCTCAAAGTTTTCTGTCAGGGAAAGTGGAGCAATAACTTCTGAAATGAACGTTTCAGAGGAAGTCCCAGCTGTGAAAATCATAGGTGGGAGATCTATTACAAATCAGGTGGGATGATGGCTGCTACACCTGATTCCAGTTGCTTCAACAGCAGTGCTTCGGTAAAGTAAATGTCACCCTGAAGGTTTTTTTCATGGATAATTGAACCTGCTTCAAAAGGTCTTGAAATCCCAATTCTAGTGCCACATTAAGTGGTGTAACCACTACTTCAGCTTGTGCTATGCCAGGTGGTCTTGCCAACAGGGGAAGGGGGACTCAAGTGTGGGACAGAGGGTTTATGTGTTTCAGGATGAAAGGGAAGAATTCTTCTTTCTATGAATCTGAGCAAGAGGTTTGCTGGAGAAGGGAGTCCTCTCTAATGAGAAATACATGCAGCTCTGTTTAAGGAGGAGGAACTGGAAGGAAGGAAGCAAGTCATAATCTGAAAGCATTTGTCTATTGATGGAGTGGCTCTTTGTTTACAGATTTGGCAGCTACAGCTTTTCTTGAATCATGGTTTTTGTTCCAAGAATTCTTGTATAATGTATTTCTTACCTTAGTCTGCCAAACTTTGGATGTTTATTGTAGGGAGGTGCTTTTTTTTTTTCTCCAGTTATATAYGGTTTAATATTTGTTAAGGAAGAAATCAGAGACGTTTTCTGTTTTCTTTTAAAAGTAAACTTTGGCTCATTCTTGCTGTATTAATAGCTCTCTGTACATGTATTGGAAGGATTTTTCTTTAATACTTGAATAGGGTGTTTTGAAAAATCAGAATGGTGTTGCTCTCCAAGAAGGCATGGTCTAGGGTTTTTGATTTATTTTTTTATCTTGTGTGTTTTTTAAAGGCTAGATAGAATCAATGGATTGTCATCTCATTTCACATCTAGTATGGTCCAGGTCATATAATTTAGTTACTTGGTTGATTAGCCCATTTTTGCTCTTAAAAGTAAAGTATTTTACCATTTCTGTTGACAAATTAAAATAGAGGAAGTCTTACTTTTAACCAAACTCTTTTGCCTGCAATTTTAAGATACTGATTCTTGGTTTGATTGTCTTTCCATGTCTCCATGCATCTTAAACACCTGTTTTGCTTTCACAATGTAATCAGACCAGCTGGTAGTCCTCTGTCAGTTTGACTAATCAAGAAGTCCTCACATCTCTCAGTGTACATTCCATTTCTTTCCTCCAGTTCCTCCCTCTCCCCAAAKTGCCTTTATTTACTCCTTACTTCTGTCTTTTCTAGAGTGTAGATTCCAGATGCATGTGCACATTATCTGTTTTGCCAGTCAATTATTTTTCTTTAGACTTGGGCCATGAATTTTGGAGCAGAAGTAATTTTATGTTTGATAAGCATAATTACTGTAATATCTATGGCCTTGTTTTGTGTACTGAGTATGTTCTCTGGCTGAACTGGGAATCCTGCTGCTGTTTATGACATTAGCTGCTGGTTTTGGATTAACCTAATTTTAAGTTTTACATATAGCTTTGGGACTAAGATAAATTGTATCTTTGGGAACCATTCAGGCTTTTTTTCCCTTTGTGTTAGGCTGTTTGACAGACATAGTCTTGCACTTAAAAAGTTTTCACCCAAAACCGAAGAATGAGACGACATTTTGAAAATAATCTGCGGTGACCATTTTCATTGAAGAATGGCTTTGTGCTGCATAGCATTTTAAAATTTGAAGCAGGGTAGAATTAGACTCTTCTCTGAATGGTGTTTGTAGTTTGGGAGCTGTTCAAATCACCTTGCTGTCTGACTTTTGACTTGCAGCCCACACTTGTGATAACCTCTGTCCTTTTACTGTCATGGTCAGCTTGGCCTCTAGTCCCCCACCCTGCACAAGTCAGGAGGCTTCCCACCATTATAAGATTCTTTGAACTGTGGTGCACAAAGTGCAGAGATAGAGAGTATGGTTGTAGGGTTCTGTAGGATCTTCTCAATCCTTAATCCAGTTTATCTTGATTCTCTGTGCTGAGCAGTAGAGGAAAGCTGCCCTAAGTGTATGGCTCATAGTTTCTGATACAAATTGCCATTGTTCTTATTCATTAGTTAATTACAGCAATATGACTGTTTTATATTTATTTCAAGACATTAATTTTAGTGACTGCAGAAATTTATACAAAGCCTCTATGTGCTAAAAAATTCCTGTAAGAGTCTTTATGTGGAAAATCTAAAGTTAATGTTTCAATTGCAGACTATTTTAAGAATTTTTTATTTAAAGATGTCATGTATACAATAAATGTACACCAAGACAGAATGAATTGACTTAATAGCAGACTGTGTCACAGGAATTTAAAGAAAGAAGCTGCCTGGCAGGGTGGAAGCAGCAAACTACTTAGTCAGAACCAGCTGAGCTTTCTGGATCTTTGTTCTGTAATTATTTTGAACAGATTAGTGGACTCGATGAAAAAAAGGTGGCAATATTAATGATGCTTTAAAATCAATCTTGCACCACCATTTGGTTTGGTTATAGGGCACTTTTTCTGGTAACTAGGGTAGCCTCCTCTGACTCACCCTCTGTTGTCATAGAGGGAAAATTGAGCTGGTCTACATCTGAAGTAGCTACTCAAAGAGCTGCTTTTTGGTTTTTTTCCCCCATAGCTAGTATGCAGGGAGAAGTTCCTGTACAGTTCTTGCTCTTGCGTGATTTTTTGAGTTGCAGCGCTGCAGTCACTTTCTAAATATTACAGCCAAATAGTAAATTGACAGCATGTACAAAAGGCTGTGATGGGTGTAAAAAGGATTTGTTTATAAAGTATCCTTGACTTTTTATAAAATCAAGGTTGCTCTTTCTCATTAAGGACAACTTAAGCCACTGTTCTATTATGTAAACGGACACTTTTCATGGCAGTGTGGGATTTGCAGAGAATGATTTCGATATCGAAGACAAATCCAGGTTAAGTTAAAAACATTCTTACAAAGAAGCAAACTAGTCAGCAGGGAAATTTGAATTTTTAGAAACATGTTAAAGCGTTCTTGGGAACTTTCATTACAGATGAGCAAGCAATGCATCTGCATACAGGTTGCATCTATGCAAGGTCATAAGAAGGTGAATCTGCAAGTTGTATAACCTAACCATTTTCCTTATTACTGTGTTGGGAAGCCCCCCCCCCCCCCCCCTTCTTTTCCTGAAGAGGAATACAGAAGGCAGTGAATCATATTTTTCTCTGGGTGAATCAGGAAAGAGCTAAAATTAGAGCTCAGAGCTCGTCCTTTTTATTCCTGCTCGAAGTTGAGGGAAGCTTGGTAGATGGCATTTGCAGGTTTTGAATTGAATGTTTTAGTTTCAGTTTCTGGACCTTTTTTTTTCTTCTTATAATCTTATAGAAAAGCCAATGTCCATTGATGTGGATAGCTTCATGCAGATACTTCCAAAGCAATGCTGTCCTGCATAGGTTGGAAACTCCAGGTAGTATCTCTGAGTTTGTGTTTCAATTCTCATCAGACCAACACACAGACACTGCTGTCCTCTGGTCACAGGTGGAGCAGCAAGAGAAGTAACACAGGTAAGAACAGGAGCAGCATAAAAATGAGAGCCAGGGAGCTTTCCAGCATACACTACAAAAACCTGCATGTAGGCATTGCTCATGTTCAGTGTTAGGTGACTCAGGAAGGTATTGATAAAATTGGGTTTACTTGTTAGTTCAGTGTAGGATCCTTGCAGTGCATGCATTAGCTGTTCTAATGTGCTGGAAATTACCAAGTCCAAATTACAGATATGTAGGCCAGCATAATTTAAGGTGGTGGTAAATTAAGTTAGAACTGAAAGCCCATCGTGGTTCTATACACTGTAAATAGTATTAGGCTGTTAGAACAGCGGTGTGAGCTCCCACACATCTGTGGAAAGGGGCTGGTTTTACCTAGATCTTCCAACTAAATGTAACATGTTTCAGCTCTTAGGTCATCTTGAGCAGGTTTGTAGTTTGCTTTACGCACACAGTGCAATCCATCAAGATCAATTTACTCAAAAGATGTGAGAGGGAGGGGTTGCACAATTACCTGTCTCTAATGTGAGATTTAATCTCATCTGCATTGCGTGTCCTCCGATGTGGTCTGAGACTGCACTCAGCTGAGCTTTGCCTGCCCAGGGTGAGCCAGGCCAATTCTGCAGTTGTGGACATCCCTCAGCCAAGGAGACCTCCTCAGAGGGTGTGTCTAGCTGGTGAGCAGCTGGTTGTGTCCAGCTGGTAATTTACCTTAGTGACCCTTTTGATAAGCAAGGGTCCAATAAGTTAAGTCTTTTATGCATGTCTTCTTAAATTGCATGGTGGTATGGTTTAACTCAGCCCCACACAGCCTCTCACTCCCCTTCTATGGGATGGAGAAGGGAATCAGAAGTGTAAAAGTGGGAAAACTCACAGGATGGGATAGAAACAGATTAATAGGTAAAGCCAAAGCAAAAAAAAAAAAAAATCATTTAGCACTGTCCATGGACAGGCAGGTGCTCAGCTATCTCCAGGCCAGCAGGAGATGTTTATCATGTGTAATGGGAAGGGTTGATAAGGTKTGAAAAACGAGAGAGGAAGCAAAGAACATTACCAGAGCCAGGTGGTGGTTGTTGGTGTTGAAGTATTTATCACCTGGCATGGCAGGAGCTAGCAGGTAGCAAGCTGGGCCTCGGGAGGAGGGGTGGTTCATGAGTTACCAGATATTAAAACTCTAGTCTGTGTTTTCTTTGGCTCACCAGTTTCAGAACCTCTGTGTCTGTGGTTTACTCTTTGCTTTCCTCCTGTTTTGGGGGATCATCATGAGATAATTAAACTGTTTGCGTGACTAAACTGGATCAGTGAAATGTTAATCTTTGTTAACCCTTTCTTTATTCTCTATTCATTTATTTTTAATCTGAATTGTTTCACTATTCCTATTTTGAGTAGGATGCCATAGGAGGTCGTTTTTTTCCAATGACAAATTCTGAGATGCTGTATTTCACTGCCATTCCCCTGCTGGGTGCAGTGCCAGGGCTGCACTAGACTGGTGCTTGTGGATTTGTACTCTGCCTGGTGAAATTATGTTTCTCTATGCTTTTATGATATTTTTTACATTGCAAAATACAATGAGGTTCTTACTTTTTTGAAGGTTTGATGCTGAGACGCATGTTGGCCTGAAACTTCCTGAAGTATTGCTGGGTGTTTGTGTTTATGGATTTCATATATTATTTGACATTTCCTGGCAAATTATCTCATAATTGTAGCTGTTTGATCATTGATTCTGATTTAAATCCAAGGTAGTTGCAACTTTGCAGTCTGTGGGACAGTTTGCATCTTGATTTTTATAGAGCTTTTCCTGTGATATAACAAACACCTGAGTGGTAAATGTGTATGTGAGGAACATCAAAGGTGTTTGAAAGATGTTTTTAGTCTTGTGCAGGCAATACTGTGTTTCATTTAAAAACTTTAGAGTTTCCCTTTTGCATGGAATTTGTATAAAAGAGAAACTCTTTACAAAGAAATAATTTTAAAGACCTCTTTACTGTAACTTGGATAAGGAAAGTAGTTTCTAGCCATTACTTCTGCTAAAGGAGGGAAACTGTGAAAAGTATGAYGTGATGATAGCAGTCCTTTGATAGTTGTTAAGTGTGGGGATTTGCTCTCTTTAAACTTATGCAATACATCATATTTTTATCAGTTTATCTCTTATGCCATCATTTTCTCAGTTGTGGAATACAACTGTTCATTCCTGCAGGTTAGTTGATCTCTTGCATTTGTTAAAACTGCACTTCACTGTTTTTATCAAAACCATTTCTGAATAAATCAGCTAATTGAATGAAGGAAACCTAGAGCATGGTGCTAATAACATGAAGGTTGTGGCTTCAATCCCTGTATGGCGTTTACTTAAGAGTTGGACCTGATGATCCTTGAGGGTCCTTTCCAACTCAGAATAACCTTTTAATTCTAATTCACACCGAGACAGATTTTGAAACGTTGGGTTATTTTTGCCTGCTGGAGGTGTACTCCAGTTGGTGTTTTGCTGGAGCAGGGTGTCTGTGTTTGAGGCTGATTATAAATTTAGAAATTTAGGGTTAATTGCTTTTTACCTCTGGATGTAAGCAAACACTGGTTGTGGATTTTTCCCCTCCCACTGCTGATGGCTGTCTAGTGACAACCACTAGAGAGGAGAGAAGGCGGAGCCCAGGCAGTGCAGGTACTGGTGCTCAGGTTCTCATTACTTGTAATGGCAGGAAAACAGGGTGTCCGGTGTTCTGGAATCATGCAGATCACCTGAACTGAACTTTCCTGATGTTGGTGAGATGTTTCTTGGCATTCCCTTCCTTGTAGGGAATCAGCATCTTTGGAAGCCAGCATGTTRCAGTCTCAAGGTCCGGTAGTTTGCGGTATTCCAAGCATGAAGGCTCTCCCAAAAGAGATAACTGGAGATGGGAGACTGCTGCTCTGGAAGGAAAAGGAGGATCCTGCTGAGCTGGCAGCCAGCTTTCCAGCAGGGCAGTGTGGGGAGAAGGGTGCTACCGAAGCACTCTGGCAAGAGCAGTGTCTGTGCAACAGCTCAGTGCCTTGAGGGATGGCAGGAAGGCCTGTGAGGGTTGCCTTATGTTTCTGTCTGGATTAGGACTCTGTGGTTTCCAGAAATCAGTTTTAGTCCTTTCATTAAATTACAGACAGACTCCAGCTCTAAAAAATTTAAGAGTGTGTTGGCAAGAATGTCTCTTGTGAGGAGATGGTGCAAGGCTTCTTTAAATAGGTAAGCTTCCATTCAAGTGTCTGTTAGGGTTTGGGTTTTTTTTAATCATAAGGGAAGAGCAGCATCTTCCCTTTGCAGTAATTTGCAGTATTAGTGATCTTAATGAAAAGGTCTTGAAGTCACAGATTTTTCTTTTTATTTTCAAAATATGTGCAGCCTTGCACATAGGTGAACCCAGTGACTGTAGTGTGTGGTTTTTGAGTTCAGGAGAAAATTTGGCCTTCATACATCTTCTCTCTTCTTTGTATGTGGAAGATGAAAAAAAAAAACAAAAAACAAACAAACCAAAAAGAACTCCAAGGAATAAAATGGCTTAGTACATGTCTGAGGTTTTTCCTCAGTTATCTAAAAGTTGACATTACATCATCTGCACAGATGTAAATATAGAAAATAGTAGGTGTGTCAAATCTCCTGACATATTTTTAAAAGCTTTTTACAGAGGACTGACTTCACTTGAGTGTATGCTTGTGTCAGTAGAGATGTGCCATTCTGTCCATTTTTCTCTTTCTGGGAGATTGGAAATATCTTTAAATGCTTATTTTCATCTTTTATGATTGTTTTAGCTATGGAAATGCTGTTATCTTTTCTGTCTTTGGCTCCGCTCTTTCACAAGATAGTTATATTTCGGTGAAGTGGTGACCTGGTTTTTGGTTTTTCCTAAGTGTTCCTCTCTATAAGTTTCTGATTTCCACAAATACGTATTTTTTTCTTTCTGAACAATGATGTTATTGAATTATATTTCTGAACACATTAATAAATAAGGTAGCTACGTGGTTTTGTATGAAAATCAGCTGAGCTGTTGCTTTTTCAGACAAATAATAAAAACAATCCCTTCCTCAATTTCAGTGCCAAAACCCAAAGAATTAGCAAAATAGATGTGAATATTTTAGGTATTGGGAGACCTGTCCTAGGTCCTGATTCAGGGTAAGTTCTCTGTTTGCGTTAATATTTAAGACTTAGTTAAAAGAAAATCCAGCAGTACATGACTTTTCAGCTGTCAGAGGACTGGTTATTCATTCAATGGCAGTGCAGTTTAGTTTGGTGTAATGTGTTTGTTAGGATCAGTATTGTGCACAGACAGTGCTGTAACCATCTCTGTCTGTGGCTACTTAGTGGAGTAAGTGTTGAACCAAAAAAAAATTCCAGCTTGGCTCAAAAATTGAACTTTAAGTATTACTCTAAAAGTACAAGACAAACCCAGCCAATTCTGAAATCAATTTCTATTGCCATGTAATTGCTTCATGTAAGAAAGCAAATGAGGAGTTGGAGTATGTTTTCTCTTTTGCAGGTGTTGCTGAAATAATTCCATTTATTTGAAGSATATGATTTCATGCAATTGTGCCTGATTGTTAGTGCAGCTGTCAACAGCTGCATGCTCATTTAGCTAATTGCATTCTAGTAATATGGCTAATCTTATTTTAAGATACGCAGTAGTATGTTTTTGTTCTTTTAAAGCAACTACTCTCRCTCACAGAATATTTACTGCAGAAAGCTCTGTGCTATCAAAATGAACTGTCATTGGTCCAAGAGGAAATTTAAGAACATCTAAACAAGACTTTCAGCCAGTTTAGTGTGTGGATAGCACCTGTAGAAAGTTGGACCATGCGATTTAAATTCATACAGTTCTAAAGACCTTGAAATGGTCTTGTCCTTGGGGTTGTTTCATCGTCTGCTGTTTGGGAATATTTTATAGCTAACATGTAAAATTCTAATTTCACTATCATCTAATTCCTACTGCTTCATCAGTATTCTAATTGTGTCTACAGGAATGATGAGCTTCTCTTCTATACTGATTGTTTCCCTCTAGAAATATGTCCATAAAATGAGAAATTTATATAAGTTGTTTATGTATACAGAGCATATTAGGAGCATGCTAATTCTGGATATTTGTGTGGTTTTTACTGGTGTGTGTTAGCGATCTGATCACATTAAACAGTACGAGATGTGTAATGCAGTGTTGTTTTTATTTGTTATATAGCTTTATGCCAGTATATACAGGCCTCTAAAACCCGAGATGGTGGCAGCTGTTTCATTTCAAGTGCAACAGAAGGTAAAGGAAAAAGTGTGGGGAAAAAAAAGTGCACTTTGTCCATCTGATACTTTCTCTTCATGGATGTTTATGTGGCTCTTGATATTTTAACCTTCTAGACTCTTCCTTCACAGCTAACTTCTTGCAGTAGATGGTGAATAGCTTCTTTCCTGAGTCTCAAAAATAAAATTAAGAGATCTCATGATGTCACTTGTATATCTGTCTAAAAGTTGCATCATCTTTGCATTTTGTCGGTTTATGCTTTTCTTCAGTAACAACATTGCACTGAAACTGAAGCTTTAGCTATGTTTTAATGTGAATCTGAAATATCTGAAGATTGACTTAGAGAATTGCTGTCATGACCATAATCTCAAGATTGTCACACTTAAGGAAAAGCACAGATACTTAGTGACACAGAGATGTTACACTGCTAATCTATGCTAATATCTGCAGTCTGACTATATGCTAACGAACTGTCTTACGTTTTCTGTTTCTCTTAAAAGGAGCGTGTCCTTAATTCACTTATCTTTGCATTTATCTGCTAATGTCCTGCTTAGTGGCCTTGTTTGTACTTAAAAAGAGAATGAAATACTTCTGTATTTTTTTTTTATCTTCAGGGGAGAACTTTGAACAGACTCCATTAAGACGCACATTTAAATCCAAAGTTCTTGCTCGCTATCCTGAAAATGTTGAATGGAACCCTTTTGACCAGGATGCAGTGGGAATGGTCAGTATCTTAATGGCTTTTGGGTTTTTTTTTTGTTACATTCTGGAGAATTAGTAGAGAAATAAATTAGTCTGCAATTAAAGAAATTTTTTTTGTGCATGATTTTTCCATTTAATAGAACATGGTGTATCTTAATTTAGATAAAACATAGTACTTTTCTCTATCAGGTTTTTGATCTTGGTGACCAAAATACTTTTCTTTATCTGGGTTTGAATTTTATTATTTGATTCCTGTTAAAGCTGGTAACAAAATGGTTATGAGTTTCAAAAGAAATTGCATGCAGCCCTTTTGATATGTTCCTTTTGTTTATCTGATTTAGAACCTTATCACTGTATTTTGCAGAGATGTAAAACTGAATGGAATTTGAAGTGAAATGCAGTGGCAGTCTGTGGATTCTTAAGTCCCATTTTCACCAACTCTTCTGGAGGCAGGGGGAGAGAAAATTGTATTTTAATGGATATTATCTCCCCTTCCTCTTTCTTGTAGCTATGTATGCCTAAAGGGCTTGCTTTCAAGACACAAGCAGATTCCAGAGAACCTCAGTTCCACTCGTTTATTATTACTCGTGAAGATGGTTCACGGACATTTGGATTTTCTCTCACGTTTTTTGAGGAAGTCACTAGCAAACAGATCTGCAGTGCAATGCAGACGTTGTATCATATGCACAATGCTGAATATGACATTCTTCATACTCCACCCACCAATGACAAGGAGAGCTGCAGCAGCGCTGGAGACTGCAATGGCACCTCTGTCTCAAAGCTACAGCGATTTAACTCTTATGACATCAGCAGAGACACACTCTATGTCTCAAAGTGCATTTGTCTGATTACTCCCATGTCTTTCATGAAAGCTTGTAAGAAAGTTCTAGAACAGCTTCACCAAGCAGTGACTTCACCTCAGCCGCCGCCGCTACCTTTAGAAAGCTACATCTACAATATTCTCTATGAGGTTCCTCTTCCTCCAGCAGGAAGGTCACTAAAATTTTCAGGTGTTTATGGACCAATTATCTGCCAGAGGCCAAGCACCAGTGAACTGCCATTGTTTGATTTTCCAGTTAAAGAAGTTTTTGAATTGCTTGGAGTAGAAAATGTGGTTCAACTCTTTACCTGTGCCCTTTTGGAGTTTCAGATACTGCTTTATTCACAGCGTGAGTACTTGGGTTTTCTTTTCTTATCTTGTAGTTATATGGGCATAAGGTCTTTTTGTGTCTTGAATACTAAAAACCACACAAACAGCAGAAAAGCTGCATTAAAGTGGCATGAGCATGCTAATGCAGTCTGGCTGATCCATGTGCAGGTCTTCATGTAAAGAAAAGCACTGGAGTTGTAAGGAGAGTGTTGCATTGTCTCCTGCTGTTAGACACCTAAACTTAGAACTGGGTTTTCACACCATCTCTTCTATTTATGGATTGGCTGACCCCTTTATTGTTGGCTCTGGAACTGTGCTACTGGGTAGTGGCTTACCTGAATTCTTTCCTATGTCTGCGGAGCTGGCCATGCATTTTGAGAGGATACACAATTAATTATACATCTTGTTCTGAAGAAGAGTTAATAATGCAAATACTCTTTGAGTACCCAGTCACATTTCAGTTGTTACTTTGAAAGATAAGTACCTGAAAAAAGTTTTGACTGAATCCACATCCTCAATCTCTGTTAAGGTTTTGAAGCAGTTAATGCTGAAGCCAGGTAGCTAAAGCTTGCTTTGGAGAGGAGAGGCAGCAACTGAGCTGAAATAGCATGTTTATCAATTAGTGAGAAGTGTGGGAGTGGTATCTATTTTCTGTGTTGAAATTTGTGGATACTGGCCTTCTTATTCTGCATCCTGTTTCTCTAAGACAGAGTATATGGAATTATGCCAAAAGATAATTTCTCTACCTTCTTTTTTTATCCTTTGTCCTGAGCTGACCAGCATTACTCCAGACTCACCCATTCAGAAAAGTGTGGTTTAAGTAGACAGTTTGAGTACTGTTTTATAGTAATGGTTAGGAAGCCTAAAAGACCTCCAGACAACACCAGGGCTATTCCATGGTGTTGCTGAAATTGGTTTCCAGTGTTTCTTCCCTTGACCTGTCACTGAAATATGTAGAACATAAGTGGTAACGATTTACAAAATAAAACCTGTAGTTACCAGCAGCCTTCTCCAAGTGTGAAATGCAGATGTTTGTGTGTTAATATCTGTGTATAGGTTAAAGTCAAGGATGGATTTGTGTGTACAGTCAGGGTGATTAAAAGTGTATAATGGCAGCAGGGTGTTACATCGCAGTTGTTTTATTGTATAAACACTGTGAACTCCAGTAATGCAGATATACTAAAAAAACCTTACTGAACTCTATAGTCRTTACCCTCTTGGATTTAAAAAGCAAATTGCTTTGCTTATTGTTCATAGCAGATCTAGAAATACTTGTTTAGCAGACAAGCTTCTTTTGTCGTTTCCCCTGAAATGGATTAGGTTTTTATATGTTTGAGACGTAGGGAGTGTTTGTTTATGTGGATACCTGTGTCCCACCATTGGAGGATTCAAACATCAGCTCCTCCATCTAAAGAAGGATGTGGTTGTGTTGGCCTCTAGTGGTGCCTGAGACTCCTGTGGTGGAATTGTGTGTTCCTGGCAGGTTGGAAACTCTTCAGAAAAGCAGTGTGTGCATTGCCATGTGGGAACATGCTCCTGGGTCTCTTTCCAGGCCATGTCTTTATGAGTGCTCTTTTGTCCCAGGCTGGAGCTCAACTCACTTCTGAGCTAGCCTTCTGTATTCTGGCTTCTCTTTCCAAGTCCTCTTAATAGATTCAGCTTTCTATCTTGGGCCCTTTCCAGCTGTCTGATCAGGGGCTAATTAAAGAAGCTGAAAATAGCCCTGGAACACTTGAGTTTCTTGTTTGCAGGCACAGACATTTGGAGTTTAGAGGGATGAGGGATCAGTTAAGATGGTTTCTGTCCACTCTTTCCATGCCAAGCTTTGGTTGAGTTGGGCTGTGTTGTACCCTATGGAAGTGTCTTGTCTCTCTGTCAAGTTCTCACCTTAGTTTTCAGCTGAAAAGTCTTCTTTCAGTAGAAAAAGTATTTTAGTCATTTGTTTGCTGAATTTTGACCCTCAGGTTTGGTAAATTGGCTGCAGCAGTGTCTTCTCAGTAACAGTAGCCAAATTTTTTGGAAATAGCTTTTCTTAAGGATGTTTTGAAGAATTTAATCCCTGTGCTTTTTTGTTTTGTTTTTGTTTGGTTGCTTTTGTTGCTGTTTTCAACTGGAATGGGTTCCTAATATATTTGGCTCTTTATTCAGTGTGGTTGAGTAACATCTGATTTTTGCTTATTCTGTGAAACAGGAAATCTCATATGGCAATACAGGTGGTGGTGCACTCAGTTTTTGGTGAAATCAGAAATGGCTTTTTTTGTAAAGGTTTTTTCATGTCCTTGCATGCACACCAGTGTGAGGTTGTTCCTCAGAATATAAATACTAAGTTTTTTAATGTCCTTTGAGTTTGTTAAATCTCTTGGTGCTCAAACTCATGACAGTTGAGGTGACAGAGATAATTTCTTGTTCTCTTAGGTCAGATGAGATTACAATAGTCATTGGGTGGATTTAGATTTAGAGCAGTGTGTGTCAAGATCAGCAGATTTGTGAGGTTTACTTGAAAAAATAATCCAACAATGAACACACACAAAACAATGAAACACCACCAAACCTCTTGAAGGAACGAGATGATCTTAAGGTCTCTTCCAACCCAAACCTTTTCGTGATTATGTGTCTCTTATGATCTTGTTGCCAAGTGCAATCCTTTTTGGAACAAATTATTTAGTGTTTTATGTTTCAGTCAGTCCTTGGAGTAGGAGTAACTTCACTTAGCAGTGGAAGTGTTTTTGTTTAAGATTCCTTTGAAATATTTTTGACTTGATGCTTCTGGAAATTCTTCTTTTGTCCCACTATGTTGGCACAGCCTTGTGTATTTTTGATTGCTGTAAGCCAAGTGTAGGGAATGAACGCCTTAATTTGATTGCCCTGTGGAGAGACCTATCTCCTGTTTGGAAAAAGGCATGTAGAAGGCATGCAGTGCCTGTAAAAGGGGGAAGAATCTGAGACTGTTGCTAGTGTTGAGGCAGTGTTGAGGAACTCTGGAAAGAAACAGTGATGCTGGAGGCCTGTGGGAAGTGTCCTTGTCAGATTATTCTGTGGGAGCTGGTTTGCATTCCTACAATTTATGTTGCTCTTGTAACTGAAATAGACTTAGTCCTTATCTCAGAGTGCACCTAGAGCTCTTTTGAAAAGTGGGTACTAAGTTAAGACAGCTGTGAAATCTGCTTGAGGTGATTTTTCTAAGCAGCTAAAAACAAAAAAAAAAGGAGAAATGTAATGCACTGCTGCCACAGACTGTGATCTTGGACATTTTTATTTTCTGGATGGCAGCTGTATGCTGCCATTTTACGTAGAAATAAATAGCTTTTATTTCTGCTTTGCCTTTGAATCACTCCTCCCCACCTTTGTTTCACATGTTTTAAATTATGTTCATTGTGGACACAAAAGTATTAGTTTAATTTCTTTGCAGTATTACTCCTGTGCTACCTAACTCTCATCTCTTACATAGTACACTTTCTTGTTATGCTTCCAGTGATTTAGGAACTTGAATTCTTGTGTCAGACACAGAATAGGAGGTACTTCACCCCACTGCTTCTACTAACCACAGCTGGTTCTAACCCTGCAGTTAGAGGGTTTTTTGAAGATACTTGTCAGTTAATTGACAAATACAACAGTATTTCATTGTGATGCATGAAGTAGGAAGATTAAAATAAAAAAAAAAGTTCCAAAATGTGATCATATAATTGTTTTAAATTTGGCTGAGTCAGAGGATTTCTGTAGGCACTTGACAGACTTTTCTGTGGTAGAATGTGAAAATGGAGAGGTGGAATTACAGTTCTTAGAGCTGCTACCTTCTTCCCATCCTATTCCTCTTTTTCCAGACACAAGACCCCTCCATTTCATTTTTAGTTATCTTTTGCAGATAAATACTGCTGTATAACTTCTCTCATACACACTGAAGGATAATGTATTTTATCTACAGCAATTAGTTAGAATAATAAATCAGCCTTCTTCTGTGTTTTTAAGTGGCCATATTAAAAAATAGTGGATTTTCTTTTCCTTGCATAGTGATCAGTAAAACAGTTTCCCATCTAACAGTGCCCCAGTCATGTCATTATTTCCCTACTAGTGCTTGTGTATACTGCAAGGCAAAAAGACCATGTCATTGACACCAGAATAAGCACATTCTGATTTYAAGAATAAGAGCAACAGCACTGCTGAAGTGCTTCTTCACTCTTTTAATCTTATTATTTTTAAATCACCGGTAATTCTTTGGCACTAGAACTGTGCTGCTTGCTGTCTCTTTAAACCTAAAACCCCTCTCTGTACCCTCTAAGTGTGGGTATAATTAAGAAAACATAGAAGTTATTTTGGTTTATGTTTGCAGGCTTTTTGCCTTTGTCCTTGCCAGCTCCTAATGTGCAGAATGCAAGCTGTGAGCAGGCAAGCCAAACAGTTAGGACTGGCTTAAGCCATGTGGATATCCAGGATCAGCGAGCGAGCTGCATTTGCAGATAGCTTGGTGGCAGGAGGTGGCTGCCCAGTGGATAGAAGTTCTGAACTATTGATGTTACTTTGTAATTAATTTGAAAGGCTAGTTCTAAAGTTAGTTAGATGACAGAGGGAGAAGTTGTATTTAGATTATAGACCAGGATTAGACAGGGGGTTTTGTGTAGTACGCAGTTTCTGTTCTGAGACTTCTTTCAGATAAACAAGCTGAAGGCAAACCAGCTGGAATGTTTGTGTACATTTAAAGTTCCTTTTAAAACTAAAGAAAATAGGATATGGAATAGAATCTTCTTCCCAAAGCTTATCATTAATTCATCACTTCTTTGCAGTCAGGCTCTGATTAAAGCAGCAAACCTGTAAGTAGATGTGTAGGCAGAAACTGGTGTCCAGGCAGAATAGGGGAGTGTTGCTGCTGATGTTCATTGGTGTTTCACTCCAAATCAGCTTTTGGCAAAAACTTCAACCTGTTTTAAGCTGTTCTCATCTGTTTTGGTTGAAGGCTCCTCCATAGTAAGTCTACTGTGAGGCAGTGACAGGTAGGTCCATGCAAAGGCTGTACCTTTTCCACCAGCATAGCTTGATATGAAAATTAAAAATCAAAAACCTAAGTTGCTGAATTATGAGTGATGTTAGCAAAACTTATGCTGAGTTCCTCTTGGGTTGTGGGGCTCTTTGCAGACCCCAAACTCTACAACTTTGTCTCCAAACAAAATTAATATTGAATGCCAGGAACTGAATTTATTGGCCTTTTTTTTCTGCTGTCTGAAGTCTTGAGTGCAGGCTGGCTAAAGGATAGAGTCAAAGCTATAACCTTGGGAAGTGCACAGTTAAGCTTAATTTTTCTCCAGAGTGTTTAGAACAAATGTTATCCTTGCGGTTTTCATCTGCCCTCTGTGACAGTTTGCAACAGCTTCAGGAATCTCTGCACCTGAGCCTGTGCATTCAAGTGTCTTTTCCAGTTTCACAGTGTCTGTAGTTTTATGAAAGGAGAAGACATGCATATCCCACACATATCTGAAGGTTACTGACTTTTGCCTTCCTCCTATTCCCTCCCCGTTGCTGGCTGGAATTAGATATTGTTGCAATATTATGAAAAGGCATCCTGTGTCTCCAGTTTGTGCTGTATTTATAGCCTGACTGAAGGCAGCAATTGCCCTAGTTGTGTTTTATACCCTTTCCAGCCTGGCAGCTCAAAAGCTGTCTGGATGTTTCAGCAGCTGTATTGGAGCACACATCTGGTGTTGCCCTCCCCCTGTATGGGATTTCGAAAACCCTTGGAGATGACTGTAGTTGCAGAAGAGGAGGGTGAGGTGATGGCCCAGCACATTGCAGTGTGAACTGCTGTAGCCACCAGTGTTAAATAAAAAGATCTCTTAGTGTGTTGCACAGGTACATTTAACACAGCTCCTATGTTCTAGGAGGGCATGTGCTTTTTCTTACAGTAAGCTGAGGCTTTGGTTGAACACAGCAAAGGCTAAACAAAGCTGATCCTTTTCATTTTCTGCATAGTTATTTCAGTCACACTGTTGGGTTGGCTGCTCTACAGCATGCTTTATAGGCATTTAAACACTCTTTTAAAAAATGTTTATCTGAGAGGTACCAGATGCCTTGGGCTTCATCCAAGGCTTCCATAGAAAGCCCTGAGCACAGAGAAAAGAAATTATTTCTGATGTGTTTCTCAACTGATTACAGTGCTGCTTCTGTATTCAAACTGATGTTCCTGGTGACCCTGGTATAGGTAGCAGAAAGTGGCTTAGCATGCRTTAAGGCTGAATTTCTCATTTCCATATGACTTGTAGAATGACCTACTTTGGGTTGAGTTCTCTTTGTTGTTTCAGCAAAATGTGCTGGGTGTGCAGGTCTGGGTTTTCATTATGATGCCACTCAGCTAATACTGGGTTTTGTGGTTTCTGTTTTCAAGCAAATTCTCATTTCTTTAGCTTAATTTACCTAAGAATATTTGTGAAAAACATTTTAATTTTTCTTGATCTTTTTCAGATTATCAGAGGCTGATGACAGTAGCAGAGACCATCACAGCACTAATGTTTCCATTTCAGTGGCAGCATGTGTATGTTCCTATCCTTCCAGCATCCCTCCTTCATTTTCTAGATGCTCCTGTCCCYTACCTCATGGGCTTGCACTCTAATGGACTGGATGATAGGTCTAAGCTGGAACTTCCTCAAGAGGTGAGAGGAGCTCGTCTTGATTAATTAAATATTGTCCATGACTATGAGGGAGGTGAGAAATGAGCCAAAACACAAGTGCCAACTGTAACAGCCATTGTCAAGTTCTTGCTAGCTCTGGTTTGGGATAGATCTTTATTTCTTGGAGATGCTGATGAAAATCTGGTGAAATAGATAAACCCCTACTTTTGAAATTGTGTGCTCTGACAGAATTCAACTGTAATTTTGCAGGAATTGATATGTTTAGTATTACAGAAAGAACAATTTTGTGCTGCAAAAAATTTAGCCTCATAATGCAAGGAAGTGCAGTGTGAATTCCCCAGCTGTGGCCAAAAAGCCCCACGGCTGCTGCTGTATGGTGGTGTGTGAGCAGAACTTGACTGGCGTCAGTGCTCTGCTGGTTCCTGGCTGGTTGGGGTTAGGCTGGCTTTCCCTGCACTGGATTTTCTCGCTTGGGCTTGGCTTGCATGGACCCAGCCTGCCAGGTGTCTGCACAAACCCATTTCAGATTTTCTCCTAGAATGCCTGCTTCAGCCTGCAGCCAAGTGTCAGCGTGTACTTGAGCAAACTCCTGCTTATTGGGATAATGCTGAGGTGCCCTGTGAGAGCTGCAGTCCCAGGAGTCCCAGCTCTGAGCTGAGCACTACCCAAGGTAGCAGAGGAAATGCCTGGCACCTGCTACGATCTACTTACTTTCGGGTGTAATGTTGCAGGAATCAACATTCCCATAAATCATGGGAAACACCCTACTTAACAGCCCTGGGAGGCTTCTCTAACCTCTGCCTTTTTCTCTGACTCTGGCTTTTCTTCTATTACCATTTGCATTTCTGGGAAAGCAGAAGCGTGGCAGGCACCAGGGCTTTGTGGTGGTGGTTTTTGTTTTCATTATCAGGCAATGCTGCAGCATAGCTTGACACAAAAAACCCCTTCCTTTTTAAAAGCTGCTTGAAATTAAAGACAAGATATTTTTGTGAACCTCCAGTCTGGTCTCCATGCCAACATTGCTCTTTTTCTCAAATCCATATGCTGGTAGTTTTCATTTGTTTTTCCTGGAAAGTTCAAAACTGTGTTATTTTTTTTCCTATGAAAATGATATTGTTTAATCTCTTGATTTCTTTATTGTCTCCCTCTCTTCTTTTTCCGCTGGCATAATTAATAGCAGAGTAGTGAATGTTCTTGCCATGAAAACAGCACTCTATTGCTTTGCTTTACTATTTTTTCAGAATTTTGGCTGTACTGACAGGCCTAATTAATATGGTTAGTACACTTTTTAGAGAGAATAGCTGATGAAATAAAATGCATGTGTGCATATATATGTTAATATACACCATGGATGTTTTCACTGTTACCACAAGCTTCTTCCTGGTAAAGAACTTCCTCATTTTAAAATCACCGTAATACTTCCAAATAAATAAACCTATTTTAATTTCAAATAGATACTTCAATTATTTAAAAGGTAAATAGGTTTTGAAGAGATTTATCAGTTTATTTTGGAGGTTTAAAGTGAGGCAGTTGATTTATTTTTAGATGTTCAAAATGAAACCCAAGTACTATTAAAAAGTAATCTGACACCTCAATTTACATTTTGTTTCACAGTAGCCTTTTGTGAAGGTGGAGTAGATTTTTGATAATACCTTACAGAGATGAGAATTGTCTGCAAGGGGAGGACACACAGGACAGAAAGCATCAGCAATGTGCCCATGTGGTGGAGTTTGCTGCAAGACTTCCTTGTCCTTCTGAAGTTACAGTTTTTCTCTTTCTTATTTGAAGAATGAGCTCTTAAAACTTTGTAGATCATGAGTTTGACCTAGTCTGAGAAATCCCCTCTTTAGGCAGTGCTGAGTAAGGTTTCTTGAGAGCTGTTGGAGGACTCCTTTGCATTACAGGCTGGAGATGTAGCTGTGGCATAGGAATGGACTGGAGTCTCCAGTCTCTTAGTAAATAACTAAAAAGTTATCTTATGACAATAGATTTGCATGTTCAAGAGGCTAAGTATGTTGGGAAGAACAGGAGAAAAAAAGCCCCAAACAACCCCCCATAGAACAACAGCCAAAAACTGCCAAAGAACATGAATAATGTGTTGTTGCATAACAGTAAAAAGGACATATGGATTCCATTATTTGTACATCAGTGTCACAGGGGATATTAATATTTAGTGTTGTTTATTTCTGAAGTTTGGAATGTATATCAATATTTATGAACTTATTAGGGTATGAGGAACTCTGCTAGGCTCCTGGTTCATAGTATCAGAATTTTCCTCACTTACCACTAAGGGTATACAAAAAGCTGTTTTGTGTTGCAATTTATTCTTAGTTCTGCAAAAAAATATTTTTCTTTGTCTTGAAACTGCCTAAGCTGCATCTCTGTTCCTAATCTATTTACATGGGTGTGTGGGACAGCTGCTGTTAAAGAAAGCACTATCTGATTTCAGCAGGGGCCAAAGAGGTGAGCATTGAGAGAAAATCTAGTTAGTGCTTCTCAGTTGAAGGGTATTGTGGAAGAAAATAATATTGCTGTCTGGCACAACCTCAGTACCACTATAGACTTGTTCATTGTGACTTCTTCATTCATTCATGTATAATGAAGACTTAAAAAGACTGATTTGTCTTGCTCACAGTGTTTTACTAATACTTTTAGGCTAATAAAGTGAAAATCCTGTTGGTCCCATCTCAGTAGTTTTGCCTTGATGTAAGTCTTGCACTCATCTGTCATAAGGGTTGTTTAGGTGGCAGCTTCCCATATTTTGGTCATGTCTGGTGCTTCCAGGGAATGCTCTATCATTTGAGCATGGAAACCCAGCTGTATCCTAGAAGTTAATGCTTGTGTCAGATGTTGATTAAAATCTTCCAACAAAAATGTTGTGTTAGTACAAAATTCAATTTTACATGATGCCTTGGGTACATCAGAAAACCACCCCTGATGGAGATTTCATTGAAGACCAGTGACCTGAGCACCTGCAGTGCAGTGAAACTAGGAAATGCTGAGGTTTAGTGTGGAGTTGAGTTTCTGGTGCATGTCAGCAGTAGAGTGCTTGTTCTCAGAGGTGTTGCTGCTTTTCTGAGAGCCCTGTGTCTGCATGAGCATCCTTGTGGTTGGGGAGAAGCCCTGCTAGAACAAGGTGCTGCAGATGTGAAAGGGGGAGGGAAGAACATGTAGCTGTTTCAGATGTTGCTGGCAGAAGAGTGGTTTGTTTATCAGTAAAATTGATGAATAAAAGTGGTTTTAGCAGTTCACTCACAGATCACAAACACAGCAAGTACTAAAGTAAGATTGGGTTTTATTGATGTGTTTTTGCATTTTCTTCTGAAGAAACTTCTGCAATGCTAGACATTTTTAGCAAGGAAGTTAATCCAGACCATTTCATGCTGCTGGATTGTATGTGTATCTTGCTGCTCTAATTTAGAAGAATGATAGAACTTTTATTTCTTTTCACTGGAAAAAAGCAATACTGAGTTTCCAGCACTGGTGAAACCAAAGTAGTATCTCATTAAAAACTTGTTTTTAATGAAGTGATCCCAAGGGTCTTGGGCAATAGCTTTTTCTTTTAGAAAAATGGGAAGATTTTAAAACCTAAAATGCATTTTCTCTGATAATATAAAACAGGTTATATATATTATCAGTGTTTTTATTTCAACCATTTAAAGGATGTTATTCAGTGTTAAACCTTAACAAATTCAGTGGGTTTTTATTTTTGTTTGTTGTTTCAGGAGGTAAGAAAGGTGTCCTGAAAAGCCTTTTTTCCCCTACATGCTAACACATTAGCCCAAGATAATAATGTAAAGATAATCACTGCTTTGTATGCATTGTCAGACTATCTGCTGGTGGTTTGATCCTTGCTAATACTGCAGATTTATTGACAGACCTCAGTTTTATGTTTTCCTGTATTTCTGTGTGAACAGCCACCTGAGAAGTTTCTGAAAGCTTCAGTGGCATTGAGCTGTAAGCTGTTCTCAGTCCCAAATTCTGGGTTAATATGGAGGACAGCAGTGCTGAGACTATGTGCAGAAGGTTACTGTTTTCATACAGGAATGGCACAGGAATGTCCTTTAGAATTTAGGACCACTGTAGGCACACTTTCCACTAGTCAGCCACATGTGTATAAAGTTGCACATCGACATTCCCTGCTTGCTGTGTAAATATTGTGTGGTTATTTGCAAGGTTGGGACCAAACGCGCATAATTGTTGCAGGCTGTAGATGAATGGATTTTCGGCTTTCAGTGCTGTATTCGAGCAGGACCCAAATAATTTCCTTCTGTACTTTTAAACAGAGCTAAAAGGAAGGATATGGGCTTGATGCAGGCCCTGCTAGATCTGTGTGGGGCTTTGGCTCTTATTGTGCTTGAGGTCAAACTAAAGAATTGCAATAGTCCTTTGGCATTGGAATGAATGGGCATAGTCCAGATCCCACTAAGCCTTGGAAAGTGGTGTTGTTGGCTTCAGGGAACCAGGCATTGGCACCAGATACACCATGAACACTGATTTGCTTAGATCCACATTTCTAACGTTTGTAAGACTTTCACCTGGACACCCTGTGTTCTGGTTKGAACGAACTCAAATGGGAGCAAAACACTCCCAAGTTCCAGCAAACCTCCCCCCCTCTCCTTTCCCCACCCGGGTCCCCGAGACAAACTTTTCCACAGAGAGGAAAGTGAAAAGAAAAGGGAAAACAACTATTTATTTAAAATTATAAAAACAAAAAGAAAAGCCTGTGGAATCAGCTGTTAGATTCCAAAGCCTTTCTCTTCCCTCCTGGGAGTAGCTTCCCCTCCGGGCCCCCAGAGGGGTTGGACAAAGTCTCTCTCCGGTGGTTCACTGAAGGATCTTTCTCGCCTGTTGTGCCACGGGAAAAAAAAAATCCTCCAATTCTCAGATGACGGAAAAAAAAATTCGAGGAAAAACAAGTCCAAAGAAAGGGAGAAAAAAAAAAAGCAGTCCCAGAGAGCAGGCAGCTTCTTTTTCCACAGCTGATCCTGAGCCTCCCCGGAAGGGAAAAAAAAACCGTGCGTGTCTTGTCCCTTTCCCTCCCATTGTCCTTGAAGGGAGGAACATCACCAAACAAACCAGAGCAGTCTCGACTAATGTATAGTTACCGAAGGGTTGTTTAACTTTCCTCTAACATAAGCAGATGATAGGAATACAATACTCAGCTAACCTAGGACACTCTGCTACTTGTGATGATAAAAGTTTATGGGAAGGACAAGTTTTAAAATTAGGATTTGACATCCTTTTTCCTCAGTGTAGTGTCTTAGAACATTTTATTGTAGATGATGTAATGTGTTCTCTCTGGTGACAAACTGCTATTCAGGTGAAGTGGTGTGTAACTGTTCGGCATTTTCTTTTGATCAGAAAACTGGTATCTGAGCAACAAATAAAAGACTATTTGACTGTTGTAGAGACCTGAAATACCACGCAGATAACTTAAGGATGCTCTTTTAGTTACATCTCTACTTACACATTGTTGCCAAGTATCTTGTCTTTATAGCATTTTAGTTTTGTGTGGGTAAAATAATAGTGTATCGACATGCAGAGCTGTCAGCTATTCACAGCCTACTCAACCGTGCTGCCTCCAGAGACAAAATAACTAAACCATTGTGCCCAAAGAACTCCTTTATTTTTCTGCTTTGTGTATTTGCTCAGTTCCTAGCGTGCAAAATGCTTTGGATGACCATGATTTCATAAATAATAAGTGTCTTGTAATTTTTAAGGAGGGGACCCCTCTTTCCTTACTGTATTCTGTTTTGTTGGATCTATGATACTGTTTTCCTTACGGTATTCTGTTTTGTTGGGTCTGTAATAGAGCAGCATGGCAAGATTTACTGTTCTGGTGTCTGTTACTGCTAGTCTATTTATTTCAGGTTTCATTTTTACAGAAATATGTTGTTTTGGCGCCTCTTGGAGAGCTTGTGCAGTGGGGTGTTTTTGCCATTTGTGTTCCATGAGGAACATAGCCCTTTCAGAACTGTGGATCCAGTTCTTGAGGATGACCTTAGGTTCCCTGAGTTAAGAGAGGCTAAAGCCATCTGTGAAATCTTTGCTTATGCTGCTCTGGGTAGTTGTCTGTCTTGTGTTGTTAACCAGGTACTGGATAGCTAGAGTGTCTCTGATAATATTCTTTACGGTCTATTTGGAGTATTGCTGCACGCTAACTTTTTTTTTTAATGTTTCCACATAGGGCAATTTCTGGGAAATGTAATAATAAGTTGCATGATAAGCAATCATTATTAGTAGCTCAGAGTGTTTAAACTGTGTGTATTGCTCTTCGAGAGGAGCTCTGCAGAAGGGAATTTCACCTACTGGAAGAATTAACCAGGTGTTAGCCCAGATACTTACAAGCAGTTTTAGCAAGCATTAAATTTGGCTTTTTCTTCCACTGGCAAGGAGTTTAATTTCAATGTGAGGATTAGAATTTTTATGTTGGTAAGGTTAATGTTTCCTTCCTTTTTGGCCAAATCCTTTTTGGGTGMAACCAAGCTTAACCAAGAGTGATGTTTTGTGCAGAATCTGATCCAAAAAGAAAGGATAGTTGAATGGCGTCAATTAAAGAAAGTTGTAAAAGGAAGTAATATAATTAAACTGTTTTAAGAGTTTCTTATTGAGTCCATCTTGCTATTTTGCAGACTGCTTGAGGCAAATTCAATGCTTTTTGTTTCTCCCTCAGCACTGATTGGTAGGCATTGTGCTGGTTTCAAAGCATTATTTCTCTCCTGTCTTGAAGTGCTTACAGTATTTTCTGACAGATATCAGCTGATTTGTTTTCTGATCATCATGGAACCATGGATGTGGGAATCCTGGAGCTCCTGAGTTCAGGTGCTTGCTTGAAGCATAGAGGTTGCTGTGCTCATGGTGTCCCTCTGGGCCCAGTGCTTGTCTGAATGGGAGCCTGGAGCCCACCGAGTGCATTCCCTGCCCTGCCCTGCCCTGGGCTGCCTTGCTTGGTGGGCAATCACACCATCTGCTGCCTTGGAGCAGTGCTGATACTGGGGAAATATCTGCAATGCCACCTGCCCTGTGTGAAGAGAAAAGCTTTTTCTAAGGTGCACTAGAAACTGTTTCAGAATTAATGTGTTAATTCTCTTTATTCCCCTTGGATTCTTTTGCAACACCTAATTCAATTTGTGATCTAATTTCCAGTGAAGGATCTATACAAGTGATATTAAGCTGTTCTATACGCATTCCTTTGAACGTAAGAAATTGATCCCCATATTAAAATTCCAGTTCCAGATTTCCTAAAATCAGAAAGTAGAGAACTGGAATTATGCTTAGCTTTGTAGCTATGGGTAATATTGTAGCAGAGCATGAATTGGACTAGTTCTTTGCAAATTAGTGAGATCTGGTAGCTCTCATAGATCTGATAAGTGCTTGTGCTGCAAAGCTGTAGTGAGACCTGAGTCCGGGTGTGCCTCGTAGAGTAATGTATTGCAGTTAGGTTGAAAATACCTCCTAATCTGAGTGAATGCATTCTGTGTAGTGAAGGTTAAACAGAATAGTGACAGTCCTTGTTAATTTTGCAGTGAGGAGAAACTGAAATGCTTCAGCAGAAGACCAAAGTTTCTTCTCTGTTCATAACTTTCCAGGAGATTTCACACATGATTTGCATTCCTGCTGTGATGTGTGGAGTTATGCAATGTCTTGAAACCGTCTGATACAGATTTTGCAATGCAGAAGCCAAAAGGGGAACCTTCCCCTTACCAAATACAGAGTTGGGTAGACCTCAAAAGATGCAGAGCTTCTTTTGATCTTGCTGTGGAAGCCACATAGGTGTTTTTTCTTCTCTTTTCTGTTCCCCCTGCCTTGCTTATTTTTAGTTGTAAGTGAATTGGAGGTTGGAACAGAAAAACAAAATGGAAACTAGTTCATTTCATTTGCACCCTTGGAAACAGACTTGCTCATTCAAAGAACTGCCTTAGTTCTCAAGTTGCTTACAAAAAAGAGAAAGATAACTTTATTGCAACTTCTGCAGTATCAGCACACCTTTTAGATTGTTATTTCCTTAATCTGAGCAACAAGCAGTACCTGCTTACATATAAACGTATGAAATAGAATTGCAGATTAGTTAAAATTTAGCTGTACATGCATGAAAAAAATCACACATTTGTACCTAATTTATGTTATAATCTATTTTGTACATAGTAAATGTCTTTGAAACGAGTCTTCGTTCTCAGTTACCTCCTTAAAATACCTGGAAATATCTTGTGTTTTATTCTTCAAAGCCAACCAGCCAGTTCAATTATTGTTGGGGCAAGTTTGTTCTAGGGAGTAACCAAACAAATGCAAATGTATTTGAATCTTTAAATAAGCACAGATCCCAAAGATTAATAATGTGCTTAGTGATGTTGTAATGGTGTCCTGTTCTCAATTTAATCCCAGGCGAATCTGTGCTTTGTGGATGTAGACAACCATTTCATCGAGCTGCCAGAAGACCTACCCCAGTTCCCAAATAAACTTGAGTTCATTCAGGAAATTTCAGAGATACTGATGGCTTTTGGAATTCCACCTGATGGAAACCTGCACTGCAGCGAAAGTGCCTCCAAGATGAAGAGCCTTAGATCATGTGACCTGGTTTCTGATAAAAGAAATGGGAACATAGCAGGATCACCACTGAATTCCTATGAGCTGCTAAAGGAAAATGAGACTATTGCAAGACTCCAAGCACTTGTTAAAAGAACAGGTGTGAGTCTAGAAAAGGTAAGATATGGAATTATCTGTACTCTGCAGTAGCAGATGGTCTGAAGTCATGGTCCAAAGACGCTGTTTGTCTGTCTTCACTAGAAAGAACTTTCTGTCAACATGTTCACAAACATGTGAGCACCTGTAGAGACAAGGACAAGATTAGGGGAGAGAGATTTAACCCTGCAGAGTCTAGGAGAGCCTTTGCTATCCTCCCAGTGTGTCCTCCACGATAATTTGTTTAGAAACAGCACATTGCCTTATTCATTTTTGGTGTTAAGATTTATTCTAAATTGGTACTGCTTTTTAATGACTTCAGTGGCTAATATGGACATCTAGATAGTTCTGAAGTTCAAATCCAGTCTTAGTTTCTATAGATACCTTTCTCATTGTGTGTAGAATATATATAATTTTGCATGTATAGAATATGTTTGCCATAGGATACTGTGATGCTTTTTTCTGGTTAATATTTTAAAGTGCAAGAATGTCAGATTCTTAGCAAGTGAACATGCACAGCTCATGGTGATCCTGATGGGATTTTTTTATTAGAATTGTGGAGAGAAAAAAAAAAGTTAGGCCCTTTGTGCATAAAAAAACAGTATCTGAAAGACCACTGTGGGTTCTCTGAGCCTTTATGAAGTAAAGACTGTTTCAGCAAAGGTTTTATTTCTTGCACATTTAAGTTAGCTTGACCAGCTCTTCATTGCTGAGGCTGATTCCTGCCTGTGTGGCTGTAACTTTGGATACAGGTGAGGCCAAACAGAGACAGAACTTTTGTGACCTAGAGTAGGTTTGTTGGAGTGCTGCTTTGTGGGATGGGAGCTCTGAGAAACAGCACTTGGTTACCAGGCAGGATTAGCTGCCCAAATAAACTCTGTTCCACTTCTCAGGTTTTTCTTTTGCTGTTGTAGGATGTAGATTTTATGATTGTGTGTGCTGGTGCCTTTTATCATAATTAGCCAAGGCAGAGGTACCAAATGTGAATTCAAACTAGTGTTTAAATGCTTGTGGCTTAATTCCGCTCGCCATCCCCCGCCCCATGAATTGAAGATCTCCGTCTTACTCCTGTTTTCATAAATCTCCTTTAATTTTTTTTTTTTTTATATTGAAGCATTGACTTGAGTAGCAGCAGCTGAATAGCAGATTAAAATCTTGTATGCCTGGAATACCTGACAAAGCATCAATACAAATTTTTTGTGTTTTCCCTTACTTTTTCAGCTGGAGGTGCGAGAGGAAACCAGTAGCAAAAAGGATCTCAAAATTCAGTGTGATGAAGAAGAATTCAAGATTTACCAGCTGAACATTCAGATTCGGGAAGTTTTTGCCAACCGCTTTACACAAATGTTTGCAGATTATGAAGTGTTTGTCATTCAGCCCAGTCAGGACAAGGAATCCTGGTTTACTAACAGAGAACAGATGCAAAACTTCGATAAAGTAAGTTGTAATAAGAAGATATGTCAATGTAAGAAGTGAAAAAGTATTTAAGCCTAAGTTCTGTTTATTGGGCCATCAAATGGAAAACTACTGTCAAAATTGTAATTTCTTCCTTAAGTTTCAGTGTTCCCCAGAGAAATCATACCTTAAATATTATGTGGAAAAATATGTACAAATGTAGAGTTGGAGAGCTAAAAATATGCTTTTAAGGATAGTGCAGAAAAATACAGCTTGCTCTAGAAAAATCACTTAGAAAGCCTCACTTCAGGGCTAACATCTACATTAAGGTTAAGTATTACTAGTGGCAGCTTTGATTTTTAACCAGAGGAAGTGGCAAATATGTTAATGAATTAAGTCATGACCCCAAATAATGCTTGTGTACCTGTGTACCAAATGTATTCCTAACTATTTTTTTGAGAAACATAAGACCCACTTCTTCAAACTTGTTCACTGTCTTCTTTGCTGGAGATTTGGTATTTGTCAGCAGGAGAGTTCACATCGGTGGAGATTATTTTGCAGCACTGTCTGCTAAAAGACTAATCTGATTCCTACCAAATTGTATGAACAGATTTCCATCAACTTCACAAGCTGTGAGCCCAGCCAGAAGTACCAAATATGAACACCTGCAGTGATGTTGGTGTGATTTGCTGGGATTCTGTTGAAATTTTTAGAAGTTTCAGGAAATGCTAAAATCACACATTGTGTTATTGTGCTATGTAGTAGGTGATTATCCTGATGCTGAAAATTTCATATAGACTGCCTGTTTTGGGAATAGAATTGATGTGTATGAAACCAGGCTTTAAGTGGCCCCAAGCACTCTCATAGATCCTTGATCAGAAAAATTGATGCTTTTGCTAGTGCTTTTGCTCTCTTCCTCTTTGCAGACTCCCAAACATCCTCATTTCTTCTTGTCTCTTAGGCTTCTTTCTTGTCAGACCAGCCTGAACCTTACTTGCCTTTCCTCTCGAGATTCCTGGAGACCCAAATGTTTGCATCCTTCATTGACAATAAGATCATGTGCCATGATGAAGATGACAAAGACCCCGTTTTGAGAGTTTTTGATTCCAGGGTGGATAAAATTAGGCTGCTGAACGTCAGGACGCCGACTCTGCGCACATCTATGTATCAAAAATGCACAACTATTGATGAGGCTGGTAAGGGCCTTGAGGCACTTGATTGACAGTTAGTGCTGCTGGTCAGTGCTGTTTGTTATAGACATTAAGTAATGGTTCATGCTTTGAAACCTAAAAAAAATAGACCAAAAGAGCATAGGTGTAAAGCTTAAATGGGGACTAAATGTTTTCTATGAAGTGGAGATTGAGATGAAAGTAATGTAGAGTAGAACTCAGCTGTTTTCCTGCATGCTTTGTTTGTGAAATACGTTTGAGCTTGAGAAGAAAAATGTTTCTCTCTTTTTGATGGCATTCTTTGATGTCACAAACACTCTTATGCTAATGTGCTGTTGAAATAAGTAAGCAACTTCCACTTCTTCTGCTTTTAATTGAAGAGATGTGATTCTAGATATGTCGTATTAAAACACCTTAAAACATTAACTTTCTTACTATTTCAGAGAAATCTATTGAATTAAGGCTTGCAAAAATAGATCACACTGCAGTTCACCCACACTTGCTGGACATGAAAATTGGACAAGGGAAATATGAGCTTGGATTTTTTCCTAAGCTTCAGTCTGATGTTTTATCCACTGGCCCCGCAAGCAACAAGTGAGTAAGCTAAGGCAACAGGGGCAGAATCTCAGCAAGATCTATAGAATACTACTAAAGCAGAGATATTAGAAAGCAAAGTAATTTTTGAGTTTGTTTTCTTCGGTGGGAGTAGATCAGATAATATGGGTGGGTTGCATGGGTTGGGGTTTTTGCTATGTCTGGTTTTATTTTTCCTTTTTTAAATCTGGATTTCTTGAAGCAAATTTACCTAAGAAAGACCTCTTATGTTTGAGATGATGGTTGGTGTACTTTGAGTTACTTATAATTATTGTCAATATAAAAGCAGATCCCCTTATTTGATCACAGGTAGGCACTAGCAAATATTTTAGGATATTTTCTTATCATGACTTTGGAGGAGGAGGGGCAAGGCTTAAATTGTCCCTGGACATTGTAAAGAAAAAAAAAAAGGAAAAATACAAAGCAAGTTCATATGATGTAATATTCTAAAATATTTTGGTTGCCCAAGATTGGATTCTTCTCCAGAGATTCTTTGTGTGTGTTTGCAGCTGCACTTTGGCTGATGGAGTTGGTGTTCAGTATAGAATAAGCTGAAATCCTCTCATTGCCTCTGCCCTTCCCCTGACTCCTGACATTTGTTGCTGATATTCCCCCATGTGTAGGTGGACAAAGAGGAACGCTCCTGCTCAGTGGAGGCGGAAAGATAGACAGAAGCAACATACGGAGCACCTGCGTCTGGACAATGACCAGAGAGAGGTGAAAATTGCTCAGCTATAGACATCTGATTTTTTTCTTTCCTAATGGCCTGAAAAATGCTCTACAGCCTTTATGAAATGTCTAGACACTTACTTGCAGTTCGTGTCTGCTCTTCCTGAAGTGTGTGTAATACAAATGAAGTAGCAGACCAAAAATATTTAGTTTTCTTATTATAAAAGTTATGTCATTTTTGCCCCCTCTCAGGAAAAGATTATTTCATCCCACATATAGGAGGGTTCTCTGAAAATATAATCACATGATTTCAAGTTGGTCTGAGTTTTTTTCTTTTAAAGGGGTTGAGTGGGAAGAGGGGAATTAATAGTTTTCAGCCATCTATTTACCATCTCTAAATAACTTAGTCACCCTGTGCTTCTTTTGTGTATTTGATGGAGTAAAGATAACCACTTCTAGCAAGGGATTAACTTCATCCTAAGATCAGGAGCATTGTCTTTTGGAGTTGCCTAAGTGTCTTCTGTAGACCATAAAAAAAGTCTTAAGGTGACAGACTGACAGACAACCTCATTGCTAAGGTGAGARTGCGAAGCCCACCGTACTGTCACCTTTGTGTGTACCTGTTTTTACATAGCACGRTCTGATGCTGATTTACGCACCTTCTGTAATGAAACTTCTCTCACCACTGCTTCTACAGCTGACACAGTCTTTGTGGTGAAGTGGTTTTGAAAGATCTGGGTGAACTGAACTAATTACAGTACAGTTTCTGATTCATATGGTACAGACTGCAAACTGTTACACCAGGTGTTGATTTATGGGTAATTCCGAAGTAGTCTGGCTCAAAATATTAGAATTTTTTGTTTGTTCAGTAACCCCAAAGTTTTGCTTTTGTTTAAGTGTATGTTGTTCCTTGAAAACAATATTCTCTTGCCTTGTTAAATATCCCTACAAAAGCTTAATTTTAAAATTTAAAGAAGTAGTAGTACTCCTGTGTCTATTAGCATAGTGTTGTAAAACTCAAGTATGTTTGTTCAGTTCATTCTTTTATGGTAGTGATGAATTTAATTGCCTTCCTAGTGTATTAATTTCTGGAATTTTCTTGCTGGTTTGTTAAAATTTTGTTAAATTATAGTGTCATCTCTGTCATCCATAACCATGTAACAGAAAAACGTCTGCATAATAAAAGACCTCTGCGAGTAGTTTCTGGCTTTGACATGTTCCATATGCTCAGATAACTCTCAAGTGCTTTTTACTTAGAAGTAACAGAAATTAATAATAGTTGATTTCTACCCTCAATATTGTGCTAAACAACACAACTGTTAAAGCATGTAAACTTCTGAGCTCTCAATCAGGTAATTGCTAAAGCAAAAATCTGCCTCTGGTCTCTGGGGTTTTTTGTTTTGTTTTTTAACTGATCCTCAMAAGTTCATTTCCTATAGGAGTTATTCTGTTGCAAAAGGCAGATAATCTCTGGGGAACAAATGTTTTAAAATCATCTGGGGTACCAAGTGCCTGTGGTAATGATGCTGGTGTTTTAGGGATTTGTACTGTGCCTTTTTGGTGACATAATGGTTATTGAACATTGACCCCTTCTCCCAGGTGAACCTCAGACTCGCACAGTAAATTTGAGAGAGTGGGGTGGGAGCTTTTCTGAGATGAACACTGGGGGTCAAGCTGAGCAGGAGGTGTCAAACTGCAGTGTTGTGAGTTCCAAACATATTGAAGCTTTGGGGCAGCCAGCAAAAATCCGTGCAATTGAGACTTAGTGGCTTTTTACTTGCAAACATTTGTGCCCAGCGGAGGGCAGACTTGACACCAATCCACTGATTTAACACCATCTTTTCTTTTTTTCCTTTCAGATTCATTACTTATGAATTAATTTTTATGTTGAATGCTTGGGAGTTCTGCATTGTATTATGTCTTCACTCTTTTCCTTTTCTGTTTTGCATGCTTGCTTTTATTACTTCATGTGTGCTTACCACTTTCACTTTACATCTGCTTGGCTTTTTGCTACCAACTTATCTTGCCAGCACCTGGACTTATCCATGTCAGAGCTTCAGTTGCAGTTATGTTTATACTGGGACCAGCATGATTGGCCCTTCGTGCCCTCTGTAAAATCTGTGTCAGAGCGTTACCTGGTATGTCAAACGCACAATATGACTGTAATCATAGTTCTGGATAAAGATGCATAATTAACTGTATATGTCTTTAGTGCAAGGCCAGTGGAGAAGGTGGGATTTTCCCTCTTTGTCTTGTTTGACAGATCTGTTCACTGACATTTCAGTTGGTCATTATTTCAGTGTAAGCTACAGAGGTTTCCTGTTAATTTGAAATATGTACTAATCCTGAGTATTCCATCAGCACCTCTTTCTCTCTATCACTAATTCCGTTAGCTGTGCCCCAATCAACCTGAGATCACCTGGCTTCCAAAGTATTTGTAATATCGTTCTTGTCTCTGGGATGAAAACAATGGCAACTTCTTGATGGCAGTGACAGGAGCAGAAGAGCTCTTTCAAGTAGAGTGGGTTCAGGAAATTTTTTTCCTCCAARATGCAGCTGGTTCACAGCTGAGAGATGATGTTATACTTTGCATTTTGCAGCTGCTTCCTGAAAGAGCAAAGTTTTCTTGCAGTCCCCATATAGACTAGTCTGCCACTTGAATAGTCTTGGTCTGGGTAGTTTTTGTAAATTTTTATTTAAATGAAAAAGTTACGGGACCATTTTCTCAGTGCTGGAGGGAGTAATTGAATCTGTATGCATCTAAATATCCTCAGCAGTTTGTATTGTGTTTTTGTAGTTCAGCAATGTTTGATATAATGCTATGTAGACAATATAAATGGGGATTTGACCTCTGGTGAAATAGTGCCCTAAGTGTCTCAGCCCTAAATAATGCTGGGAGTCTTTTCTGAAAGAGGATGTGATCTTCTCTTCCTCACTCCAGAGGTGTGGGTTATGAAGATAAGTTTACCTTTTTCTCTTGACCAGGGAATCTCACTTGCAMTTTTGTCTTTGTCCATTTTCTCCGCCAATCCAGAAGTACATCCAAGAAGCCAGGAATCTGGGCAGCACCATTCGGCAGCCCAAACTCTCTAACCTCTCTCCATCAGTAATTGCCCAAACAAACTGGAAGTTTGTGGAAGGCTTGTTGAAGGAATGCCGAAATAAGGTAATACAGAGAATAATTCTGCTCTCTTGCACCTCACATCCCTCCTTTCTGAATCATTTTGTATCCATGATGTGCAAATCTCCCTCCCCCTTTTCTGCCATCTGTTTCTGTTTTATCCCTATAAGGATTTTTGCATGGTAGTGAGAACTTAATGAAGAGAGAATGAATTTAGAAATCCTGCAAGGTGCAGAAACTTTATCAAGCAGATTTATGATAGAGATTGAATATTCTGAAGGGTCTTACCATCCCACTGCCCAAGTCTATTATAGCACATTTCAGTTATAACTGATGAGACAGTACTGCTTCAACAAGAGCGAATAGTCCTGAAGAGAGGGTTGTGGTGAAAATACAGCAGCTTTTCTCATAACTTAAAAGAATTAATGCGTTTATGAGGTGTCAGTTTTTAAGCAATTAACAAAGAAATTTGACATTAATTTGTAGACATGCTTCACCAGTGTATGTTTGGCAATGTATTAATCTGAAGTAAATGTTAATGTTTATACAAATACAGTAAAGAGAAAAATTATGAAATAGACACATTCTTGCCTTAAGTCAATGGAGGCACCATAGCAATTATGAACAGCTTCTTGTAAAACTCAATTTAATATGTGCATCTGCTTCTGTTTTCACTTTATGGAACTGTCCAAATAATCCCCATCCTTTAATAGAGGTGAGGAAAATTCCTCACTTGGCGCTCTTACAGTGAGAAAGTGCTGGAGCAAGTGAAGAGGAGAAGCAGCTATGGACTAACTTGGACTTCTTAATCTCAACCAAGACTGTGCATCGGTGCTTAATGGAGTATTATTCATTTGAAAGCCAGTTTAGAATAGGAACAAAGATGAAAAAAATGTCTAAGAGATGGGCAGAACTGATTATTTCCTCTTCTTTTTCTCCTTTTGGCTGTATCATGTCACTGGAAGACTGTACTTTAGGAGTTGGTGAAAGCTTTGTTGACCAGTGTGAAATTGTGCACAATTTAGAGGAATGTGATTCCTGGGGAAACTGAAGAGGTGCACACCAGAATGGGTTTGGTTTAATCCAAATGCTCATCTGGCAAAACAGGATCTCCCAGGAATTACATACTCATGCTACTTGGAAGCACTTGGGCACATGCCCTTCCCCTGAGAGGAGGGGAGTTCATCCAGCACTCACCAGGCTTCAAAACCACCCAAAATCTGTGTTTTGTGGCCTTGCTGCTGGGCACCCAGCTTGTCCATGTGTGACCTGCTGTTACCTTTCTCTGTGGAGGATGAAATGCCCATTTGCAAACCCCTTTTTAGAAAAGCAGAAGATCACTGGTGCTGTCCTGGCTTGAAAATCAGGGATAAAAGAACTGCAGTCCTGCACTAGCACCAGAAATAAATATACAGGCAGTTATTCTGCCAAATGTTTGTTATTGTGTGCTTTTTTGTTCGTTAAAGTGCTCTTGGAAGTTCCTGCAGAAAGAATTAACTCCTTTTTTGTTTTGTCCTTTTTGAGACTAAGAGGATGTTGGTTGAGAAAATGGGTCGAGAAGCTGTGGAGCTTGGTCATGGTGAAGTGAATATCACAGGAGTGGAAGAGAACACCCTGATAGCCAGTCTGTGTGACCTCTTAGAAAGGATATGGAGTCACGGTCTGCAAGTCAAACAGGTGAGGGATTGATATTCCTGTACATTGCAGAGCACACTTTTCTGAAATCATGTTATGCTGTTCCTCTCTCTGCTTTCATAGGACTCTTTTAGTGTGTATGCAGATGTGTAAAACACTCGTGTGTCCCCCAATCTCTTTTATGTCAGTTCCTGCCCCCCTGTCTGTCTCCATGCTGTGGGATATGTACAAGTGTACCTGTAGATGTGTTCCACAGATGATTTCATGGAAGGCTCTCTGTTTAACCCAGGGTTTGGTTCGGTGGGTATTGGTGGTTTTTTTTTCTAATAGGATGGCAAAAAAATCTATTGCTGTGTTCGTTAATGAAGTTACATATCCTAAAGGTGCTGTCAGTGGGATGGGGCAATTGTTTTCCTGAAGGATAATTTAGTACTTCAGATTAAAAATCTTGCTATTTTGGTTCTTCCTGAGTGATGTAGGGCTACCTAAATTATGATTACAAGATCACTAGCTAGAGGTGTTGGGGATTTGTATGAAATTAATAATTGTTTGTTGTTCTCTTCTGTTTGGAATCACTTGTGGGACAAGACTTGTGGGAGTTTGGAGAGCCCTTACAAACTTTACTCCTCCCTTGTACAAAGGAGTAGCAAGGACAGAGAAGATTATAACTTCTTTTAAAAAAAAACAATGTGCAGAATATATGTACATAATCCAGACAAGTGTAATCCAGTATGTCTGTTCCCAGCACCCAAATGCCAGCATTTAAATCTGCTCTCCTTCAAACTCTCTAACAGTTCTCTATGTGAAGATTTATCATGTGATTCTCTCCCTTCCCTCTTGTATATCACTTAGGATAGAAGCTGTACTGCTTTCGTCTTAGAAGACAGAGCATCAGTATACTCTGCTTCAACCCAGATTTGGGCCTTTCAGACCACCAGACGGCCAACCCTTCATAAGGTTAATGCTTTGGATTGATTGCAGATGTTGGCAAACAGTGCTGAATGGTGGAATAAATAGAGTGGTGGAATAAAATAGAGGCCTGATGGAGGAAGTGCAGTGTATCTCATAGCATGAACCAGAGTTAAAAAAAAAAATAAAAAAGCACCACCCATACTCTGTGTGCTCTGGCCTTTATGAAATATGCAAAAGCCTGCTGTTTCATCCATTGATTTTATTTTATTTTTCAATAGTGAACCAAAGAAGACTCTTCTTTCTCAACTGACCATAGTAATGAGGATGGCTTTCCTTCCACCAATCCCTGCTTTTACCTCTTCCCTGCTGATGAACCCCAGTAGCCCTACATTAGCTACCTCCTGATTTTTCCACGTGCAGAGGGAATCCATGCCTTCCGTTGTCCCGAGCAGCGCAGCAGAGTTGTGATGTAGGCTCTAATGACTGAAGTAGTCTGGACTTTCAGAAGGCCTTGGTTATTCCCTTGCCCATTCTCTGTCCCACTGCTTTCCTTAGGCTGTCTTCCTTCCCCTTATGGATCCAGCTTGCATCATCATTGCTATCTGGTGAAGTTAAAGGAGAGTTCCCTGATGGTGAAGGAGCGAGCAGACACTGCATGAGTTCTCACATTCATCATGGTTGTTGACATCGGTTTGCTGCAGGATCCTTTGCTGCTGCTTTCTGTGATCTGTTGCAGCTCTCCTTGCCATGGCAGCTAGTTGCTGAACACTAGACTGTATGTGCATGTGTGTGTTTATTGGGAGAAACACAGTTTTGGATGGAACTCTTTGCTGGTTGATATTTTCATGCTCTTTTTTTATCTGTTTATAGTAAGACTTGCAGTTGTGCCTTTCCATGTTGGATCTTTCAGATACACACAAGGCACGATGGATGTTTTTTTTATATCCTCATGACTAAATGCATAGTTTTAATACATTTCTGTCAGCAYGGATGCTACAGACACTGTAGGATTTATTTTTCTGGAGGCATGCACTTCTGGAATAATCCATCATGGTCAATAGTTCTTTATGTCTACTGTAGGGAGCTATAGGATGGAAATGCTTGGAGATTTTTAAATACCATTTAAGAAAAAAATCAAAGATCAGCCATCATTACTGCACCTCTTAGATTATTTTAGAAGGAATTGATAGTGCAGAATTGACAGCTGTTGCTTTAGAGTTGTGGTTTCTTTCTGCAGTAGCTGTAAATAAAAATACAGCCTTATAACATGACTGCTTTTCTGAAATGCACAATTGTTAGACCTTTATTGGGATTTCAGTTTAATAAAGTAATTTAGGAAGATAAGTAATACTAATTATCCAGTTGATACAATTACGGTTCCAGTTGATGTGCTGGAGAGCCCCTGTTTGCTTATAGCTGCCTTTGTGAAGGTTTGCAAGCCTTTGTTTTATCATGAGAAATATTTTACGGTGATTCCAAGACTCTTTATAGTTTCCCAGTGAAAGATTTTCTCATATTCTGCTTTAAGCCACCAGGGTTTTAAGAAAGCAACATAATGAGCAAGGTGCACCTTTTAATACCATCTGATGGATTTATCTTGGCCTAAATACTACATCCCAAATTATAACTTTTAAGTTGGTTTTACAGTGTGTAGAACTGGGGTATTTTTTGCTGCTAAGCTTTTATTATCCTGCTGATGTTTTGGGATATCTTACTGTGTTTGTAAGATTATCCAGGTGCTTTGCCTGATGAAATTGAGGGGAATCTTTTAAGATTCTAAACATGGACAGTATTTATCTGTAATCCTGAATTACCCTGAGGGCAGCAGGACTTGGCCTGGGATGTCTTGCTCAGGCTACCTCTGTGTCTCCTGACATTTCACTGCTGGAAGGGCAGGCAGACAAGGACACACAGGACAGGTTACAGCTTCAGATTTAAAACTCCACTTGTACACAGTGTTTTACAAGCCTTTAAATGTTTTCTTGTCACGGTAATGAACTATGAGGAAAGAAGTTCAATTTTTCCTGTTACCAGAATTATTAGGTCCCAGTAGTCTAACTCTTCTTTTTCCTTCTCAGCCTCTTTACAGCTCTCAAGCGCCTCCAACTTGTGTCTTATTTATATTTTTTACCATTGAGTTTATAGGGAGAAACATCTTTAAAGCAAGTTTTTGTCATGGCTTTTTTTTTAATACTTTCAATGATGATTTAACTTCTTTTTTTTTTTTTTTTTTTTTTTTTTTTTTTTTTTTTGGTAGAGATTTTTTTTACTAATGTGGTTTTTTTTTTTTTTTATTGTAGGGAAAGTCTGCTTTGTGGTCTCATCTGTTGCATTACCTAGAAAACAGACAGAGAAGAGCCATGTCAGGCAGCTTCAGTACCTCAGGTAAGCTTGGCATATGCTGGAAGAAGATGATTAAAAGCTCTGAGTAAGAGCTGCCTGTAGATTAACACCAGGCAGGTATTTTTTTTTTTTTCCCTTGGAAATACTCTTGTTTCAATATACCTGAATCAAGTGTTACGACTGCTACAGGCTTGATACAGGCCTGGTGTGTTGTCTCAGTATATTTTGTGAAAAATAAACTGTTTTGTGTTGACCCCACTTGTTTGGTTCTGGTATCTGACTACCACGGTAGTCAGAAACCAGAAATAGCTGATGCTTCAGAGATAGGCTTTAAAATTGATTGTTCTGATACATCACCCTCCGTGTGACACAGTCCCTGCAGGACTGGCAGAGCAAATGAAGTTATGGATGGGGTGGAAAACAAGTATAAGCACATAAAATTGCACTGTACACCCTGAAGTTTTACATTATGGCTTGAAAAACAGCTGAACAGTAGGCTTGTTGTTCGAAACAAAAAGATGCTTGATTCTGGAGTGGAATTTGAATGGTAAGAGTGGCAATATTGCTTAAAAACTCCAAAATGTGTTATTTAAAAAGTAGGGGTGTTGCAGGAGTGTGCAAAGTAACAGCTCAGTGAGCACGTGGTGTGGTGTACCGAGTACAACATGTTAAACACTGTTCTCTGGTGTTCTCACAGCAAGAAAACAAAGCAGTCTTTAGGAAATAATACTTGATTACTATATTTCTTAAGCCATTTGATGTCATACCAATTTCAGCTGGATCCAAGCTCAGTAATGTGTTGGTGTTCAGTGTGTGCTGATCTGTATAACCATCTGTGTAGCATATTAGATTTTCATGTCATTTGGAGAAGAAATATAGCACAGTACCTTCACAGAGTAACCAGTAATACAGGAGTGCAAACTGGTGTTAATTCACCTTCTGTTTTATATAGATTTCAAAATCTTTAGATGGATTTCTGCTAACAAGAAACTCTGTTCTTCTGAATCTAGGAATACTTCTTGATTCAGAAAGGCGGAAGTCTGATACTAGTCCAGCCATGTCACCTCTGAGAATCTCACTCATCCAGGATATGAGGTGAGTTTGAGCTATTAAACTGCCCAGAAACCCCCTGAGATTTGCACACTTGTTCCTGTGTGTATTGTGCACCATCCAGGAAAGCCTGTGTTTCATGCAGCAGGAGGGGGATTTGGGGAAGGAACCTGGTGAACTATTTTCAAGTAGGTAGTACAGCTTTTTCATTGACCTTTACATGTTTCATACTGAGGAGATTTTATATTGTCAGAGCTATTAACTTACGGAAATACCATGATAAGTGTTTTTGTATTTTTGATTTTTTTGTATTACTTCTTATGTATTAGTTTATTTACAGAGATGTGGGTGTAGTGTTTGTGTTTTCCCAGTCATTGCTGAGTTGGTTGTATAGTTTTGAAACTATTCTTGTTTCTCACGGAAGAAAGCAGTTAAAAGTACTTGTTTGATCTAAAGAATGGGTTTATCTAACATTCACTACTGTAGTGTGAATATAACTACAACTTCTGCCCAGTGCATCCAGTACATTGAAAAAGCAATATGCACAGCTTCTAAAATAACCTTGGCAAGATTTTTCTTTCCTTCCTTTTCCTTTCCAACATCCAGTTTTTTTCAGTAGAGAGGAGTGAATTGAGGATTTGCTTGCCTTATTAAAATATACCATTTGTTTCTTGTGTGCAAGAAAAGCTTCTACTGAGCATGCAAAGACAGTATTTAATTTTCCAAAGCATTCAGCCATAAATTGCAGCGATAAGGTCCAGAATGATTCCTAAATCATGTGAGACAATGGGCCTGATTTAGAATTTTGTAAATAGGGCACTGAACTGCAGATATTTCCTTTTCAGGCTCTTATTCTCTTTGAGCTAGATTGCAGGGATTTTTTTGTTTTGCTGAATATTAAGGTGATTATGGGTTTTTTCCCTATAATTACCTGGTATTTTGTGTTTGCAGAACTTCAGCCGAGCTTGGTTCAAGGGARCTGTCATGCTTTGCCAATACCAAGCATGTCTTTTTCTTTTTTATTTTTTTTCCAGGCATATCCAGAACATCAGTGAAATCAAAACAGATGTTGGCAAGGCCCGAGCCTGGGTTCGTCTCTCCATGGAGAAGAAGTTGCTTTCTAGACATCTGAAGCAGTTGCTTTCAGATCATGAACTCACAAAGTAAGATGGTTTATCTTGGGCAAAGCATTAAAAAAAAGAAAATCTGTGTAACTGTTTGGTTTCAAAAATCTAGTTGTGCCTATTTTTTTATCTGCTTAGCAGTGTGCAGAAAGCATGGAACAAACTGGCCTTCCATATGTGTCTCTACCAGTGTTTGAGCTGTTTGGGAGTTAGGATTCAGTGCTGGGCTTCTTCACATACATTTTTTAATTTATAGCCTGCTTAAGAACATAAGGTGAATTGCTGTCATAATTGTTCACATATACTGTTTACTGTGTGGAAATTAAAGCCACAGTATTTGTCATTAGCTTTAATTGAAGATTTCGTTCTGGAGACAGCTTAACCTATCCTGTCTGGTCTTCCTTTCCTCTCCTTCCACTCACTGTCTTCCAAGCATTTTCTTCCCCAATCCCCCTGAACCCCAACTGCTAATTTGCTATTTGAGATTTGCCTTGTGTTGTATTATGTGGGACTTTCTGATGAAGCTGTGGCCTCCAGTGAACAAGGGAAAGCTGAAGGACAGAGTGAGGACAGCCAATAAATCTACCTGTATATCCAAATTAAGGTTAAGCCTCTCCAGTGAAGTCAACAGTTCAGATCAGGTTAAATTTAGCAGTGCTTGTCCCATGCAGAGCAAGTGCTATGAGAAGACTTAACACACACCAGCACACTCCATGTCACCCCAAAAAAGAGGAAAAAAACCCTTTTAATGCTGGTGAGTCTGCTGTTCATCTGTCAGCCAGATCCCGATTCTCTAGAACAGAGAGAGACAGCAATAAAAATAGGTTTAAAATGAAAATGACAAGCAAAGGAGCAACTTGTACAGGATGACATCAATTCTTTGTAATCTCGTGTGCTTTGTGCTGCATATTTAGATATCCTACTTAGAGAGCTGTTCTAGGTAATGTGGTTTAAAAGCGTGTCCCACTTGTTTCTAGAGGAAGCAGAGCCAAGATCAGTGAGGCACTAAAAGTAATGGTGCAACTTCTGTTATTTTGCAGTAAGAAGATTGTGTGTTCTTTTTTGAAGCAGCTGTTAGATATTTTAATTAACCTGTTCTATTTTCTTGGTATTTGTTAACAAATACAAGGAAAATGTAACATGTTTCGTTTCTTTCTATTCTGCAAAAGTAATAGTGTTAGGACAGGGACAAATCACGTGACTTCACTGCTCTGAGACCTTTATGTGCCCAGGGAAATTGAGAAACCTTACCCTGAAAAGACAGGACACACGTACCCTGACGGGCTGTCAAACATGTGATTCAGATTGTTCAAATAAAACACAGACACTGGCACCTGAGACTTTTGTGGCTTTGCCACTCTTGTGGCTACAGGCAGGTTAGGTTAATTTAAGGTTCAGTCTCTTTATTTTTATTGAACATTTTCTGTCAGTCTCTAGTGTTAGGGTTGTTATGTAAGTGAGAACATGCCTGTACATTTATTATCATTGATTTGTTTTGCAAGTTTCTGTCTTGTGACTTGCTGACTTTTTTGTAAATTGATACCCGAAATTGAGGGGAGTCGTCAGGATGCCCTCCTGACAGGAACAACCTATCCAGGCTGTGTCAGCATTTCTAATACCTAATTCCTGTATGCATGAGGGTTTGGATATTCCTATGGTGTCAGTTGGATTTTGATATGTTTTAGCCTGCTCTTCTTTAATGATTATTTGCCAACACTGGTGTAGTTTATTGGCTGACACTATTGCATGCTTATCATTTCGGTTGTGTCAGGAGTTGTGTTCTATGAACACTGAAGCTATTTCCTGGATTAATGCAGAGGTTGTTGTAGGCCCTGGGCTCTCACCTGTAGCCAAATATAAGCAGATGACCCTAGCCTTTGCCTTATGTCTTTTGAGTACAGTCTTCTATCCTATGTCATGTGCTGGAGAACTCTCCCATGGCACCCTCTGCTCAGATGTGACTTGGGAAAACTCTCTTTATTTCAGTTCTGTCTTTTTACATGACCAAAAGAAATCAGATTTTATTTTCAAGAAAGTGTAAAATTCCTTTTTCCGTCTTGGGGTATTTTTGAATGGCAAAAGACCTTTAGTCCAAACCTTGCATTTGAGGGGTGGAATATAATGAAAATTGGACTGAGGCATTCTGTCGTTGTCAGGCTTGCAGAGAGTCAGCATATCCTGGCACATTAAATACTCTTGACTCTCCCAGAATCACTTCTCATTTGTAATTGGTTGGCCTTTATTCATAGTGTACCTAATAAATTTGCACAACAGAAAACATTTCACTGAAAGCATCTTGTTACTATGACAGATTATGTGTTTTGCTTTGTCAGAAAACTCTACAAGCGTTACGCATTCCTCCGCTGTGATGATGAGAAAGAACAATTCTTGTATCATCTCCTGTCATTCAATGCTGTTGATTACTTTTGCTTTACCAATGTTTTCACAACAATCTGTAAGTATTTGATTTCCCTGCAACTCTGATTTCCAGATTTGATTGAGTCCTTGTCCAAAATTTTAAACAGCTCTGAGCAATGTGTCCTAATGTAGTTGTTCTGCTTTTCTTTCCTGGCATCCACCTGTGTTCACTATATTGCTGTTTCCATATCTTCTCTGGTGGGCAGGAGTTTCTTTCCCTGTTACTTTGGTTTCTAACTTGGTAAAATACCCAACTCTGATCCCTTTAGCTGGGGGCAAGTTCTCAGCTGAAAATTTTGTGGTGGGCTTGTTTGCATGCTAATAATCAAGCATTAATAATAATATTGATTGTTCACTGTCAAGGTAATAGTTTTAATGCATGCCTTTCCTATTACGTGCTCAGGTTATTTTGCTGCTTGCCTGTCTGAGTTTGGGGTAACAATGAAATACCCATTGAGGGCTGCATCTGAACTCTTGAACATGTTTTTTTATCTTCTATTTTTAAAGAAGATACCCTAGGGAAACCTTTAGCTGATGATGCTTAACTGTGTTAGAGAGTTCTGAAAGATTTATGTCCCTGCTGCCACAGGATCTCACTGGGAAGGTAGAATAAGGAAAGACTTTAGCAAGGCTTCTAAAATTGGGGGTGGGGTATGTGGAAGGACCCCTGTGGCCCTTGGTAGGAGCTATCCTTGATGTTGTGTTGTGATTCATACTTGTGTGTATGAAAACAGCTTCTGGTCTTGCAGGCAAGATCTGGATAATGCTAAAATCTGGTCTGCTGGATGCAGTTAAATTGTCACTTACTTTAGGACTATCAGCACAGAAAACAAAAAGGGAAACATTTTAATTCATCCTTAAATGCTGTGAGCATGGAGCTTTTAAGAAAATCCAACCACCAAATGCCTTTCTCGAGCTGAGGAGACGCTGAGGGAGAAATGCATTAAATGCCTCAGCTGAAAAGCCCTGGCTGTAATCTGCTTATGCACTATAAAAGAAAGGCAGGTAGCCAAGAAACACAGTGACCATTCAGAGAATTGGATTTTATTACAAAAGGGTGGTTAACAGAGGGCCATGCAGGAGATGCTGGGCTGTGGAAGAGCTCAGGCATTTCCTCAGGAGCCTATGCCTCCTGAGTTGGGGAGGGCCTGCAGCTCAGGTGATAGTGCATTGAATTACTCACAGGTAAATCAGGAGACCAGAAAACATTTGAGCATATGTGTGGTGGTGTTTAGAAGGGAAAAAATTGCTTATTCTTTTTTGAAATTGGTAGGTCTTGAAGTTAGCATAACCAAGAGCAACATGGGACAGAGAAATTTGCAGCACTATGCTTTATTTTCACTGGCTTTCTTCAGCCATTGTAGAGAATGTTGCTGCCATCCAGGCCTGTAAAGAAAGGCTGCAGTCAGTACCTGAGTGGGACTTGGGGAGAGTTGTGCAGTGTGCTGAGCTACAGTGCAGTCCTGGAATCAGGAATATCGTGTCTTTACTTCCTTGTCACTAAGCTGAGGATAAGTAACCGTCTTCATGCCRTGTTTTGAGGTTGGTAAATAAAAAGTGATTATACCCATAAGAAGGTGTTATTCCATCCAGATTTCTTTCTTCGCTTGACACTGTTTTGCTGACAGCTCTGCTGCTTAGTGGCTGCTCTATATATGTACACTTCCCCATTGTCAGTCAGTGCTTAGTGTGCAAGTGTTAGCCATGATTAAACAGCAGCTCTGATGTTGTTTTAACATTTCATAGTACTGCAGTGCTGTTTTAGGGCTTATCTTTTGCCCCTCTCCTGACTAAAAAGGTTACATAATTATCCTTATTCATTTTTCAAGTGTTATTTCTTTTGTGTTTGCAGTGATCCCATACCATATATTGATTGTTCCCAGCAAGAAACTTGGGGGCTCAATGTTCACAGCCAATCCTTGGATCTGTATTTCGGGAGAACTGGGTGAAACGGGAGTCCTGCAGATTCCCAGGAATATATTAGAAATGACTTTTGAGGTTTGTATTACTGGATACAAAAGTCGATTTGGATGTTCTGTTTATTCACTTTTAAATTCTCTCCTTTTGTACCACCTTACCATCTATTTCATATCTTTGTGGTTAGTCACATATATTTTCTGTGCTTGTACATAGCAAATTTAATGTATATTTTATAACATGCAGAGCAAAATGACTGACAATTCCTTTAGTGCAAGGGATAGATAAGACTGTCTTTATGTTACAACTGTGGGAGGTGTAATATCCTCTTCTGCTGGAAACAAAGAAGTGATTCTGCTGATTTTTGCATGTGTGTTGTGTGTATTGGGTAAAATTTAATTGAAAAATCTAGTTCACCTGATGTTCTCTGTGCTGATAAAAATAGTATTTTACAAAACAAACAAACAAAAACAAGTAAAGCAGCCTACCCCTAAAAAGCCCAGAGCCAGTCATGCAGAAATACAGTTCTGAGTTTGAGCACGTTCTCTAATAGCTTACTCCAACGTGCTGCTTTCTTTCAGTTTCCTCTGACAAACTCTTTGTTCAATTTGCAGTGCCAGAACCTGGGAAAACTGACCACAGTGCAAATAGGACATGATAATTCAGGGCTGTATGCCAAGTGGCTTGTGGAATATGTTATGGTCAGGAATGAAATAACAGGGCATACTTACAAGTAAGTATCATCCTGACATTTCATGTGGGGTAAGTAGAATTTCTGCCGGGAGCTGGCACATTAGGGCTTGTTTGATTAGAAAGGTCTGATCTCCAGGGACTCTGTCTACAGTTGCCTTGACCTGAAGGCTCAGAAAGATCGTTTGGCTTCTGGCATTAAACAAGTCGTGGTTCTTGCAAAGTCAAACAGGGTTTTCAGTTTGCAGATGTTCATGTCTCATATCAGACTGTTGATGGAGAAGATGAGTTGACTGTTGTGCAGCTTAAAAATAATCTGTCTTGAGCCCAAGGAAGAAAGAGCAAGTCAGAGCTTGCTGCTTACCAAATATAGGTGGTATTTTATATTAAGACTGCCTGCTGTAGGTGCTATAGAGACACTTTTGGACACAAACTGGAACACAAGGGCTTATGAGTGTTACATACCTGTGTTTTCATGGGGAAAGTAAAGGAACAAAATTTACAGTAAGAATGAAATTTATTTGTGTTAGGTACAGCATAGGTTGATTCCCTCCTGTCCTTTGTTTAGAGAAAACGTCAGGCTCATATTGATGATAAATTGGTGGGTAAGTCCACCCGGCTCTCCATGCCAGTTCATTTGTAATTAAATATAGAGGAAAGATTCTATTTTTGGATGCTGTTCAGTTTTCCAATTAAGCTGATTAAGCTCACATAACATTGGTTCAGCGAAAGTGATAATGAGCAAATGTGCACATGTGCTTTCTAGTGTCTCATTTAATATCCCAATTCAGTAGAAGTGTTGGTGTTTTGGGGTTGGTGTTTGGGTTGTGGGGTTCTTTTTGCAGCTGGCCTGCTCTGTAGCATATTCAGTGAAAGCATAGGTGTATMTCTTCACCCATCTATGAGGTGTAGTGGCATTTCCCCTTTTACCTCTTTTTCCGCAAATCTTGTGCTACATATGGGACTCAAGCGAAATCTGCTTTGTGGATGCATCATGTACTGCAACATTCAGCACAAACTTGGAAGTTAAAAGCTGTTTTGCTTTTGCTACCTGTGCTGGTAAAAGCCAAAGCCAAGACTTTATTTGTCACCAGATGACTGAAGTCTTTCTAATAACTGTGCTAGCAGGATTTGGGCTTTAGGTAACTGCAGTTGAAAGTCTTTGGAACGGAATTGAATCTGGATTGATCCATGTATTTATCTCCTCGATGTTCTTAGGTTTCCCTGTGGAAGGTGGCTTGGGAAGGGAATGGATGATGGCAGCTTAGAGAGGATCCTGGTGGGGGAGTTGCTGACTTCGCACACGGAGGCTGATGAACGGCAGTGCCGAACTCCTCCCCTGCAGCAGTCTCCAAGCATGATCAGGAGATTTGTCACCATCTCTCCAAACAATAAGCCAAGTGAGTGCTGGGGATTGTCTTGTCCTGTTCTACACTGTCACCTGTGGGCAGCTGCTTGCTAACAGCTGGAGTTTGGAGAAGATCTCAGCCCAACATCCTGCTCAAACTCCAGGTTACAATCCTGAGCAACCTGTACTGTCTATTTAAGTTTTGAAAGTCTGCAAGTTTAGCAGATGYCCCAGTACTCCTGGACCAATCCTTAGATGCCAAAGTGGTGTTTTTTGTATTGTCCTTTACCTGGAATGAATGCTATGGAGGAAGGTAGAAATTTGCTGCCTTTTCTCTGTCCATCCTTCGTGGATGAAGAGGCTTGCTAATGGCTTATATTCACGGACTTCTCTTTGTTTTCTCTTGACGTCAGTGTTCTGTGGTTGTCTTATTCCTGATAAATCAGGTGGTTACTTTGTTCCCAACTATGCTTGGGTTTGCAGTGAAACTATCACAGGAAGTATTTCCAGGATGCCTGGATTTGTTAGTCATAAACAAAGTACAGCTCTTTCTTAGCTCTTGGTCCTTTCTGGTCTGAAAATTAACATAATATGTAGAAACTCTTTCCACTCTTGTTGTTTTGAAACACCACAATGTTAATTTCAACATGAAACCAAATCATCTTCATTCCTACCTCCTCAATAATAAATACAAGTAGAGTTGGGTTTCCGTTACCCACAGCCCATCSCTGTTTCCCTAACAGAAAGAGTTATATTGTTTCATGCTCCTCTGCTGTGTTTGTGGTAGGCCATAACCCTTACACACAGGTACAATTTCTGAAGCTGTAACTGGGTRTATTTTTGTGTTTTGCAGAGTTAAATACTGGTCAGATACAAGAAGCTATTGGTGAAGCTGTTAATGGTATTGTCAAGCATTTCCACAAGCCAGAGAAGGAGGTGAGGGGTTGTTGTCTGTGTAATGGCACTCCTGTCCTAAAACTCTGATTAGTAAACATGGRAAGATATGTAACAGAAATAACTGAACTGAATGAACAGCCATGTGATGGAAAATTCCTTAAGTGGAGCAAAAATGATATACTGACACTGTGCCACTGAGATAGCAACAAAAGAGAGGTATTTGAGGCTGTACTAACTGGAGTGTTCTGTTAAATTAAATGTGAACATTCTGGTATTGGAAATTGTGTTATTAGTCAAATTCTGCCAATGATTCTACCCATCCCACTGTATGAATACTGCCTCCTGTTTAGTTTATTCTGAATTAACTGTCATTTGACATCTGCACTGAGTTCTAAGTAGGCTTTTAATGTCTGTTTTTCATTATCTTTGCTACTCAAAACATGAAAACCCATGGGCCATTTCAAATAAAAGGAAAGAAACAAAGAAGGTTGCCCTGAAAACATCATATCCCTCAAACAAATGTAACAGAAGTGCTCTTAAAGTCTCTTTTGCATTACACATGTAATCAGCTTACACAGAAGTAATCTTCTGAAACAAACCCAAGTAGCATAGCGTTGTCAAATCATCACAGTGCAGCCTTTGTCTCTACACCCAGAGAAGTGTAGAGCTGTGCTGGCTCTGTGTGGATGGCTCTTCACAGTTGAGAATTTTTTGCAAATAGTTCCCCTCATTCCTATAGCACCTGACTCCTAACTTCATTATGGCATGACAGATTCATATCCAGTGTCATTCTAGTTGATGATCACCTTGRTAATAATCTCAAGTAGTCATGCACTGGTTTTTCAAAATAGAATTTACTGTCATGTTCTAAAGAAGGATTTTGTTTTCTGCTGAGCATTAAATGTTGTTTTGGTTGATAAGCAATTAGAGGCACCTGCTACAGTGGATCTGTGATCTTTATTAAAAGAAGAAGAAAATATTTTCCTGATTTTCTGTAGTGATCATTGTTATAGGTAAAACCTGCTCATTATTTTTATCTTGGCCTGTTTGAGGCTTCATTTGATGATGACAAGGCCCTGACAATGCTTTCCTCAACCCCATTCTTAGAGAGCTCTGTCAATCTATTTTTGAATGCTCAGGACTTGTGAGAACTGGGCCATCCTCTCTGAGGTCACTGTTTGACAGCAGATTTAAACTTCAGGCATCTGTTTATTTAAAAACTTCATGGGACACTTGTGTCCCAGAGTGCCAAAGTGAGGTGATGAGTGTGTGCGCTTTCTGTGTGTGCTGGCAGAGAGGCAGCCTAACCCTGCTGCTGTGTGGAGAAAGTGGACTTGTTTCAGCTCTCGAGCAAGTGTTCCAGCATGGATTTAAATCACCGAGACTCTTCAAGAACGTCTTCATTTGGGATTTTTTAGGTAAGTGGAAGGATGACATCCCAGAGTACGTTTCTGTCTTTGAAATACATCCAAATGTGTTCCTTGTCATTGCTGCTGTGTCTCAGCTGGTGTGAAGAGTAGATACCTTGGAGGCATCTCAGCAGCTGAATTTCCATGAGTGCCCCTATCTCCTTGTACTGTCATGAGAGAGAGCCTCTGTCTTCTGCCAAAGCTGACACTGTGCTTGATGCAGTAACTGGGCTTTGTCCTTCCGACAGTAATAGCATAAAACAAACTTTCTTAGTGAGGAACAGTTACATAAATAAGGTGATGGTTGATATAGGGTAATCTTCTTGTTAACTGAGCACAGTGAAAGCAATAAATCCGACTTCTAAGAGGTTGGGTTGTCTTTTAGAGCACAGCAGATGCACCTAGTGCTGTTGCTGTGTCCTGGACATTGTAATAAAACATGCATTTTTCAGATAATCATCTAGATCTCTTGACACAGAGCTAAATAAATCAACTGAGTTCACAAACACCTTTTAGAAAAGGAATTATTTTTGATAATGTTTCTATCTTTTGAGTAGGTACTTTAACATCACTGTTCCCCATTATATGATCATTTTACTGCACTCAGATTCAGTAGATAGGTGAATCTTTAGCATTGTTCAGAGGGAAAGAATTGGAATCCCAGTTTTCTACAGAGGGCTGAATCAAACAGAAAAAAATCCCAGTACTTAAATGTAATGATTCAGGAAATTAATGGGTGAACTTCAATCCTAGGTCTTTCAACTTTAATTTTCTCCCATATGTTACATACACTGATGAAACATCATTATCTCTCACTATTCTTTTAAGAAAAAGCACAAACATACTATGAAACCCTTGAGCAGAACGAGATGGTCCCAGAAGAGAACTGGCAGACAAGGGCCAGGAATTTCTGTCGCTTTATCACTGCTATCAACAACACCCCTAGAAATATTGGGAAGGATGGCAAGTTTCAGATGCTGGTGTGTCTTGGAGCCAGGTATAAACAAACTTCTCTATTGCTGTTGTTATATTATTACTGATACATTCATAAAATGAAAATGATGTTGCACATGAGACAGTTCCTCCCCATTCTGTCTCATAAAGGTAAGTGGAGAACACGGTAGCTCTGTTTAGAAGGCAAAGAATAAAAATCATGTCTGTGCAGATGTGAAATTAACTTGGCTTTATTTTTATTCCCAAACTGCTGACTGGCACCTTGTCAGAGACCACCTTTTGCACCACTGGATTGCCTTGCTTGCAGACTGCCCCATTACAGCCCAGATGTATGAGGACATAGCCCTGATTAAGGATCACACGCTGGTGAATTCTTTGATTCGGGTGCTGCAGACCTTGCAGGAGTTCAACATCACCCTGGAGGCATCTCTTGTCAAAGGAATCGACATCTGACCTCCTGTCCCACAGGAAAAACTGTCTTTACAAAAAACTAAAAAAGCAACAAGGAGTGAATCTCGTTAGTATGCAAAAGTTCTGTCTTGCCAGTACATTGTATCGTGAACTTGTTCATGGCCCAAAAATGCAACTTTGACTTTTCTTGAAACTCCAGAAACAGTACAGGCAAATGGATAGAAGCTGTAAACTCAATGTAAAAAAGAGGATTTTGGTATAAATCTATTTTAGAGTTTATTTGCTGATTTGCTTTTTACTCACTTTCATGTGAAAGAGATAGAGATGAGTATTGTGCAGCTTATTTTAAAGCTGCAGTATATCCTTGCCATAGAAAATGTGCAGTGAGCCTTTCAGCATTCTGTGAACTTGCCTTCAGATATGCTGTGTGTCATAGACCCCAATGTATACACTCCATTTCTGCTGAGAAGGTCATTCTATAGTTTTTAAACTAATATTTTATATATTAACATTATTACCAACCTTTGATTTTTAACGTATTGGGTCATGTTCTGCTGCAAGGGAACTACAGATCTGATCTGTGCTTTTTTTTAATAGCTCCAAAGCACTGATTTGTCAACAATTTTTTTTTTCTTTATTTTTGTTGCCAGTATTATTTTTAGTGAAAATCCAGGAGACTGAACCGTGAAATATCCAGAGATCAAAATAATAGTTTTCACATTGGTACGTAATTGCACAGAAAAAGAAATTAAGTCTGTTTTTTAACTGATGTTTTTTATTTATTTAACCTATCATTATGTTTTGTAAGTTTGCCTTTAAAAAATCTTCTATGATACAACTGGCTATATTATGATGCAATTCAGAATTTACAGTGTAGCCCACTTAAATGAAAAACCTGGAATAATTGTTCATAACACAAAAAGGTTTTCCTCTTAAACCAGCCTTTTGAAGCTTGGTATATGGATACTGCTGTTAATTCTCTTAACTACTAATAAACAGGGACACGAGTTCCCCAAATGCCAGGTGACTAAATAAAGATCTTTATGCTCCATCTGAATTAATAACAGTATATCTTACTAACAAATATAAGGATTTCTTAATTTTCTGAAAAGACAGTGGTATTAAGATTTTTTTCTTTTCCTTTTGAATGCATATGTCTTGGATCCTGTTGTCACAGTCTGCTTCGTTTGAGATGCTTTTGTTTTGAGCAAAGAAACTTTAGTCCGTTTCTACTATGAAACATTTTGAAAGCTTAATTTATTGGAGATCTGTAACTTGGCTAATGCCTAGGGGCATCTCCATTCATTTGAATCTGCTGATAAAAATCTCCTTGATATGAGTATGCGACTTAAGAACAGGCTGATTTATCAGCATCAGAAATTACTGTACTGAAGTTCAGGGCTGTGTATTTAAGAGGTCTCCACTGTATAAACGTATCTTAGTAATGTCTCTCTTTTGAGAAGCAGAGTCCAAGTTTTTTGTTTCATACAGTATTGTAGCACTTTTACTTTACCTACAGCTTAGTCACATCTTGTGATAGTTTTATTTCCATAATTTATGAGTATAGCACATGTATTAAATTTTAAACTATTTTTACTTTTGTCCTATTTATTTCATTATTAAACTGACAAGTTCCTTTGTAACTACTTATCAGAGCAAGATTCTTCATTGATTTCACAGTAGCATTAGGAAGGTGTGAGGGCAGTGTCTGAGTCACTCCTCACACAGGGTGGGTGTGAATTCTTTCACAACATGGAACCTACAAGAGCGTTTCAYAGAATTAATCTCTGTGCATAAGTTTGGTTTTGTTGGTGGTTTTTAATTTTTTCTTCCAGCTTTGGAAGAGCAAAAATGAAACAGGTGTACTTCATTCTAAGAATTTCATCCGTTCACCTTAATATGTTGGGATAGTCTTATACCTGTCCCAAATTGTTTATGCATTACTAAATAAAAAAAAAAAAAAAAAAAAAATTACAGTGCTTTCATGTCTCTTGAAAATGAATTTGCGAGGCCTATATATTTCACAGAGAATATTAAGTAAGAAAGGAAGGTTCCATATTTTCACCTTTACAGATGAATTTGTCCTGTTAAAACCGTATATCTCATAGTATTAAGTGTGGATTAATTTTATCTTGCATGAGGTAATTACCCTGAATTAAGGTTCTTTTTTATCTTTTTATGTTCTTTACACAAGTTCACCTAGTGTGACATGATAACATTGGCTTAATGGCTGTTTCGGTGTGTTTTGCCCTCATTATTACAGAGATATCTGGGATGGGCAGAGGCTGGCATTTGGTGATTCCCACGGGCAGGCTCCTTGGCTGGCTCATGAGGATGATGCTGTCCATCAGTGAGATCACCCTGTGTGCTGGCACTCAGTGCAAAAGGAAGACACAGAGATCATTTTCCCAGCTCCTAGGTTACTTTTATTTTCACAGGAAAAAACAGTTTGACATAGACCCTTCCTCCTCCTGTCACAGGGGGCCTGTGCTTCATCATTTTAAGGTTCAAAGCACTTTTTGCTATGGACTTCTGAGTCTGGAGGGGTTTGCTCCTCTGAAGGATAGGTAGAAGGCTCTGAAATGCAGCAATTAAAAAAGCTGGCTTTGTTAGATCTATAGGCAGCCAAGGAAGAGGGAGATACTACAGCCTGTGCCAGGTTTTTTTGGGAGATTTGGCTGGCATGTCTAAGAACAGTCCAGTCTGTAGTGGCAGCCACAATCCTCACCACTCTTCAGTGCTCACCACAAACCCACCTGCTTCTTTCACAGCTGTTTCCAGCATCAGTCCCACACAAGAAGGTTCAGATCCAGCATTTGCTCTTGCTATGCCATTCTGCTGAACTCTATAAGAGCAAATGGTGCAGTCACTACCTTTTTATCTAGAGCTTTGTAAAATCCTTCTCCCTTTGTTCAGAGTAATGCAGTTGTAACATTTTTTCTTCCTGTGACTTTTCCAAAAGAAGTTGGCAGGTTTGGTAGGTGCAGTTAGTGTGACTGCTGTTCTCTTGTTTGGTGGGGATTTTTTGGTAACAGTTAATGGGAAAAGATAAATTTTTAATCAACATACACATGTTCTGGAGAGAGAAATACAGTGATAAAAAATTAACAGTTCATCATGCAGTAGTGCTAAACTGACCAGATGTGTTTACAGGCTCCTCCCTGATTTGAGGAGAAAAAATAGGCTATCACCTATTAAGTATTTATGCTTCTTTGGTTAATGCTGTCAGAGTTCATACAATGATACTTCCTACAAAACCAAAATGCAAATTAGTAAAGACTTGGTTTAAATGTAATGAAATACTACGATGATAAGTTTATACAAAAAAAAAGGCCTTTATCTGCCATAAACTTTTCACCATCTGATATTCTGTAGCTGAAAACATATTCATGAACTGGAGACTATTCCACAACTTTTTCCATCACAAAGAGTATTTTTCAAACTGTTCAAATGGGACTTAGTAGCTGGATGATCCATAATTTTTATGTGTTTTAAATTCATGAATATGTTAAGATTTCTGCAGTGAAACTATTCAGAGTTAACTTTTTCTGTATATTGTCAAATGAATTTTGTCCGTAGTGAAGAGACTATAGGATACTTGAAAATACTTGAAGAAATTGTACACGTACTTCACTTCTTTGTAGTTCTTTATTTTATACCTAGAGATTGGCTGTTAAACTAAGATAAAGCATCAATACCTTATAAACTATATATTTTACTACATGGGGAAATCACTGGCTTGTTTTTTTTAAGGGCCGTGTTGAAGTTTACATTATAATGACAAAACCAGGTACTGTTTTCCTTTTTTAATTTTTCCTGTGACATTTCAATCCATTGGACATTAAATGTGAATTGGATATACAAAGCAGTTTTACAGGTGTAGCTCATTTGCTGAATTGCAATAAAATTTGTCTTCTAACATGAAAAAATAGCATTAATGTGCTATTTTCAAAAAGGCTGTTATAATTTGGCTGATCATCTGCTCTTTGCCTGGCTGCAGGTGTGTGGGACATTTTAGTGGCTTGTTTCAGGAAATCTTTGTACGGTTTTATGTCTGATCTGTTCAACTACAACTCCTGCCTCCTAGCTCCAGTGTAGCTTTCCTACAAGCCATCCTCATCTGACTGCCACCAGTGGAAGAGAGGCGTGCTCAGGAATCAGGGAATGGGGAGGAGGGCAAGGCCAAGGAACTAATGCAGACCTTGGAGGGTTTTGTGAGTACAGGCACTCAGATGTACTGCCATTCGCTCCGTTTCAACCTGTGTGAGGTCACCACTGAATGTTCTGTACCACTGGGGAAGGGAGAAGGGAAGGAGTTTGATCATTAATTTGGAGGTGTCTCTATTCCTTTATCTCTCACACCTGCCGTGGTCTGTGGTAGAGAGGTTTTTTTTAAGCACAATGAAATAACAAGTGTTAATATACTTCTTGGGGGAACCATATCGATCCTTCTGAGCTGGGGCTGATCCTGCCTTGCCAACAACTGATGGTGTCACCCTGTGGGAGGTGCCAGAGGGTCAACTCTGCCTGAGCCATGCTCTGGTGAGATGGTTCTGTGGCCTCATCCTTGGACAGGTTTGGGGGGTGCAGTCTGGGCATGCTGAGCCTGGGTGAGACACCAAACCTGCCTCAGAATGGAGACCATCTCTGTTCCTGGGCTTTGGAGCTGCTGCTCCTGGTTCCTCTGCAGGGCACGACGGGGATGGACATTGGGCAGGCCTTGGGTGGAGCTGTGAGCTAGAGGCATCTTCCCTTCATCATAGGTGCCTCAGGACTTTGAGGTTCCCTCGAAGGAAAAGGAGCACAAAGGGCAGGAGCCTTGCTGGGCGAAGTGTGTTGTGCAGCTCCTGGGGTGAGCAGGCAGGGATTGTGCAGCTCTTGGGGTGAGCAGCTGGTCCAGACACAAGTCTGGAAATGTTACCATTTGTTGGAGTAATGATTGCAAAGTTTTCACAAAGAAATGCACATACCTAAAAGTTATTTCATGTGACAAAGTGTCTCCTTTTACCCCTGTATTAACTAAAAAAAAAGTTTTATGTATTAGTAGGCTGTAGTATATTCAATAGACAGGAACTTTTCTTCATTTCAGTGACAGTGGCATTTTAACATGAGATCCTACATTTAAAATGTTGCTGATGGAGCTGATGATTGTTTTGGGAAAGTTTTTCTACAAGTGGCATAAAAAGACTTAGACAAGGCATATAAATGACATGAGAGGGTTTTTTATGCCCCTTGTGATGAGAACTCCCAAATTTCCTCTCTGTCTCAGATAAGCCCTGTGTAGGTCCTGCTGATTACTGAAGATGTGTTATTTTTACATAGAATTAAACAACCTCTATGGTAGCTTGGAAAACCCTGGGACACTAAGATGAGAAGTCTAAGTGTAAAAGTTTGAGCAATTCATTTCAAAGAAAAACAATTGCTCAAAACCCACTGTACATCTGGAGATGAGCAAGACTTGAAACAACAGCTCTGAGACATTTTTTGTGTGCTTTGGAACAATTAAACATTTGAAAATATTTCTTCACTTGTCAGTCTGCTCCTTTCCATTTACTGTTCTGTCATCTCCCCCCAGCCCTCCCAGTTGTTTTCAGCTGCTATCACAAGCACTTATGCTTGCTCAGTCGTGCTAAATTTCGGGTCAGTATGATGCAGCGTTGCTCAGGCCAGCAGAGCTGCTACTTCTCATTACAGTGCAGATGAAATGGCAATCTAGATGTCTCCAAATAATGTTTGCTCATCATTAAATGAAAAAAATTAACAAGGATTGTGAAGCGTAAAGTARTTTTTAACTAAATTTTTCAGACAAAAGTATTACTCTCTGCTCAAAACGTCAGCTATACAATTTCTGAAGCAGATTTTATATCCAGCTGCTCTGTGACAGCTTAGTCTCGATCTCTCAATGTGAGGCAACTTCAAGTGATAGTGAAAGCGCAGGCAGGAGGCAGGAGGGAACTGGGGATCTTCTCTGTATGGAAGGAGCTATTTTCCAGTAACTATTTTCCTTCCTGATACTTTGTTACTTGATTTTATTTTAAATTGCTGAAAAAATCCCCAAACAGTCCTATTTGGCATCTCTTCATGTATAACTGCCTTGGTATGTTTGTTTTTCTTTCCTCATACTTAACTTAGTGTTGACGTTGAGTCTTAAGAATTTTTCCAGTTTTTCTCTCCCAGTAAAGGTCTCGGTGCCCAGAGCAGTCATCTGTCACTGAAACTCTGTAGTTGAAGGGAAATAGTTAAAAAGGCTACAGGAAGGCATCAGAGTTGAGGGCTGAGTTTGTCTGGTTTGTGTCTTAAAGAGATATTTTAATGGCAATTCATCATAAACAAATGTGTGTTATGTGAAATAATAGCCAGGATCCTTCATGAAAAACTTCAAGATTTATGTGTAAGAAAGAACTTCATTAGCTAAGATAAATTTGATATTGTTCTGTTTGTTTTCCAAGCTGCAGTGAGATCTTTTGATCTAATTCAGGCATTCCCAAATATTTATGTCTCACTTTATGTTTTAGTTTATAGAAGTTGGAAAGATGCTTTGCTTTTACGGTGCCTCAGAATGCTTTAGTTATTTTGGGTACACGACTCTTCAGTGTCTCTTACTGCTTTTTCTTCTGCACTCTTCATACGTGTTCCTACTTTATGTCATTTGCAAATCTTGTGATGGAAGTTAATTAAATTAATACTGGTCAAGTTCATTGAGGGAACTTGCCTGGATGGTGCCTGAAACGTGTACCAGCTTTTCTGTAACGTGGCTTGAAGTCATGTGCCTGGATGGGAGATGGCTTCTCTGTACCTTTGGGAGAGCTGTTTGTGGAGACACCTCGGCTGATGTTCCTGGAAGAGAGATGTGAAGGTGTGCAAATTCCCACCCTAAGTATATGATGGTTTATTCATGAGACCATGGAAAGTGTCGAGAAATCCTCCGTTCATGTATTGCTTTCTGTTGGTGAGGGGAGGCTTGGGGTATGGTGCAGGGCTGGAGAATCCTTGGAGTGTTTAATGAGCAGCTTTATGTATTTATAGATGAGATTGACTAAGACTGAAACCATCCGGGAGACACAAAAGGTTGCTTCTCATGGGATTTAAAAAGAGAATAACTTTGATCATTTCAAAAGCAATGAAGCCTGATGCTGCAGTGAGAAAGAAGAGTGGTAATTTATAGCTGCTATTAAGGAAACAAAGACAAAGACTGAGGGAAAGTTTCATTCTGAAGATTTACTAATGTGTATAAACCACCCTTGCAACTAGAAACAGCTCGGTATTTCTCACAGAACAAAACAAAGGAAAAAGGGCAGTGAAATGGGGATGGGAGGAAGGGGTGAAAAAGAATACTGCCTGCTTTTGCTTGCAGCCTGAAAGGTCAGACATTATTTAGGAAATTATAATTTCAGTGAATAATGTATGAACCAATTTTACCTGCCAAAGGAGTGACAGCTGTGATAAATCCCTGGCTGGGCATGGAGGTGGGATGGGGCTGGATTGGGGGTGGGGTGATGTGTGCGTTTTGGCATGGCCTTCAGCCGGGGATTCACGCTCTAGAGTGGGCTGTAATTACATGGTAAAAATGTCAATACTGTATCTTGAACAACCGCAAAGGAGGCTGGAGCGAGTCGCGTGGTCCTTGCTCGGGCTTGTCTCTGCGGTGGGCGCCGGTGCCGGGCCGCGGCGGCGCGGGGAGCTCCGGCAGCCTGCGGCCAGGGCATTCCCGCTGCTCCGGGAGGCCGCGGCTCCGTGGGACACCTGTGTTTGTGGAGCCGCGCAGGTGTGCGGACGCCGGGACGGCCACCGGGGCTTCCACGGGGGTGACGGGGCGGTTCGCGTGTGGGGCGGCGCCCACCGCGCCCGGGGCAGCGGGGCAGGGCGGGGCAGGGCCGGGCAGGGGAGGGGGAGGCCCGCCCACCCCTCGCCGCCCCGCGCCCGCTGTCAGTACGGGGCGGGCCGGGAGCCCCAGACACTCCCTCTGCCGCCGCCTCCTCCCGCCCGGCGGCGGCAGCGGCAGCAGCGCCATCGATGGGGTCCGGCGGCCGCCGCGGCGCGACGGGGGCGCGGGCGCTGCCGCTGC